>NW_027507784.1:5250171-5745171 GCF_037356315.1 Lithobates pipiens
ATTCCTCTGGAATTCGGATTCTTCCCACTTATCTTCTGATTCCTCTGGAATTCTGATTCTTCCCACCCATCTTCTGATTCCTTTGGAGTCCGGATTCCTCCTACCCATCTTCTGATTCCTATGGAGTCCGGATTCCTCCTACCCATCTTCTGATTCCTCTGGAGTCCGGATTCCTCCCACCCATCTTCTGATTCTTCTGGAGTCTGGATTTCTCCTACCCATCTTCTGATTCCTCTGGAGTCCGGATTTCTCCCACCCATCTTCTGATTCCTCTGGGGTCCGGATTTCTCCCACCCATCTTCTGATTCCTCTGGAGTCCGGATTCCTCCCACCCATCTTCTGATTCTTCTGGAGTCTGGATTTCTCCTACCCATCTGCTGATTCCGCTGGAGTCCGGATTTCTCCCACCGATCTTCTGATTCCTCTGGAGTCCGGATTCCTCCCACCCATCTTCTGATTCCTCTGGAGTCCGGATTTCTCCCATCCATCTTCTGATTCCTCTGGAGTCCGGATTTCTCCCACCCATCTTCTGATTCCTCTGGAGTCCGGATTCCTCCCACCCATCTTCTGATTCCTCTGGAGTAGGGATTTCTCCCATCCATCTTCGGATTCCTCTGGAGTCCGGATTTCTCCCACCCATCTTCTGATTCACCTGGAGTCCGGATTCCTCCCACCCATCTTCTGATTCCTCTGGAGTCCGGATTCCTCCCACCCATCTTCTGATTCCTCTGGAGTCCGGATTCCTCCCACCCATCTTCTGATTCCTCTGGAGTCCGGATTCCTCCCACCCATCTTCTGATTCCTCTGGAGTCCGGATTCCTCCCACCCATCTTCTGATTCCTCTGGAGTCCGGATTTCTCCCATCCATCTTCTGATTCCTCTGGAGTCCGGATTCCTCCCACCCATCTTCTGATTCCTCTGGAGTCTGGATTCCTCCCACCCATCTTCTGATTCCTCTGGAGTCCGGATTTCTCCCATCCATCTTCTGATTCCTCTGGAGTCTGGATTTCTCCCACCCATCTTCTGATTCCTCTGGAGTCCGGATTCCTCCCACCCATCTTCTGATTCCTCTGGAGTCCGGATTTCTCCCATCCATCTTCTGATTCCTCTGGAGTCCGGATTTCTCCCACCCATCTTCTGATTCCTCTGGAGTCCGGATTTCTCCCACCCATCTTCGGATTCCTCTGGAGTCCGGATTTCTCCCATCCATCTTCGGATTCCTCTGGAGTCCGGATTTCTCCCACCCATCTTCTGATTCACCTGGAGTCCGGATTCCTCCCACCCATCTTCTAATTCCTCTGGAGTCCGGATTCTTCCCACCCATCTTCTGATTCCCCAGGAGTCTGGATTCTTCCCACCCATCTTCTCATTCCTCTGGAGTCTGGATTCCTCCTACCCATCTTGTATTGTGTACTGCTTACTGCTTGTGTACGAGCTTGAATTACTGAGATAACTGTAGCAGAGTGGCACAGCGGGAGCATGCTGAGCCCATAACCCAGAGGTCAATGGATCAAACCATCTGCTGCTAGGTTGCCTTTTCATATGCCAAACTATACTTGACAGCTTGCATTAATGTTGACTTCAATGAGACTTCTTACTTGCAATTGACATCTGCAGTCGCTATGCCCCTGGTTGAATGTGCCTTCACCGCCTCCAGGGGAGCCAAGCCCTTAGTCTTATAAGCCTGCTGGATGGTTTGGACGATCCAGGCCACAATCGTTCTGGTCAAAGCCCGTTTCCCCTTGTTACTCCCGGAGTGTAGGGTAAACAGGTGATCTGAGCGTCTAAAGTAGAAAATAGCTTGCATGTATTCCTTCAGTGTTTCCCTATATCCAGTGGGTTGAGCCTCCATGGCCTCTGGAGCCCTGAATGTGGGCAGGACAATCTCTTGATTCTCATGGAATACTGACGTGACTTTAGGATTTGAATCAAGCATGGGTATGAGCACCACCCTGTACAGAAAGAAAGTCAAGAACGGTTCTTTATGGCCGAAGGCCCAATCTCTGAGACCCTCCTGGCCGACATTATGGCTACGAGGTAGGTGGCCTTTGCGGACAGATCTTTAATAGGAGCCAGTTGCCGTGGTATTGAGTCCTGAGAGTGGTTGAAGAACAAGGGGAAGGTCCCACTTGGGGAATTTTGACCTCCTCTGGGGCCTGAGTCTTGCCGCCCCTGAAGAACTGCCGGACCAGAGGGTGAACAGCCCATGACACTACGGAGAAGGCAGACAGGGCTGAGACTTAGACCTTAAGAGAGCTGACCAACAGAGCCAGATCTTGACCCAATTAAAATAATTCCAAGATGTCTTGTATTCCCGGGTCTCTGTATGATCTTCCCATAGAGGATGAGAGTTCCACGAATTTGGCCCATATTCTCCTGTAGATTTTATTTGTGCTTGCCCATTTTAGGGCCTCCTCAAAGCCCCCTAGGACCTAGTCTCCCTCCACCTCACTGTCTGAAGACCTAGGAGAAGCATCATACAGATCCTCCTGGGCCTCATCAGAAAAAGAGTCTGATATAGTGCTGGACTGGCTCTGTGTGCAGGTTGTACCTCACTCCTTCAGGGACTGCTGCACCACACACTTAACTAGAGACTTAATTTGTTGGCTTTCAGTCTCTTTTTCTCCGACCACATGGGCATAGCATGGCTCGCATAAAGACCTTCCCTCCGGGACTCGTGTCCCACACCCCAGCAGGCTTTGCGGTCATGGAGATGGGTGTGGCGTCTGGAAGAGGAATGGGAACATCTCCTCTGTTTATGGGTCCTAGACGGGAAGTCACATCTGGACCTGGATGAAGAACGCTGACATTGTGGCCTGGCAAGGTCTCTGTTGTCTCATGCCACAAACTGGTAAACTGAGCTGGAAGGACTGAATAGAAAAGAGTAGTGAAAAGGAAAAAGAGGCATGTTTTTAAGATGCATGTCCATCCATGAGCATTTTCTGGCCCCTCCCCTTCACGTACCTTGTATGTGAAGGGTGGCGGCAAGGAGGTGATGACCTGTCCTAGCACCTTGTAGGAAGACTAGGCAAAGATTCTACAGCCCGTAGGGAATCAGTCATAGGAGAAGGAGCAAAAGGGTACCTCGTAACTAAAAAAAAGGAAAGCAAAATAAGAATGGTACTTCCACTTAAAGAGCAACCATTCCCCCGAGACCCACAGTCCTGGGCTGGTGCTTACCAGATGTCAAACATCCGGGCCTTGGGAAAGCTGACGCACACTGCCCCATTGGAAATCCCACAGAGCCAGGGGCTGACAGCCTTTTTAAAATCCCTGCTCTGGTGACGTCACCGTCGCGCCATGTCCCACTCGCGTCTGTGTCCCGCTCGCGCCTGCACCATAGAGACGGGCCACCAGGCCCCTGCACAGCCTCCAGGTCCTCTGCTGAGCTGTGCATGCGTGATTCAAGCCTTGGGTTCACCCGTGGTTTTGCACATGCGCAGAAGCTCACCGCGACCAACAAGAGAGAAAGTGTTCTCCAGGTGCCACGAGAGGCCAAGCTAGAGCCAGGGAAGAGAAAAAACTGAGAGGAATGTGACTCCATGAAAGCTAATCCACATATTACCTCCAATTGGAAGCCCCTCTCTCACGTCTTCAGGAACCCCCTGTTTCCTCCGGGCCAGGACATTAAGGCATTTCGTTGGTGGCTAGATAAGGGCATTTATAGGATTGGCCACCTAGTCTCCCCCTCGGGTCCTTTTTCTCTAAGTTATTGTCTGAGGAAACTGCACATGCCGGTTTCGGAAAAATTCAGATTCCAACAAATCTCTCATTTCCTCAAATCTCTAGGATTGTGTTTAGGCTCTCCTCTCTCAATTACTGAATATGAACTTTGGGGTGGCCAGGCCATGGAGCAGAGAGGGGGGATTTCTGTAATCTATCGTGCGCTTGCCCAAACAGAATCTAAAACGCTTTTTATGCGGGAATGGGAAAATGACCTTCATCAGCAATGGTCTTTAGGCGAGTGGCACATGGCATCTCGTGCGGCATCTAAAGGCTTACTCAATACAACTCTTATTGAAGCTAACTTAAAGGTTCTTATGAGGTGGTACATGGTTCCTCTGAGACTAGCAAAAATATACCCGAACGCTTCTCCCCTCTGTTTTCGCGAATGTGGTCATATTGGCTCTATGGTACACATTTGGTGGGAGTGCCCCAAAATTAGAAATCTATGGAATAAGGTATTCCATATTATCCGGAAGATCACAACCTTGCCTATACACAAAACGCCTCAAATAGCCCTTCTAAATTTCCCTCTACAGGTTGTTCCAAAATTAACACAACATCTCATTAGATTTATTCTCATTGGTACCAAACTTACCATTGCCAGGGCCTGGAAGCAGCCCACTGTTTCCTTGGGATTGGTTAAAAGGAAAATATCATGGATTATGGTTCAAGAAAAAATAGTGAGCATCTTCCTTGACAAGGTAGATAAACACACAGCGACATGGGATCCGTGGACCAGGTACACCACCAAATGTCTTCATACCTCTGAGCAATGATCATAAGTCAGGTGAGAGCGGTCCATTTTGACAGTATCTTCTATTTCAACTGTTCCTTCCTATCTCTACTTTTCCTTTTCCTCTCTATTCTTCATCTTTTCTCTCTCTTTACTATTTTTCTATATCAAGTGCTCTCTTTGCTACCGTATCTAGGTTCAACGATGGGTTTCTATACTCTATAAGAGTACAACATTACAATGCTAAATATGTTTAATGACTTTTTCATGGCAATTGCCTTTCTTTCGCTCAATTATTTCTTTAATTACCTGATACTAGAGTTGTTTTCACTGGCTTAGGTAAAAGGTTTTTTTTTTCCCTACCTAGACCAGTCGATAGGTTACTTGCAGACTTATGGTATTCCTTTTTCTTTGTTTTTATTGGGTCTGAACCTTCAGGTGTCTGACACAGTGTGATCCCATTTGGGGTGTCGGACACGTGTGGCCTGCCACTACTGTTTAGCTGCAAGTATTATGGGTTCTTAAACCCAAGTGTTGTTATGTACCCCTGCAGGTATCTCTCGTGATATTCTTTTAGTATACTAGTATGTATGCCTACTTTAGTCATCTCAATTATTCTAGACATGTTTTAGCAAACCTTATGCTTTGCTTTCTATCTATGTGAAACTCATTGTTGTAAGCTATTACCGTATATACTCGAGTATAGGCCGACCCGAATATAAGCCGAGGACCCCAATTTACCCCCAAAAAACTGGGAAACTTATTGACTCGTGTATAAGCCGAGGGTGAGACATGCCTGTCCATCCCTGTGTGTGTGTCCGTCCATCCCTGTGTGTCCGTCCATCCCTGTGTGTGTGTGTCCATCCATCCATCCCTGTGTGTGTGTGTCCATCCATCCATCCCTGTGTGTGTGTCCATCCATCCATCCCTGTGTGTGTGTGTGTGTCCATCCATCCATCCATCCCTGTGTGTGTGTCCGTGCAGCCTTGTGTGTCCAGCCTACCTGTGTCCCGAGCCTCCGTCCTGTGCCTCCGTCCGGTGCCTTGCCTCCGTCCCGTGCCTTGCCTCCGTCCCGTGCTTTGCATCCGTCCCGTGCTTTGCATCCATCCAGTGCCTTGCCTTCGTCCCGTCCCTTGCCAGGATCGCCGCTCTTCGTCGGCGCCTCGGCGGCCATTCCTCTTTTCAAAAGCCGCGCCTCCGTCTGTGATAGGCGGAACACTCAATTTCCCAGCAGTCTGTGTTCCGCCTATCACGGACATCCTCTCATCCTCGTCCGTAGTACGAGAATGAGCGGATGTCCGTGATAGGCGGACCACTGACTGCTGGGAAATTGAGTGCTCCGCCTATCACAGACGGAGGCGCGGCTTTTGAATGGTAGAATGTCCGCCGTCTGTCTGCTCGACACGCTGATCGGGTAGGCAGACAGCGATGACTCGAGTATAAGCCGAGGGGGGCACTTTCAGCCTCAAAAAAGAGGCTGAAAATCTCGGCTTATACTCGAGTATATACGGTACCTTGAGCACTGATCTGCTGTTGTTCTGTATTTCATTGTTATTTCAATGATAATCTATTAAAAGTAAAACTGAGAGGAATGTAGACACCATGACACAGAAAACGTAAACCGCTGCCATGGAGGGATTTCTGCTGAGGGCTCCAGACCTTGCCAGCTGACTGCACCACGCTAGACGTCTCCTCCTGGGTCCTATAGCATTGGAGAGGAGGCGGGGATAACCCACACGTAGGCTGCCATGGAGTCCGCCAGGAAAAAATGTTTTGGCGGAGGTTGAACTTTAAATGGTTTGGAAATATTATTTGCAATGCTAGATGACTTTAACTACAGTATAAAATATTGCAAAAATGTGGGTGTCTCTTCAAATTCTTGCATACATACCGGTGACTTTATATGGATCTTTGCAAAAACATCCAAATTTTTCGCCCCTCTGCTGCCATTCCTCTTCCGCTTTACATGTTTCTGCACAATTATAAAAAAGACAACATAGGATACCGATGAGGACAAATAAAACTTCTGGGGGTACCTTTATACAGTAAAGTAGATAATATAAGGAAGACATAATAAGAAATACGGTACTATAGAATGAGTGAATTGGTTTGGAAACCCAAATGAATCTGAAAATGTTGAATTCTTTTAAATTCTTCTGTGTATATGCAAAAAATAAAAAATAAAATAAAAAAAAAAAATCATCAAAAACTGAAGAAACAATGGTTCTCCTCCATTTCCCAATATTAACAGATTTTTTCCAAGCTCTATTTTGTTGCAATAACAATAATTGTATTTTTACAAAAATTTCATTAAAATTTGCCTTTAACCACTTCAGACCCAGGCCAATTCTGACATTTCTCTCCTACATGTAAAATTCCTAATTTTTTTGCTAGAAAATTACATAGAACCCCCAAACATTATATATGTTTTTTTTTAGCAAAGACCCTAGAGAATACAATGACGGTCATTGCAACTTTTTATCTCGCACGGTATTTGCGCAGCAATTTTTCGAACGCGTTTTTTTCAGAAAAAAACAGTTTCACGCTTTAAAAAAAAAAAAACAGTAAAGTTAGCCCAATTTTTTTGCATAATGTGAAATAGGAGGATACGCTGAGTAAATAGATACCCAACATATCATGCTTCAAAATTGCACGCGCTCGTGGAATGGCGCCAAACTTTGGTATTTAAAAATCCCCATAGGCGACGCTTTAAATTTTTTTACTGGTTACATGTTTTGGGTTACAGAGGAGGTCTGGGGCTAGAATTATTGCTCTCGCTCTAACGTTTGCGGCGATACCTCACATGTGTGGTTTGAACACAATTTTCATATGTGGGCGAGACTTACGTATGCGTTCGCTTCTGTGTGCGAGCTCACGGGGACGAAAAAAAATAAAAAATTGATGACTTTTATTCCTTTTACAAGGAATGTAAACATCCCTTGTAATAGGAATATGGCACGATCAGATCTATTTACAGTGAAATATGGGGTCAATAAGACCCCATATCTCACCTCTAGACTGGGAAGAATAAAAAAAATAAAAAAATGATCAGGGCTTCCTAGCCAGATTGGCACCGTTAATTTGAATACCAAGGCCGAGCGTGACGTCATAACATCGCGCTCGGCCTCCGAACGATCATAGAGACTCCGGGGACAATCTAGTCCGCCGGAAATATCTATGATTACTTGCTGGGGCCATCGGATCCTGTGACCGACTCACCGATGGAAACGGTGAGTCAGTAGAAGCACCGGAGGGCGGCGGGAGGGGGGGGGCGTCCCCTCGCGCCACCCGTAAGAACGATCAAGCGGCGGAACAGCCGCTATGATCATTCTTATGGTGTAGGGAATCGCCGGCTGAAAACGGCAATATCGGAATGATGTCTGTGGCCTCAGGCATCATTTAGATATAACCACCGAAACCCCATGACGTCAATAGACGTAGTGTGGGTAAAAATAACAAACATGCCCATACTTACCTACTCTTTGCAATCGTTTTGCACAGACCAGCCCCCTATTCTCTTCTTCTGGGGTCCCCCGCTGGCCCCTCCTCTTCATTGGGTGCCCCATGGAAAGCTGCTTTCCCGGGGGGGCACCCTTGCATCCGGAGGGGGGGGACACTTGCGGGTCACCATATATATGGACATGTGTTCCCTCCCCACCAGATTCCCTCCAACATTCCGATGGCAGCCCTGAGTTGATCCTATGTCATTTTGATGGAACGTAATACCACCTAGTCAACAATTTATAATTCATTGAATTTATCCTGGTATCTATTGAAGTGGAGTATACATAATCTATGACTTTGAGGTTGATCTAGTTTAAGCTCCCATCCATTCAAATAGCATGAAACCCCCAGCTCCTGGGGAGATGTCAGCAACCTGTAGATGTTAGAGATACCATGATCCTCCCTCAACCACTAGTCTTTCCGTTGGGTTAAACTTTCCAATTGGGGGTCTTGGCAATGAATCCACAAAATACTCAAGTTGCCTAAATCTCCAAGCACCCCATGGTGTGGAGCCATATCTGGCTCTTAATTCTAATATTGGGCATAAGGCATTCCCATTTAAAACATCCTTGATCTCAGACAATCTGAAGTTGTACAATTTAAATAGGCTTTATTCTTTTTTTTCCAGACGGGAAATAGTTTGCACCCAAGAGTGGAATTAGAGGACTATTATGCTGCCATTTCATACTTTTATGGAGATTATCCCAAGCTCTTAAAGTTTCTACTGTAATAAAATCTAAGTCCTTGTACAGACCTCTGTTCTGACTTTGTAGCCATATAACCTGACCTAGAGATGTTTCACGTCACACTCCAATTGTACCCAATTTTTAAAGGGGCACTATGTGACCAGCCAACTACTCTCGCCAGATATTCTGCCTTGTGATAGGTCTAAAGTCAGGAATGGAAAGTCCCTGTTTGATCGAGGTCTTTTCAAACCTCAATGTTTTCAAATAAATATCTATAACAATGACCTAAGAGTTTTAAATTAGGCCCCACGTATGTTTACCGGAAGAGCCTGGAATACCTGGAATGAACCCTTGGAAGAGTCACCATTTTAATCCTACCCAACCAGTATAACCTGCAGGTAGGGTAACCTTTCAGATCCTTTTTAATTCTATTAAGAAAAGGTAAGTAATTATCTTGGTACAAATCCTTCACTAAGGGGGATACATTTATACCAAAATATTGCAAGCCCTTCTCCTTCCATTTCAAATGGATACAAAGGTCTAAGAGCCCTAAACTCCCCATGGGGAACAGAGATGTTTAATATTTCTGACTTTTCTACATTGACCTTAAGCCTTTGTACACACGGTCGGAGATTCCAACAACCAAATCCATCGGATTTTGTCCAACGGATTTTGTCCGAAACTGTTGCATACACACGGTCGGTCAAAGTTGTCGGACAATCCGACATGATGACGTTATTTCGTTAGGACGGGACTACGTTCAGGCTAGTAGCCAATAACTTTGGTGTAGGAATTTGATCTGAGCATGCGTGGCACTTTGTCCGATCAAAATTCTCTACACATGATCGGAGTATGTCCGATCGGAGCATTTTGGCGGAAAATTTTACCAACAAGTTGGAAAACTTGGTCCGTGGGATACTCCGACGGAAACAGTCCGATGTAGACACCACACAGTCAGAATATCCGACAACACAGTCCGATCGGACACATTCTGTCGGAATCTCCGACCGTGTGTACAAGGGCTAAGACTTGAAATCTCCTAACATCGTTTTAGTTCCATTAGAATAATAGACCAGTGGCGGCCCATCCATTAGGGGCGAATGGGTGCCGCCCTCCCTATCCATGCGTCCGGCCACCTGATCTACACGCAGGGCGCTGGACCATGGATTCCAATGGGGGGGGGGTTTAAGCAAGTGATTAGAGCCAAAGGCTCTAATTGGCTTCAAAAAAGGGTGGGCTACAGGCGCAGGGCACTGTGATCCGAGCCCACCCAGTTGTGTGACAATAGCCGATAAATATTCGCTATTGCCGCACTGATCCTCCTTCCAGCCAATCAGGAAGTGGGTCTTGTGACCCTTCATCTGATTGACTGAAAGGATAGGAGGTCCTATTGAACACCTGGCAGGAGGAGGGAGGAGATACACAGTGGAAGATGCCGAGATGCAGAAGAAGAGGAAAGGACGCAGGACCTGCTACCCACTGCGAGCTGCTGCCCACCCACAATCTAGATGAGGTAAGTGCCGGGCTGGATGACTAACTGACCGATCGGGGGGGGGGGGGGGTTGTTTGCTGCCCCCCCAAAAAAAACACCAGCTGCCACTGTAATAGTCAGCATTTGTCTTGGATTACATACATAGAGCATAATATCGTCGGCAAGTGCACAGATACATTATGTTCCTTTCCAAGTATTTCTATGCCCTGTATCTCTTACAGTAAATTGCTTGATTCATCACACAGAGGGATTCCAGGAATAGTACGAAAAGCAAAGGAGATAGCGGGCACCCTTTCCCATCCCATTATATAGGAAGAATGGCTCCAACTTGAGTAGATGATTTAGTATATAATGCGCTGCAATGTTTAAAACATAAAGTCCCAACCCATCCTGTCAAATGCCTTTTTGGTGTCTATTTGTCAGGGCTGGGCTCAGCCCTTCCTACTCTGAGCTGACCACTCAGCTGTTGGCTAATTGCCAGCTCCTATCTCTCCAAAGTTACTCAGCTGTAGATGATATCCTGCTCGTCAGTCCTGCCTACTTAAGCCATCCAGTCCAGAGGAGCTCTGCCTTTACCTTGGTCAACATCATAGAATCTCCAGCGATCCTGTTCAAGACTTGCTTTGTTGACATCCCTTCTAGCTCCAGATCCTGCTTGCTGTTCCACTACATTGATCCTTGACTTCTGGCTTGGCTGACCATCCTTTCCGGTTACTGAACTCTGGCTATGTTTTGACTATGTTTGTTCTTTTTACTTTTATTATTAAACAAGTGTGATTTAACTGTACTTCTGTCTCGGCCTGATTTCACGGTTTCGGACACTATTGACAAGAGGAGGACCATTTTTTGCCTTTTTTGGCTCTATGTATTAAGAGAATTGTTCTCAGAACATTATCTCTCACTTCCCTCACAGGAATAAAGCCTACTTGATCTTTCTCTATCGAATATGACATGTAATGCTTCATCCTTTCAGACAATTTTGTTGCTAATAATTTAATATCTTAATTTATTAATGATATTGGCCTGAAGCTAGAACCTGATGCCGTAGGACTGATATGTAGGCCACTAAAGCTTCTGAGCGCATTTCTGAACCCCCCCGATGGAATTCATATATTAATAGAAAAAAAAGGTTGTAGGCAAGTGTGAATCCTAGGATCCTGTTCAATTATCATAGCAACCGTATTTATTCCCTAAAAAGGAATAAATGGACAACAGAAGAGGTGTGGTCTCCCTGAATCTCAGAGTATATGATCCGACTGATCTTCACCAAGAAAGATCTAGTGGTGACCAGATCCTTACACCTAAACCTTGGCTCTGGTGTCCTCACCCCCCTATCCCGTTTCCTTCTCCCACCTACATCATCCCCACCCCCCCTGATATTATGGATATTAAAGTGTTTGCAACCCTAAAAAAAAAAGATCCTGTTCCTTTAAGGCATGAATAACAGCCCAGTGCTTGTGCTGTGCAATTCTTCTCTTCCTAACCGGTAATAAACCTGGTTGATCCTGCAAGTTCCGTGTCCCCCTGCCTCTGCTGACCATGATAATCATGGCTGCTGAGCCCTAAATACCATGGTCAGTTTACGCCCTCCATCACCCGCAGCTCTCCTCTGTCCTCCTCTCCCCTCTACCTCCCTATCAGCATGAGAGCACTTTTCTCCCCGCCCCTCCCGCCTCTATTCAGCTGCATAATGCAGCACATATCAATGTACCCCATGCAGATATGCTATCGTTAACAAAAGTGTAGGTGTTCGTTAAAAATGAAAAGGCGAAATACCTTTTCTGACACCCCAGCTGCGCGTTCATGTGATCCACGTGCGCTGGCCGGCCTCAATCTATGGAGAGAAGTAGAGGGGGCCAAGATTCCTCTCTGCTGGCCGGCTGATGTCACAGGGCAATCTTGGCCCTTCCTCCCACTTCTCTCCATAGTTCGAGGCCAGCCAGCACCGTGGGATCACGTGACCGCACAGCTATGGTCTCAGAAAAGGTATTTAGCCTTTTCATTTCTAAAAAACACTTACACTATTGCTAATGGCAGTATATCTGCATGGGATACATGTAAAGGCACATAGTTCAGTCACGTGACCCCCGTGTGCTGGCTGGCCTCGATCTACGGAGAGAAGCAGAATCGATCTACGGAGAGAAAGCAGAAGGGGCCAAGACTCCCGTCTGCTGGCCGGCTGATGTCACAGGGCAATCTTTTCCCCTCCCACTTCTCTCCATAGATCGAGGCCAGCCAGCACAGTGGGATCACATGACCGTGAGCCAGCTATGGTCTCAGAAAAGGTATTTAGCCTTTTCATTTCTAAAAAAACACTTTTCATGGGATACATGTAAAGTCACATAGTGCAGTCACGTGATCCCCGTGTGCTGGCCGGCCTTGATCCACAGAGAGAAGCAGAATCGATCTACGGAGAGAAGCAGAAGGGGCCAAGACTCCCCTCTGCTGGCCGGCTGATGTCACAGGGCAATCTTTTCCCCTCCCACTTCTCTCCATAGATCGAGGCCAGCCAGCACAGTGGGATCACGTGACCATATAGCCATGGTGTCAGAAGAGGTATTTAGTCTTTTCATTTCTAAGAAAAACACTTAGGCCGCGTACACACGCGGGGACTGTTCGCCCAACTTTGTCCGTCAAACAGTTTCGGCAAACAGTCCGCTCAAAATTAGCATGGACGGACATGGCCACACACGATGAACGAACAGTTTGCTGAAACCGTGCACGATGACGTGAACGGCACGTACGACGGGACGAAGAATACGACGTCCTATACACTGCATTATAACTTTCGGCGTGTAAATCCTTTCTGAGCATGCGCGGAACTTAGTTTGACGAACAAGCCTACACACGGGCGGACTGTTCGCTCAAACAAGGTTTCAGCGGACAGTTTTACGGAATTTCCGAAAAACCTTGTTCGTCAAACTGTCCGCTGAAACTGTCCGCTGAAAGCCCACACACGAGCGGACTGTCCGCCCAAACACTGTTCAGCGGACAAAGTTGGACGAACAGTCCGCGCGTGTGTACGCGGCCTTACACTATTGCTAATGGCTGTATATCTGCATGGGATACATGTAAAGTCACATAGTGACTTTACAAACACTTTACGAAGAAACGTAGAATAACTTTCATCCTTCTCCTTATTCCCTTCCTTGCCTTTTTCCTTTCCCATACCTTCCCTTATAGTCACTACCAGCCATCCTGTATACCCTCCCTCCCTCCCTCCCTATCATCCATTTTGTACCTCCCCCAATAGAATTCATATATGCTTGGAAATAAGATATTCATTTCCATAGACATTTTTTTGTAATATAAGGATGTATACCCATATGGGCCTGGGCTTTTACCCACTTTGGAACTTTTAATTGCCGCTTCTATTTCTTTGAAACTTCCTTATCCAAGTTAGTTATAGTTTCTACTGATAACAGTTTTGCCTCCTTCAAATATTGTCCAACTTTATTCTTCCTAGATTCCTAGATTGAATTTCCTAAAAATGTTGAGTGTTCGTCACTTCATACATACATGTGTTGATAGTATTGTTGAAAGATTTTTTATAATATCACTTGTAGAAATTTTCAACTCGTCTTTCTTATCCTTAAATTTAGCTATATAACTGTGTTCCTTGACTGTAATATTCCTGCCAGCAATGTCCCTGGTTTATTTCCCATCTCATAGTGGCGTTTTGCCATTCCATTAAAAGCAGGTTTAATATCTTGCACCATCAAAGCCTTTAAGGCCTCCCATTTTTATTGCTAGCCTCACCACCATTTTATCTTTATTTGTGTCTTTATGTATTTGCTCCCAGCCTTGGATTTCGTGAAGAAGGCTTTGCAGTTAGGCTTGCCTTATGTGCTCCTCAAAGCACAACCGGGGATATATTTACTGTATCATTCTCCTTAAAAAAAGAGATCCAAGTGTAATGCCCCGTACACACGGTCGGACTTTCCGAGGGAAAATGTGCGATCGGATCTTGTTGTCGGGAAAATACGATCATGTGTGGGGCTCCATCAGACTTTTTTCCGTCAGAATTTCCGACACACAAAGTTTGAGATCTGGATCTAAAATTTTCCCACAACAAAATCCAATCATTTCAATTCCGTTCGTGTGTAGACAATTCCGTTGGACAAAGTGCCACGCATGCTCAGAATAAATTACGAGACGAAAGCTATTGGCTACTGCCCTCTTTATAGCCCCATTGTATGTGGTTTACATCACCTCGTCCTGAGAGCTTGGCTATAAAATTTTCCGACAACATGATCCGATCGTTTGCAGAGAATTCCGATTGGACAAAGTGCCACACATGCTCAGATGAAATTCCGAGACCAAAGCTATTGGCTACTAACCTGAATGTAGTACCATCGTAACTAAATTACGTCATCACGTTCCGAACGATTGGATTTTGCAACAACTTTGTCCGACCGTGTGTATGCAACACCAGTTTCGGACAAAATCCGTCGGAAAAAAATCAGTCGGATTTTGTTGTCGGAATGTCCGACCGTGTGTACAAGGGCTTAGAGCTGGCCTATAAAACTTTCCGACAATATGATCCGATCGGACTTTGTCCGATTGTGTGTAGAGAATTTCCGATCGGACAAAGTGCCACACATGCTCAGATCAAATTCCTAGACCAAAGCTATTGGCTACTAGCCTGAACGTAGTCCCGTCGTAACGAAATAACGTCATCACGTTCCGAACGATCGGATTTTCCGACAACTTTGTGCGACTGTGTCTATGCAAGACATGTTTGAGCTCAAATCCGTCGGAAAAAAATCAGACGGATTTTGTCGTCGGAATGTCCGACCGCGTGTACGGGGCATAAGTCTAGATCTTTGGCCACCCAAGGATCATGTAGAAAAGACTCATCTAGCCTCTAGTTTATCTGTCTCACCTTAAAATCAAGGACAACCATCAATACTGGAATGTGATCTGACAAAGTTATTGATTTTATTTCTACGTTTAACAGTCCTTCTAAAAGCTGATGTTCTAAGAGAATGTGATCGAATCTTGACTATGAGGAGTGTACTTGTGAATAGTATGTAAAATCTTTTACTTTGGGATAAAATATTCTCCAGACATCTAATTGTCGTCGATGTATCTTATCTTTAATCGGACTGAGTTGCCCTCCTTTAGACCGTAGACATAGGCTGGGTATGCAAGCCTGGATCAAAAATAAAATTAAAGCCTCCTCCTAATATTCATTTCTCACCTATAAGACCCTTTCGTTTACTGAGGACCCCCTTCAAAAAAAAAAGAAGGGAAGGCCGTCTGGTGGGGCAATATACATTTACCAATGTGCAATCAATAATACATAAGGATCCTTCAACAAATGCATATCGTCCTTCTGGGTCCGACTTTATTGCTTTCAACACAAATAGTGTGTTATTGATTTTATTTCTACGTTTAACAGTCCTCTAAAAGCTGATGTTCTAAGAGAATGTGATCAAATCTTTACTATGACGAGTGTACTTGTGAATAGTATGTTACATTTTTTTTACTTTGGGATAAAATATTCTCCGTACATCTAATTGTCGTCGATGTATCTTATCTTTAATCGGACTGAGTTGCCCTCCTTGAGACTGTAGACATAGGCTGGGTATGCAAGACTGGATCAAAAATAAAATGAAAGCCTCCTCCTAATATTCATTTCTCACCTCTAAAACCCTTTCGTTTACTGAGGACCCCCTTCAAAAAAAAAAGAAAGAAGGGAAGGCCGTCTGGTGGGGCAATATACATTTACCAATGTGCAAACAATAATACATAAGGATCTTTTAACAAATGCATATCGTCCTTCTGGGCCTGGATCAAAAATAAAATGAAACCCTCCTCCTAATATTCATTTCTCACCTCTTAGCCCTTGTACACACTGTCGGACATTCCGACAACCAAATCTGTCGGATTTTGTCCGAAACTGTTGCATACACACGGTCGGACAAAGTTGTTGGAAAATCCGATCATTCAGAACGTGATGACGTTATTTCGTTATGACGGGACTACGTTCAGGCTAGTAGCCAATAGCTTTGGTCTAGGAATTTGATCTGAGCATGCGTGGCACTTGGTTCGATTGGGAAATTCTCTACACATGATCGGACAAGGTCCGATCGGATCATGTTGTCGGAAAATTTTACCGACAAGTTAGAAAACTAACGGAAACAGTCCGATGCAGACCACACACAGTCGGATTATCCGACAAAACGGTCCGATCGGACACATTTCGTCTGAATCTCCGACCGTGCGTACAAGGGCTTAGACCCTTTCATTTAATGAGGACCCCCTTCAAAAAAAAAAAAAAGGGAAGGCATTCTCCATACATCTAATTGTCGTCGATGTATCTTATCTTTAATCGGACTGAGTTGCCCTCCTTTAGACCGTAGACATAGGCTGGGTATGTAAGACTGGATCGAAAATAAAATAAAAAAGCCTCCTCCTAATATTCATTTCTCACCTCTAAGACCTTTTCATTTACTGAGGACCCCCTTCAAAAAAAAAAGAAGAAGGGAAGGCCGTCTGGTGGGGCAATATACATTTACCAAAGTGCAATCAATAATACATAAGGATCCTTTAACAAATGCATATCGTCCTTCTGGGCCTGGATCAAAAATAAAATGAAACCCTCCTCCTAATATTCATTTCTCACCTCTAAGACCCTTTCATTTACTGAGGACCCCCTTCAAAAAAAAAAAAAAAGAAGGGAAGGCCATCTGGTGGGGCAATATACATTTACCAAAGTGCAAACAATAATACATAAGGATCCTTTAACAAATGCATATCGTCCTTCTGGGCCTGGATCAAAAATAAAATTAAAGCCTCCTCCTAATATTCATTTCTCACCTCTAAGACCCTTTCATTTACTAAGGACCCCCTTAAAAAAAAAAAAAAGAAGGGAAGGCCGTCTGGTGGGGCAATATACATTTACCAAAGTGCAAACAATAATACATAAGGATCCTTTAACAAATGCATATCGTCCTTCGGGGTCCGACTTTATTGCTTTCAACACAAATGGTGTGTTCCTGTTGCAGCGCCCCTCGATCTCTTATTGGGGGAGTACCCATAATACCATATCGGAAATTATTTTGAGCTAAAACTAATTTTGTAAGAACATTTCAGATGAGTTTCTTGTAACATCACCACATTGGCAGCACGTACTTTTAATTCCCGATATATCCGATGACCTTTAACAGGATTATTGAATCCTCTGACATTATAGGTAATTATGGGGGGCTATGATGAACATTTATAATTCCCTAGGATACAATGAATCTTCTTCTAGGGTTCCAGGGATACACCATTTTAATAAAAGACATAAATAATCATTAAAAAAAACACCACATGCACACATAGAATCCCTCAATGTAATCCTTTCGTAAGAACCAACAGTCCCTTCACAGGGCAAACATAAGCAAACCAATGTCATGCTCGGCTCTGCAGATGCCCCAAAGGGCCGGGCAGCAAAGCTGAGTTCCCGCAGGGGGGGGGGGGGGTTCCATATGCCCCCCAGCCCTCATTCCCTTCACTTGCTTTCAATATTTATAGGTTACGTACCTGGTGTTTGGCCACCTGTGAAGGTCACCAGTGATGTGGTGGATAAAAGCACCAAGATTACGAGGGGTTTAGACATGGTGGTTCTTTCTTCATCAGGTTCGGACCCAGCAGTGATGGCTTCCTGGAGAGTCTTCCCTTACCTGAGATACCTGAGATCTGTCGGCTTTATCTAACCCTCATTTATATATCACTTTAGAAGGAAATGAAAATGTAAAAGGTCATTTGATGTTGATCACCAATTTTACAGGCGCACGTACGTGTCTTTTTTCCATCCCTTAATCTGACGATATGTTTGATTTTTTTATTGTCATATTTGATTTCCCCAATTTTTTTTTATCTCAGTGTGGGAAAGTTTCACCTTCTACCCAATATGGGTGTTTGTTACCTTTGGTTATCAATTGAAACATTGAAGTTGTTTAGAGTTTATAGTTGTTAATTTATGTTGTAGGTTTCTTTCCTTGATAAAATGCCTCTGTTTACTATAAATGGCCACAATGAGGATAAAGGCTGTGACTTCTATAAAGACTTTGCTGCTATAAATACAGTATCACACAAAAGTGAGTACACCCCTCACGTTTTTTGTAAATCTTTACTTCTCTCTTTCCATGTGACAACACTGAAGAAATGACACTTGTCTACAATGTAAAGTAGTGGGTGTACAGCTTGTATAACAGTGTACATTTGCCGTCCCCTCAAAATAACTCATCACACAGCCATTAATGTCCAAACCGCTGGCAACAATAGTCAGTACACCCCTAAGTGAAAATGTCCAAATTGGACCCAATTAGCCATTTTCCCTCCCCGGGGTCATGTGACTCGTTAGTGTTACAAGGTTTCAGGTGTGGAGCAGGTGTGTTAAATTTGGTGTTATCGCTCTCACTCTCTCATACTGGTCACTGAAAGTACAACATGGCACCTCATGGCAAAGAACTCTCTGAGGATCTGAAAAAAAAAAGAATTGTTGATCTACATAAAGATGGCCTAGGCTATAAGAAGATTGCCAAGACCCTGAAACTGAGCTGCAGCACAGTGGCCAAGACCATACAGCTGTATAACAGGACAGGTTCCCCTCAGAACAGGCCTCGCCATGGTCCACCAAAGAAGTTGTGGTCACGTGCTCAGCGTCATATCCAGAGGTTGTGTTTGGGAAATAGGTATATGAGTGCTGCTGGCATTGCTGCAGAGGTTAAAGGGGTGGGGCGGAGGGTCAGCCTGTCAGTGCTCAGACCTTACGCCGCACACTGCATCAAATTTGTCTCTATGTCTGTCATCCCAGAAGGAAGCATCTTCTAAAGATGATGCACAAGAAAGCCTGCAGTTTTCTGAAGACAAGCAGACTATGGACATGGATTACTGGAACCATGTCCTGTGGTCTGATGAGACCAAGATGAACTTATTTGGTTCAGATGGTGTCAAGAGTATGTGGGGGCAACCAGTTGAGGAGGACAAAGACAAGTGTGTCGCCCCGTTAGGGGGAACACCTGAATTTTCAGGACATCAGGTGGGTGTTCACCCCCACCACACCACCTGCAATGCACTGCACGATGCACAGTGCATTCTGCTCTGATTGGGCAAAGCTGGTTGTTAAGTAAGTAAGGACCGGGGCTGGGAAGCCGGCCACTGCATATTTGAAAACTGATGAGTCATCAGCTCACAGCTGAATAAACAAAAAAATTAAATAGTAAAAAAAAAAATTTGTGGGCCCCCCCTTCAGGAAGGGTATAGATTTTAAGGGGAACCTTACGTCAAATGTAATAAAAAAAATGTTGTGGGGTCTTCCCCAAAGTCCTCACCAGACCCTTATCCGAGCATGCAGCCTGGCAGGGTTGGTGACGTCACAAGGGGGTAGTGCCACCAGGTAACATAGCCAGGTGGCCCCACTCTTACATTGTGGAGTGTGGAGAGTTTTTTTCATTTCTTCTTGGGTTCCGGCGTTGTGGTGGATGTCGTATTTGACGATGGATTTACATTGGGGGACTTTTTTTTTTAAATAGCTGGGTCCCAACAATTGCAACCACAAGTCAATTTAAATGGTATTTAACTCTTTTTGTTTCTTTAGATATATAATTTATGCTGCAGCAGGTTCTATACATGGCACAGATGTGCCACGTTACAGGCAAACTAACGGGACCCCCCCCCCCCCCCGGCATAATATTTAAAGGAATTTTTTATTTTTATTGTTGAACTTTAAGCATAATTAAAATTTCTGCTCCTTTAACCACTTCCCGTCCGGCCTATAGCAGAATGACGACCGGGGGCGGTGGTTTAGTCATCCTGACTGGGTGTCATATGATGTCCATCAGGATAACATGCTGCCGCGCGCCCGTGGGGGGTGCGCATGGCGGTGATCGGTGGAGCAGTGATCTTGGCAAAGAGCCTCCAGCGGAGGCTCTTTACCACGTGATCTGCCGTGTCCTTGCTGATTACGATGTCAACAGGAAAAGCCGGTGATCGGCTTTTCCTCACTGGCGTCTGACAGACGTGAGTAGAGGAGAGCCGATTGGCGGCTCTTCTGACGGGGGGGTCTGCGCTAATTGTTTATCAGCACAGCCCCCCCTCAGATGCCCACACTGGACCACCAGGGACCCCACTAGGACCACCAGGGAAGTGGGCAACATGTGGATGGCCAGGTATGTACCCCCTGGCCATCCACATGTGCAAATGATGCCCAATCTGTGCCAGTCAGTGCCCACAAATGGGCACTGACTGGCACCATCATGTACCAATTAAGGGACACCCATCACCCAGCAATGCCACCCATCAGTGTCATCAGTACCACCCATCAGTGTCCAGCAGTGCCACCTATCAGTGCCCATCCGTGCCCATCAGTGCCCACCTACCAGTGCCCATCAGTGTCCATCCATGGCACCTATCCATGCCACCCATAAGTACCCATCAGTGCCACCCAAAAGTATCCATCAGTGCCGCCTATGAGTAGTGCCCATCAGCACCGCCTATGAGTGCCCATCAGTGCTACATACCAGTGCAGCCTATCAGTGCCCATCAGTGCCACCTATCAGTGCCCATCAGTGCCGCCTATCAGTGCCCATCACCAGTGCCCATCAGTGCCACCTCATCAGTACCACCTCATTGGTGCCACCTCATTGGTGCCCATCAGTGCCGCCTTATCATTGCCCATCAGTGCAGCCATATCAGTGCCCATCATTGAAGAAGAAAACTTATTTACAAAAACATTTAAGAGAAAGAAAGAAAAACTAGTTTTTTATCAAAATTTTCTGTCTTTTTTTATTTGTTGCACAAAAAATAAAAATCGCAGATGTGATCAAATACCACCAAAAGAAAGTTCTATTTGTGGGAACAAAATTATAAAAAATGTGTTTGGGTACAGTGTTGTATGACCGCGCAATTGTCATTCAAATTGCTACAGAGCTGAAAGCTGAAAATTGGCCTGGGGGGGAAGGTGTCTAAGTGCCCGGTATTGAAGTGATTTTTTTTTTTTGTTTTTTTTATTGCATTAATACATGTCCCCCAGGGCAGTACCCAGACATTCATACCCCTTTTTATGGCCAATTACTTGCATATACCGTATTTTCCGGCGTATAAGACGACCTTTTACACTTAAAAAAACTGGGCAAAAAGGAGGGGTCGTCTTATACGCCGGGTCAGCTGCTGGGATGCCTTCTGGATGTGTGGTAATATTGTATGTAGCTTCTGCTACATACAGTATATACCGCTGAGCCAATCCCAGTGAGCGATGTATTCAAATGAATATGGATCGGAGTAACAATCTCTGACAATTGGCTTTGAGAGTCAGAGAGGCGCGGGCTGATGATGTTACAGCCTCTGCCAATCCAAGCAGGCTTTGTATTCATTAATAGAATACATTGCTCGCTGTGATTGGCTCCAGCACCAGCAAGAAGGAAGAAGGAAATGGCTCCAGCAAGAACGAAGAAGAGGGATATGAAGCTTCGGAAGCCTCGGAATGGGGGGGGGGGGGTCGTCTTAAACGGTGAGTACGGGCAAAACATTTTAAAAACCTGTACAATTGGGGGGGGGGGGGGTCGTCTTATATGCCGGGTCATCTTATACACCGGCAAATACGGTAAGCCTTCAAAATTGGCACTTTTGATTTCTCATGTTTGGCTCCAATAGACTTTTTTGCAAGCTAGCTGGTCAGTGTGCTGGGAAATGTGTTTGCTTGAGATGTGTTTTGCCTTTCCATCTGCACCTTACATTGGGGTGGTTGACATATTTTTGTACAGCTTTTTATATGTTCTCAACTATAATATCAATAAAACTGTGAATGCCACTGAAACCTCCACATAAAAAGGCTTACCTGAAAGGATAATAGACCTAGAGTCTACCATAACTGCTGAGGCGCAATGGGCTTAGGTCCCAATTAACGTAACACCAAGGGATCAAATCCCCCACCACTAGAGATGAGCCGAACACCTCCCTGTTCGGTTCGCACCAGAACCTGCAAACAGACCTAAACTTCGTGTGAACTTTGGAACCCTATTAAAGTCTATGGGACTCGAACGTTCACAATCTAAAGTGCTCATTTTAAAGGGTAATATGCAAGTTACTGTCCTAAAAAGTGTTTGGGGACCCGGGTCCTGCCCCAGGGGACATGGATCAATGCAATTTTTTTTTTTTTAAACGGCCGTTTTTCCGGGAGCAGTGATTTTAATAATGATTAAAGTGAAACAATAAAAGTGTAATATTCCTTTAAATTTCGTAGCTGGGGGGTGTCTATAGTATGCCTGTGAAGGGGCGCATGTTTCTGGGGCTTAGAACTGTCCCTGCACAAAGTGTCATTTGTGCAGGAAAAAAAGTATTTTAAAATCACATGCGGCTAAATTGTCGGCTCCCCGTAATACAGAGAACACTCAATGAGTGTTCTCTGTATTAGCGGACAATTCATTCATTCATTGATAAAAAAAAAAAAAGCGTGGGGGTTCCCCTAAATTCAATTACCAGGCCCTTCAGGTCTGACATGGATATTAAGGGGAACCCTGTGTCAAATGTAAAAAAATAATTGACGTAGGGGGTCCCCCTAAATATCCATACCAGACCCTTCAGGTCTGATATGGATATTAAGGGGAACCCCGCATCAAATTTTTAAAAAAAATTGACGCGGGGGTCCCCCTAAAAATCCATATCAGACCCTTTATCCGAGCACGCAACCTGGCAGGCCGCAGGAAAAGAGGGGGGGACGAGAGAGCGGCCCCCCTCCCTCCTGAACCGTACCAGGCCACATACCCTCAACATTGGGAGGATGCTTTGGGGGTCTGTGACCCCTCAAAGCACCTTGTCCCCATGTTGATGAGGACAAGGGCCTCATCCTCACAACCCTGGCTGGTGGTTGTGAGGGTCTGCGGGCGGGGGGCTTATCAGAATCTGGAAGCCCCCTTTAACAAGGGGACCCCCAGATCCCGCCCCCCCCCCCCTGTTTGAAATGGTAAGGGGGTACAAAAGTACCCCTACCATTTCACAAAGAAAGTGTAAAAATTGTTAAATAAGACAAACACACTTTTGAAAAATTCCTTTATTAAAAATAAAAAGAAATAAAAAAAAGATTCCAGCGGTGCTAATCCACTCTTGCTATCCAGCGACGGATCTCCGGGGTCCAGCGATGGATGATCATATCCAGCGACGGGGGATCTCTCAGTCCAGCGCTGTCCATACATCCTTCTTCTGTCTCCACTGCGGAGACACTGTAGAGATCCCAGCGCTGACGTTTCTTATATTAGGAGGGCGGGGCCACCCGTCACCTGACCCTGCCCCTCTGACACTGGAGAGGGAAGCCAGGGGTTCCCCAGTGACGTGTGGGTGACCCCCCCCTCTGATGTAACGCAGGTTTCCTTTACATCAGAGGGGGCGGGGTCACCCATACGTCACTGGGGAACCCCTGGCTCCCTTCACCAGCGTCAGAGGGGGCGGGGTCAGGTGACGAGTGGCCCCGCCCTCCTAATATAAGAAACGTCAGCGCTGGGATCTCCGCAGTGGAGACAGAAGAAGGATGTATGGACAGCGCTGGACTGAAAGATCCCCCGTCGCTGGATATGATCATCCATCGCTGGACCCCGGAGATTCGTTGCTGGATAGCAAGAGTGGATTAGCACCGCCGGAATCTTTTTTTATTTTTTTTATTTTTAATAAAGGAATTTTTCAAAAGTGTGTTTGTCTTATTTAACCATTTTTACACTTTCTTTGTGAAATGGTAGGGGTACTTTTGTACCCCCTTACCATTTCAAACAGGGGGGGGGGCGGGATCTGGAGGTCCCCTTGTTAAAGGGGGCTTCCAGATTCTGATAAGCCCCCCGTCCGCAGACCCTCACAACCACCGGCCAGGGTTGTGAGGATGAGGCCCTTGTCCTCATCAACATGGGGACAAGGTGCTTTGAGGGGTCACAGACCCCCAAAGCATCCTCCCAATGTTGAGGGCATGTGGCCTGGTACGGTTCAGGAGGGAGGGGGGGCCGCTCTCTCGCCCCCCCCCCCCCTCTTTTCCTGCAGCCTGCCAGGTTGCGTGCTCGGATAAAGGGTCTGGTATGGATTTTTAGGGGGACCCCATGTCAATTTTTTTTTTAATTTGATGCGCGGTTCCCCTTAATATCCATATCAGACCTGAAGGGCCTGGTAATTGAATTTAGGGGAACCCCCACGCTTTTTTTTTTTTTTTATCAATGAATGAATGAATTGTCGGCTAATACAGAGAGCACTCATTGAGTGTTCTCTGTATTACGGGGAGCCGACAATTTAGCCGCAAGTGATTTTAAAAGACTTTTTTTCCTGCACAAATGACACTTTGTGCAGGGACAGTTCTAAGCACGGGAAACATGCGCCCCTTCACAGGCATACTATAGACACCCCCCAGCTATGAAATTTAAAGGAATATTACACTTTTATTGTTTCACTTTAATCATTATTAAAATCACGGCTCCCGAAAAAACGGCAGTTTTTAAAACTTTTTTTTGCATTGATCCATGTCCCCTGGGGCAGGACCCGGGTCACCAAACACTTCTTAGGACAGTAACCTGCATATTACCCTTTAAAATGAGCACTTTAGATTTCTCCCATAGACTTGTACAGGGTGTTCCGGCTTTTCAAATTTGCTGCGAACACCCCAAATTGTTCACTGTTCGCTGAACAGGCCAACAGGCAATGTTCGAGTCGAACTCGAAGCTCATCCCTACCCTTGACATTTTCCACATTTTATTACAACCAAAACCATAAATGTATTTTATTGGGATTTTATGTGATAGACCAACACAAAGTGTCACATAATTGTGAAGTGGAAGGAAAATGATAAATGATACAAATAAATATGTGAAAAGTGTGGGGGAGGGGCATTTGTATTCAGCCAACTTTACTCTGATACCCCTAACTAAAATCTAGTGGAACCAATTGCCTTCAGAAGTCACCTAATTAGTAAATAGAGTCCACCTGTGTGTAATTTAATCTCAGTATAAATACAGCTGTTCTGTGAAGCCCCCAGAGGTTTGTTGGAGAACCTTAGTGAAGAAACAGCATCATGAAGGCCAAGGGACACACCACACAGGTCAGGAATAAAGTTGTGGAGAAGTATAAAGCAGAGTTAGGTTATAAAAAAATCTTCCAAGCTTTGGACATTTCACGTTCCCCCCCAAATTCTATTACCCGGCCCTTCAGGTCTGGTATGGATATTAAGGGGAAACTCACGTCAAATTTTTAAAAAACATTATGTGGGGTTCCCCCCAAAAATCCATACCAGACCCTTTATCTGAGCACGCAACCTGGCAGGCCGCAGGAAAAGTGGGGGATGAGAGAGCGCCCCCCCTCCTGAACCACACCAGGCCACATGCCCTCAACATTGGGAGGATGCTTTGGGGGTTAAATTTTTAATAAAGGACTTATCCCAACAGTGTCTGTGTCTTTTTTACAATCTACAACCTGGCATAGATATTTGGGGGGGAACCCCACGTCATTTTTTTTTGGTAATTTGATGCGGGGTTCCCCTTAATATCCATACCAGACCTGAAGTGCCTGGTAATTGAATTTGGGGAAACCCCACGCATTTTTTTTTTTTATCAATGACTTTCATTGAGTGTTCTCTGTAATACAGGAGCCTACAATTCATTATGGCCGCGAGTGATTTTAAATGACTTTTTTCCTGCAGAAATGACACTTTGTGCAGGGACAGTTCTAAGCACGGGAAACATGCGCCCCTTCACAGGCATACTATAGACACCCCCCAGGTATGAAATTTAAAGGAATATTACACTTTTATAGTTTCACTTTAATCATTGTTAAAATCACTGCTCCTGAAAAAACAGCCATTTTTAAAACTTTTTTTTGCATTGATCCATGTCCCCTGGGGCAGGACCCGGGTCCCCAAACACTTTTTAGAACAATAATTTTTATTCTACAGGAACATGGAAGCTGGTTAGAGTTGATGGGAAGATGGATGGAGACAATTACAGGACAATCCCCACCTTCCAGCAGGACAACGACCCGAAACATCCAGCCATTCATGTGTTAGAATGGCCCAGTCACAGTCCAGACCTAAATCCCATTGAGAATCTGTGGCAAGACTTAAAAATTGCTGTTCAAAGACGCTCTCCATCCAATCAGATTTTTGGTTGTAACATGACAAAATGTGGAAATCTTCAAAGGGTTTGAATACGTTTTTCAAGGCACTGTATGAATGCTGAGGATACGGTGAGGTAGAGCTGTGTATTCAGCTGTAATAATTCACTTTCACTTATGCTAATCCCATAAAAGACTTTACTGGTCTTATAAAAAGTGTGACCAGTCCTCACGTCATCCAACTTTCACCAACATTATACTACTGCAGCCATACCCCACCTCTTTATTATCCATACCCCACCTCTTTATGATCCATACCCCACCTCTTTATGATCCACACTCTTTATGACCCACACCCTACCTCTTTATGATCTTTGTTAAAAAAAATTAAATAAAAACAATAGTAATTCACAAAAATGTATTAAAGCATTTCCTGAATATTTGGTGTAAAACTGTAAAGAATGTTTGTCTTCTATTTGCTTTTGCTTGAATACCAAGTCATTCCTGGAAAAATTGCTACCTTGGAATGAAACTTCTTTCTGAGATCTTTTTATCTGCATAAGATGTGGGCCCCCGACACCTTCAGAACTCATGACTCAGAAGAATAAAATCTAAAAAAATAATGTGTTCTGGGATATAGTCTATGTCCTAAATTGTGCTTTGAGTATATAACACGTTTTTAGTATTACAAATTGTACAGTTTTCTGTTCTTCCCAATAAAACCTTCTTAAGCCAGCATGGCAGAGGCCTTCTGCCACCCAAGAGCTTTTAAATCATTATCTTCTAGTCCAGCTAAAATTTTGGTTCATTCACGTTTCCCCTTAATATTCATACCAGACCCAAAGGGCCTGGTATGAATTTTTTGGGGGGGGACACCCATGCCGTTTTTTTTTTTCAATTACTTTTATCTGTATTGCCAAGACCCGACAATTCATTATGGCTGCGAGTACTTTTAAATTACTTTTTTTCCTTTAGAAATATAATTTTGCTCTCGGACTGTTCTAAACACGGGAAACACATGCCAATTTACAGGCATACTATAGACACCCCCCAGGTACGAAATTTAAAGGAATATTTCACTTTTATTGTTCTTCCCAATAAAACCCTCTTAAGCCAGCATGGCCGAGGCCTTCTGCCACCCAAGAGCTTTTAAATCAGTATCTTCTAGTCCAACTATACCCCCCTATTGTGTATCTTTCCTACCCTTCTCCTCAAAACCTAACCCTTATTACTTTCAGACCCAAAGCCTGGCTCAGATGCGCCCTCCGCTCTCTGCTCTCATGTTTTGACTGACAGCAGCAGGAGCCCAATGGCTTCCCTCTGCTCTCAGCCAAGCCTGTGAGAGCCGGGAGAGGGAAGAGGAGCTGCAGCAGACATACACAGTGCTGGATCGAGTTCGAGCTCAGGTGAGTATGGGAGCTGGAGGGAGCTACGATTAACAGGTAGGGATGAGCCTGATGTTTGAGCCAAACACAAGTTCAACTCGAACATTTTTGCCATTTTGTGGTGTTTTCGGCAAATTCGAAAGCCGTGGAACACCCTTTAACCACTTACAGACCGGACCATTTTGTTGGTCAAAGACCAGATCACTTTTTGCGATTCGGCACTGCGTCGCTTTAACTGAAAATTGCGCGGTCGTGCGACGTGGCTCCCAAACAAAATTGACGTCCTTTTTTTCCCACAAATAGAGCTTTCTTTTGGTGGTATTTGATCATCCCTGCGGTTTTTATTTTTTGCGCTATAAACAAAAATAGAGCGACAATTTTGAAAAAAACACATTATTTTTTACTTTTTGTTATAATAAATATCCCCCAAAAATATATAAAAAAACATTTTTTTCCCTCAGTTTAGGCCGATACGTATTCTTCTACATATTTTTGGTAAAAAAAATTGCAATAAGCGATTATTGATTGGTTTGCGCAAAAGTTATAGCGTTTAAAAAATAGGGATAGTTTTATGGCATTTTTATTAATTATTTTTATTTTTTATTTTATTTTTTACTAGTAATGGCAGCGATCAGCATTTTTTATTGTGACTGTGACACTGTGGCGGACACATCGGACATTTTTGACACATTTTTGGGACCATTGTCATCTATACAGAAATTAGTGCTATATAAATGCAGTGATTCCTGTGTAAATGACACCGGCAGTGAAGGGGTTAACCAGTATGTGGCAGTGTAGGGGTTAAGTGCTCCTAGGGGCGTGTTACTAACTGTGTGGGGGCTGGGCTTTCATTTATTGAAAACACTGATCTCTGCTCCAATCATATGGAGCAGAGATCAGCGTCACTAGTTGCTAGGCAGAATGGAGAAATGCTGTTTACACGGCATTTCCTCCATTCAGCTCGCGATGGCAGGGCGGCATTGAAGATTGGACGTACATGTACGCCAATATGCCTGCCCGTGCCATTCTGCCGATGTACATCGGCGTGCGCTGGTCGGGAACCGGTTAAAAGTCTATGGGAGAAATCAAAAGTGCTAATTTTAAAGGCTTATATGTAAGTTATTGTCATAAAAAGTGTTTGGGGACCCAGGTCCTGCTCCAGGGGACATGTATCAATGCAAAAAAAAAAGTTTAAAAAAACTGCAGTTTTTTCGGGAGCAGTGATTTTAATAATGCTTAAAGTGAAACAATAAAAGTGAAATATTCCTTTAAATTTCGTACCTGGGGGGTGTCTATAGTATGCCTGTAAATTGGCATGTGTTTCCCATGTTTAGAACAGTCCTAGAGCAAAATTACATTTCTAAAGGGAAAAAAGTCATTTAAAAATACAGCTATAATGAATTGTCGGGTCTTGGCAATACAGATAAAAGTAATTAAAAAACGGCATGAGTGTCCCCCCAAAAATTCATACCAGGCCCTTTGGGTCTGGTATGAATATTAAGGTGGAAACATGAATGAACCAAAATTTTTTTTAAAATTGTGTGAAGGTCCCTCCAAATGGTATGGATATTAAGGGGATTTTTTTTAAAAAAACGGCATAGGGGTCCCCCTCAAAATCCATACCAGAGTAGACCTGGATTTTAAGGGGAACATTGAACCAAAATAAAAAAAATGGCATGGAGTCCCCCTAAAAATCCAAACCAGACCCTTATCTGAGCACACAACTTGATGGGCTGCAGGAAAAGAAGGGGGATGAGAGAGCGCCCCCCTCCTGAACCACACCTTGTCCCCATGTTGATGGGGACAAGGGTCTCATCCCCACAACCTTTGCCTGGTAGTTGTGGCGGTCTGCGGGCGGGGGGTTTATTGGAATCTGGAAGCCCCCTTTAACAAGAGGACCCCCAGATCCCGCCCCCCCCGTGTGGAATGGTAACAGGGTACAAATGTGTCAAAATGTTAAAAAAAACACAAGACACATCTTGGAACAAGTCCTTTATTATAAAATACAAAATAAAAATGTCCCACGAAGTCCATTCATCTTCTTCGCTCGCTCCACTGACAGACTGAGAAAAAAAAAACCTGCACGCTGCCACCAATCCGCCTCCATGGGATGTAATGACCATCCTCTCAGGTGACAGTTCTTTTATAACTGAGGGCGGGGCCACACATTGAGATAACCGGGTGATCCTGACCCCCTATGATGCACAGGGACTTCCCAATGGCTTCCCCGTGGCATCAGAGGGGGTGCTGCCATCATCAATGGCGGCGTGCTGTGTTTCTTTTTATTTTTTGGGGTTTTTTCAGCAGAGCGAGAGAAGATGAATGGACTTCGTGGGACATTTTTATTTTTTTATTTTTACATTTGTACCCTGTTACCATTTCAAATGGGGGGTGGCCGGGATCTGGGGGTTCCCTTCTTAAAGGGGGCATCCATATTCCCATAAGCCCCCTGCCCGCAGACACCCACAACCACCGGAAAAAGGGTTGTGAGGATGAGGCCCTTCTCCCCATCAGCGGCTACCCCAAAGCTGTGAAGGACATCCATGGAGGACGTCCTTCACAGCTGATGAGGAGGAGATCAGTAGAAGCTCAGCTTGTGAGGAGGGTGACAGCTGGGGAAGTGTAAGAGGCGGACACGCCTGGGAAGGTGGAGGAGGAAGGTGCAGCTGTGGAGGTGGAGGAGGCAGGCAAAGCTGGGGGGGTGGAGGAGGTGGCCACACCTGGGGAGGTGGAGGAGGAAGACAATGCTGAGTAGGTGGAGGAGGTGAGCACAGCTGGGGAGGTGGAGGAGGCAGATAAAGATGGGGAGGTGGAGGAGGCAGGCACAGCTGGGGAGGTGGAGGAGGCAGGCAAAGCTGGGGAGGTGGAGAAGGCGGCCGCACCTGGGGAGGTGGAGGAGGAAGCCACACCTGGAGAGGTTGAGGAGGAGGCCACACCTGGGGAGGTGGATGAGGAGGCCACACCTGGGGAGGTGGAGGAGGAAGGCACAGCTGGCGAGGTGGAGGAGGCGGCCACAGCTGGGGAGCTGGAGGAGGCAGCCACAGCTGTGGAGGTGTAGGAGATGGGCACAGCTGGGGAGGTGAAGGAGGCAGCCACACCTGGGGAGGTGGAGGAGGTGGGCACAGCTGGGGAGGTGGAGGAGGCAGGCACGGTTGAGGAGGCAGATGAGGCAGGCACAGCTGGGGAGATGGAGGAGGCAGGCAAAGACATTCAGCACTCCATACAGAAACATCCAGTACTCCATCCGGTAAGGAGCTGGGGAGGTGGCAGAGGCAGGCAAAGCTGAGGAGGTGGAGAAGGCAGGCACAGCTAGGCAGGTGGTGGAGGAAGGCAAAGCTGGGGAGGTGGAGGATGTGGGCACAGCTGGGGAGGCAGATGAGGTAGGCAAAGCTTGGGAGGTGGGGGAGGCAGGCAGACCTAGGGAGGTGGAGGAGGCAAGCACAACTGGGGATTTGGAGGAGATGGGCACAGCTGGGGAGGCAGATGAGGCAGGCACAGCTCGGGAGACAGATGAGGCAGGCACACCTTGGGAGGTGGAGGAGGCAGGCACAGCTGGGGAGGTAGAGGAGGTGGGCACAGCTGGGGAGGTAGAGGAGGTGGGCACAGCTGGGGAGGTGGAGGAGTTGGGCACAGCGGGGGAGGTGGAGGAGGCAGGCAAAGCTGGGGAGCTGGAGGAGCAGTACTTCATCCGGTGACATCCAGTACTCCATTCGGTGACATCCAGTACTCCATCTGGTGACATCCAGTACTTCACCCGGTGACATCCAGTAATCCGGAGACATCCAATACTTCTTCCGGTGACATCCAGTACTTCATCCGAAGACATCCAGTACTCCATCCGGACACATTCCTTACTCCATCCGGAGACATCCAGTACTTCATCCGGTGACATCCATTACTCCATTTGGAGACATCCAGTACTTCATCCGGAGACATCCAGTACTTCATCTGGTGACATCCAGCACTTCATCCGGTGACATTCAGCACTTCATCCGGTGACATTCAGCACTTCATCCGGTGACATCCAGCACTTCATCCGGAGACATCCAATACTTCTTCTGGTGACATCCAGTACTTTATCCGAAGACATCCAGTACTCCATCTGGTGACATCCAGTACTCCATCCGGACACATCCAGTACTCCAGCTGGGGAGGTGGAGAAGGTGGGCACAGCTGGGGAAGTAGAGGAGGTGGGCACAGCTGGGGAAGTAGAGGAGGTGGGAACAGCTGGGGAGGTGGAGGAGGTGGGCACAGCTGGGGAGGTGGGCACAGCTGGGGAGGTAGAGGAGGTGGGCACAGCTGGGGAAGTAGAGGAGGTGGGAACAGCTGGGGAGGTGGAGGAGGTGGGCACAGCTGGGGAGGTGGAGGAGGTGGGCACAGCTGGGGAGATGGAGGAGGTGGGCACAGCGGGGGAGGTGGAGGAGGCAGGCAAAGCTAGGAAGGTGGAGGAGGCGGGCACAGGGAGCCTTACAGCACTTTTGTTTTTTGTTTTTGGAATTCCGGAGACATCCAGTGCTTCATCCGGAGACATCCAGTGCTTCACCCGGAGACATCCAGTACTCCATCTGGAGACATCCAGTACTCCATCTGGAGACATCCAGTACTTTATCAGAAGACATCCAGTACTCCATCCGGTGACATCCAATACTTCATCCAGTGACATCAGTACTCCACCCGGTGACATCCAGTAATCCGGAGACATCCAATACTTCTTCCGGTGACATCCAGTACTTCATCCGAAGACATCCAGTACTCCATCCGGACACATTCCTTACTCCATCCGGAGACATCCAGTACTTCATCCGGTGACATCCATTACTCCATTCGGAGACATCCAGTACTTCATCCAGAGACATCCAGTACTTCATCTGGTGACATCCAGCACTTCATCCGGTGACATTCAGCACTTCATCCGGTGACATTCAGCACTTCATCCGGTGACATCCAGCACTTCATCCGGAGACATCCAATACTTCTTCCGGTGACATCCAGTACTTTATCCGAAGACATCCAGTACTCCATCTGGTGACATCCAGTACTCCATCCGGACACATCCAGTACTCCAGCTGGGGAGGTGGAGAAGGTGGGCACAGCTGGGGAAGTAGAGGAGGTGGGCACAGCTGGGGAAGTAGAGGAGGTGGGAACAGCTGGGGAGGTGGAGGAGGTGGGCACAGCTGGGGAGGTGGGCACAGCTGGGGAGGTAGAGGAGGTGGGCACAGCTGGGGAAGTAGAGGAGGTGGGAACAGCTGGGGAGGTGGAGGAGGTGGGCACAGCTGGGGAGGTGGAGGAGGTGGGCACAGCTGGGGAGATGGAGGAGGTGGGCACAGCAGGGGAGGTGGAGGAGGCAGGCAAAGCTAGGAAGGTGGAGGAGGCGGGCACAGGGAGCCTTACAGCACTTTTGTTTTTTGTTTTTGGAATTCCGGAGACATCCAGTGCTTCACCCGGAGACATCCAGTACTCCATCTGGAGACATCCAGTACTCCATCTGGAGACATCCAGTACTTTATCAGAAGACATCCAGTACTCCATCCGGTGACATCCAATACTTCATCCAGTGACATCAGTACTCCATCCGGTGACACCCAGTATTCCAACCGGTGACATCCAGTTCTGGGGGGTGGCTATAGAGATTGTATGAGCATGATCAGAGCTGTGATAATGAGAGTCCTGAATATGTGAGCGACTGAAAGAGAAATATAATGGTATTTCCTTCTCTGAAGCAACTTCTGGCAAAGCATACTCTACATTGGCCACCATGCTAGATGAACCTCCATGAAATCGAGTTTACATACAGTATTTACACACATTAAGTCATTCCTTTTATTGGCACATGGGGAAATAGTAAGGTAACAGATACTGTATGTGCCTATCTGTATTACATGTACACACTGTATTACACTGTAACTGTGTAATAGGCATGTGCACTGCTGCAAAATGTGTTAATTTTTATTTTAGTTTTATTCATTTTTATTTTTTATTTTTAGGGTCATTCGTTATGATCATAATTCGTAAAAACGAAAATTTGTGAATTAAAAAATGCGTAAAGGAAAAAAAATCAGAAAATAAGAACGGAAATCCAAAAATTCGAAAGAATAACTAACTATTAATAACTGACTATTAAATTATAGGTATTGGAATTTCCTTTCAAATTTGGCTATTAGTGAAATAACTAATGCCGCATCTAAACAAATGGAACGGGAACAAATTAATAATAAATAATAATAATAATGATAATAATAAAAAACATTTATTATTATTGGTGTTTATTATTAATTATTTAATACATTTATAATTATTTATTAATTATTATTATTATAAATTTGTTACATTCCATTCGTTTAGATACGCCATTTGTCAATTCAGATAATTCGTGACTAACGGCCAAATTTGAAAGGAAATTCCATTACCTATAATTTAACAGTTAATAATTAATATTAGTTAGTTATTATTTCAGATTTTCACATTTCTGAATTTCCAAATTTCCAAATTGACAAATTTACGAATTTCCGAATATTAATAGTTAGTTAATTATTCTTTCGAATTTTTGGATTTCCTAACTAATAATAACTAACTATTAAAATATAGGTATTGGAATTTCCTTTCAAATTTGGCTGTTACTGAATCTAATGAATACGAATTTATCCAAAGTTATGAATTGCCCGAAATAACGAATGTCGCAGCTAAACAAATGGAATGGGACAAATTAATAATACATAATAATAATAATAATCATTTTTTTATTATTATTATTATTAGTGTTTATTATTATAAATTTGTTAGATTTGCCATTTGTCATTTCAGATAATTTGTAACTTTGGATAAATTCATATTCGTTACATTCACTAACAGCCAAGCTTGAAAGGAAATTATATTACCTATAATTTAATAGTTAGTAATTATTATTAGTTAGTTATTATTTCAGAATTTTCGAATTTTCAAACTGAAGAATTTACAAATTTATGAATTTTTGAATATTCTAATTTATAAATCTTCAGAAAAAAATTGTTAAACGGGGTTTTCATTCATTCGGATATTTCCGGATTAACGAATTTGTCAAAATTCGCTAAAAAAACTAATTTGGGATGAAATGAATGGCACATGTCTATTGTGTAATAAAAATCGAATGAAAGAAGAAAAAAAAAATTAAGACTAGGGATGGTCATGATCGGTGAAAATAGAAATTTGTCTTAAAATTTGTTGTAGAACCGCCTAAATTAAAAATGTCAGGACAGACCAGCTGATACATCCGCCCCCCAATCTACTTCCAGCTGCAAGTGACAGATCCCCTGGCCAGGCAGCTTGTTTGCAAAAACAAAGAGGTGGAATGCTGCCCGATGTCACTGACCAACAATGACATAGGCCCAGTGGTGTGGCACAGTGGTGTAGTGGTTAGCACTCTCACCTAGCAGTAAAAAGGGTCGTTGGTTTGAATCACAACCATGACACTACCTGCCTGGAGTTTGCATGTTCTCCCTGTGCCTGCGTGAGTTTCCTCCGGGTACTCCGGTTTCCTCCCACACTCCAAAGACATGAAGGTAGGTTAATTGGCTTCTGTCCAAAATTGCCCCTAGTATATGGAATGGGGACCTTGGATTGTGGGCTCCTTGAGGGTAGGGACCAATGTGAGTGTGCGATGTACAGGGATAGGGACAATTGTAGACATTCAGGATGGACTGGTGTCTTTATTCAACCTTACTAACTATGTAACAGTGGCCACACCCATATTTGGTAAATGATGTCAGCCAGCATATCCCCTCTCTATTTACATTCAGATGCTGCCCCGGGCTCTCCCAGTTGGTAGATTATTGGGGATGCGTCGCCGGTTGCTAGGACGCTGTCAGCCTGGAGTCCCAGAGACAGCAGATGAATTAGAATGCATCATTGTTTGCTAGGATGTTGGTGACCCCTGGCTGGAGCTATTAAAAAGTGTTTTTTTTTTTTACCTTGATGCAGAGAATACATTTAGGTAAAAAAAAAAAAAAAAAACCTTTATGACCACTTTAACCGCTTAAGTACCAGCCGCCGCAGCATGGTTGGCTCCCCTGCATGAATCGCCATCATTGAACGTCGGCGTGCTTTAAATAGAATAGGAGGCGCACCCGCGATCATTCCAGAGAGAGAGCCAGAACGAGGGTCTGTCAATGTAAACAAAAATACCCCCCCTCCCCCCATTCTGACTGGGGAGGAGAGAGAGATTTGCTGTTCATAGTGAATAGTGAAATGTTTCAAATATGATACATTCCCTTGTTATTAAAGTGGCTGTAAACCCTTACAACCAACTGTGACCTACAGGTAAGCCTAGATTAAGACTTACCTGTAGGTCCAAGAAATATCTCCTAAACCTATAAGGTTTAGGAGATATTTGCCCGAAGACAGCCACCGCTGTCTACGGCGCATGCGCCATAGACAGCGGCACGCAGGCGCACTGGGGCAGGCCGCAGATCGTGGCGATATGCCGCGAGCATCAGCTCCCGTGTGCATGCACGGGAGGGAAGTCGCTCCGGGATCCATGGCAGCGGCGAAGAGGAAGACGGAGGACCACTTCGGGGGCTTCGTTCTCAGGTAAGTTATTCATAATGAGCTAGTATGCTACGCATACTAGCTCATTATGTCTTTGTCTTGCAGGATTTTTTTTTTTCCAGGATTTTTTAAAAAGGGTTTACAACCACTTTAAGTATCGGTTCACACTACAGCGACTTGGGATCCGACTTGTCAGACCTCAAGTTGCCCCAAGTCGCTGGACATAAGAAATTCCCTTGAAGTGAATGAGAGCCGTCTTAAAGTGGTTGTAAACCCTTACAACACACTTTGACCTAAAGGTAAGCCTAGATTAAGGCTTACCTGTAGGTCCAAGAAATATCTCCAAAACCTACACAGTTTAGGAGATATTTGCCGAAAGACAGGCACCGCTGTCTACGGCGCATGCGCCGTAGACAGTGGCGCGCAGGCGCACTGTCAACGGCGATATGCAACGAGTGGCAGCTCCTGTGCGCATGCGCAGGAGTGACGTCATCGTGGCTTCGCTGAATGACAGCGGCGGAGCAGCAAAACCCACCGAGAAGATGGATGCGCCGGACTACAGGGGACAGCGGTGACTTCGCTGGCTCCTGTGTCAGGTAAGTGACACATAATGGACTACTATGCGATGCGATGCGATGTGATGTGATGCATAGTAGTCCATTATGCTTTACCTTTGCAGGGAATGAAAGAGGAAGTAAACTCATCAGGGTTTACTTCCTCTTTAATTTACACTACGGAAGTTGCTCCGACTTCAGAAAAAGGTTCCTGTAATACTTCAATCCGACTTCTAGGCATCTTGTACGCATAGATTTCAATGGAAGTCGCCTCCAAGTCGGATCTCCGGCTATATTGAAGCGAATTTACAGGGAAAAGAAATTAATTTACATAGGTTACTTCCCACATTTGCCTAGGCAAGCCCCCCCTCCCCCTCCCCGCTGTGATTGGCCTCAGCCAAAGTCGCCTGTCCTGGAGGCGACTTTAACCACTTACCGACCAGCGCACGCCGATGTACGTCCTATTTTTTTAAGAGGGATATCTCGGTAACGGGAGCAGCTGCTGCCACAACCGATATATACATCTCTTCAGGCGCCGGTCGTCTGTACGATAACGGTGGTCTCCGCGGCAGATTCACCACGAGATCACCGCTATCGGCGGCGGGAGAGGTGCCACCCCCCCTCCCGCCGCCCTCCCGCACCTTCCGCCGCTTACCGGAGCCATCGGTAGCGGCGGAGGCGATCGGGTCCTTTTGCTAGCTGGGTATGGAGACGAGTGAGGCTAAGATGGCCCCCACTCGTCTCTATACCATAGGAGGGCGGAAGCAACGTCAAAACTTCACTTTCGCCCATACCTCTTAAAAGGTATATTTTTTTTAAATGTTATTTTTCCTTTTTTTTTTTTTTTGTTGCATTTTAGTCCAAATATGAGATCTGAGGACTTTTTGACCCCCCAGATCTCATATTTAAGAGAACCTGTCATGCTTTTTTCTATTACAAGGGATGTTTACATTCCTTGTAATAGGAATAAAAGTGATCCATTTTTTTTTTTAAAACAGTGTAAAAATAAATAAAATCAATTAAAATAAATAAGAAAAAAAAATAAAAAAGTTTTTAAAAACACCCCGTCATGACGAGCTTGCGCACAGAAGCGAGCGCATACGTGAGTAGCGCCCGCATATGAAAATGGTGGTCAAACCACACATGTGAGGTATCGCCGCAATCGGTGAGAGTGATAATTCTAGCCCTAGACCTCCTCTGTAACGCAAAAAAATGCAACCTGTAGAATTTTTTTAAATGTCGCTTATGGAGATTTTTGAGGCTAAAAGTTTGACGCCATTCCACGAGCGGGGCGCAATTTTGAAGCGTGACATTTCGGGTATCAATTTACTCGGCGTACCATTATCTTTCACAATATAAAAAAAAAAACAAATTGGGATAATTTTACTGTTGTCTTATTTTTTTATTCAAAAAAGTGAATTTTTTTCCAAAAAAAGTGCGCTTGTAAGATCGCTGCGCAAATACGGTGTGAAAAAAAGTATTTCAATGACCGCCATTTTATTCTCTAGGGTGTTAGGAAAAAAAAAAAAAACAATATAAAATGTTTGGGGGTTCTAAGTAATTTTCTGGCAAAAAAAAAAAACTGTTTTAATCATGTAAACACCAAATCTGAAAAAGAGGCCTGGTCCTTAAGTGGTTAAGTCGCGCTGTAAGTTGAGCAAAGTCGCGCTCCAAAATCGCCTTTGCGAAGTTGTGCTGTAAGTCGCCTTGTGTGAACCGAGCCTAAATGTATAAGAAAGCCTCAGCAAAAAAGTATGTTTAGTGACAGTTATAACACATCCAACTGACAGTTACCAATAACCGAGTCTTCCCATAAATCCAGAAATGCAGCTTTTTTTTATGTGCTTGTATAGAACACCAATAAACTATTATGGGTTGTAACAAGAGCTGAAATCCAGTCATTCTTTTGCCGAGGAGGTCAAGAATGAGCACAAATACTCACCTTTATCCTTATTTTCCCTACTAACATTTCATATTAAAAATACAATCATTTTTAAGAATAAAACATTTTTAAAAATGTTTAAATGTTAAAGTGGTTTTAAGGCAGATGGTTGTTGTTTTACCTTAATGCATTCTCAGCATTCTCCCCCCTGTAAAAAAAAAAAGACCCCTATAGCTAAGAGAGCATTAAAGATTCAACATTTTCTTAAAGCCCTCTTGGGAAGGTACCGTATGCCTGACATTGGAAGAAAAATATTTTAAAAAAATCGGGTAGAAGAATCATTTTAACCACTTAAGGACCAGGCCTCTTTTTCGGACTTGGTGTTTCCATGTTTAAAACAGTTTTTTTTGCTAGAAAATTACTTAGAACCCCCAAACATTTTATATTGTTTTTTTTCTAACACCCTAGAGAATAAAATGGCGGTCATTGAAATACTTTTTTTCACACCGTATTTGCGCAGCGGTCTTAGAAGCGCACTTTTTTTGGAAAAAATTCACTTTTTTGAATAAAAAAATAAGACAACAGTAAAATTAGCCCAATTTTTTTTATACTGTGAAAGATAATGGTATGCCGAGTAAATTGATACCCAACATGTCACGCTTCAAAATTGCGCCCGCTCGTGGAATGGCGTCAAACTTTTAGCCTCAAAAATCTCCATAAGCGACATTTAAAAAATTCTACAGGTTGCATTTTTTGCGTTACAGAGGAGGTCTAGGGCTAGAATTATTGCTCTCGCTCTACCGATCGCGGCGATACCTCACATTTGTGGTTTGACCACCGTTTTCATATGCGGGCGCTACTCACGTATGCGCTCGCTTCTGTGCGCAAGCTCGTCGTAACGGGGTGTTTTTAAAAAAAAAAAAAAAAATTTTATTATTTATTTTAATTTATTTTATTTATTTTTACACTTTAAAAATAAAATAAAAAAATTGATCACTTTTATTCCTATTACAAGGAATGTAAACATCCCTTGTAATAGAAAAAAGCATGACAGGTCCTCTTAAATATGAGATCTGGGGGGGTCAAAAGGTCCTCAGATCTCATATTTGGGCTAAAATGCAAAAAAAAAAATAAAAAAAAAAAAATCTGACATTTAAAAAAAAAAATATACCTTTAAGAGGTATGGGCTGAAGTGATGTTTTGACGTCGCTTCCGCCCTCCTATGGTATAGAGACGAGTGGGGGCCATCTTAGCCTCACTTGTCTCTATGCCCAGCAGACGGAAGGACCCGATCGCCTCCGCCGCTGCCGACGGCTCCGGTAAGCGGCGGAAGGTGCAGGAGGGCGGCGGGAGGGGGGGGTGGCACCTCTCCCGCCGCCGATAGCGGTGATCTGGCGGCGAATCCGCCGCGGAGACCACCGTTATCGTACAGCCGACCGCCGTCTGAAGAGATGGATATCTCGGTTGTGGCAGCAGCTGCTGCCGTTACCGAGATATCCCTCTTCAAAAAATGGACGTACATCGTCGTGCGGCGGTCGGCGAGTGGTTAAACAAATTCATTTTGCCAATAATGGATAAAGGAAGGTCCCGCCAAATACGAGCTCGGTTCATAAAGGCATCAATAATTGGATTCAGGTCACTCGGTATAAAGTTGAATAAAAGGAGTTGGACATTGACACTGCATCTGTATCTAAACTGCAAGAAGATCGGGATTGGACACATGGTGGGAACCATCTCAACAGGCGTCAGAAACCATGAAATCAGGCCGAGACAGAAGCACAGTTAAATCACACTTGTTTAATAATAAAAGTAAAAAGAACAAACATATTCAAAACACATGATGTGTAAAATACCTCTGCGCCAACCAACCAAACAAGGAAAATGAAAAAATTGCTGCAAGCACTGGAGAGGAGCTTGACCTACTCCCTAAGCAATATGAATTTGGAGATTTTAGTGTTGCGCAATATACAGGAAAGTAAAAGGGGGGGAGGAGGGGGGGGGGAGGGGAGAGAATAGGCAAGGGAACAAGGAAGTTGTAAATAGGGAGATAGTAGTGAGAGATTGAAAGTATGGATAGTGACTAAATGTACAATAGTGCCTTTTAAATTAATAAAATGCGCGATATACTAAAATGAGCAATAAAAGTAGCAGTCATATAAAAATGCCAAAAAATATATAAATATCAATCGTAGATGCTAAAATTATCAATCATAAATACTAAAGATCAAAGAAGCTGTGCAAAGTTGCAATATAGTGTGCCAAGTGGAAAAAAAATAAATAGAGTGACAGTCCAAAATATAGCCAAAAATATGAACAATTTACAGATATTCACATAAGCACAATCCCATGTGACATGCCGAGTTAAAAAATGCAAATCTCAATGAATCCAATAAGCATATACACAAAATAAGTGTTCCATGCAGTGCGTTTAGGTGCAAATGATGCTAGCAGCAATACAAAACGTAACAATTGCAAGTGAAAAAATGATGAAAAAATAAATAAATCAAACGAATAAAAGTGCTAATAATCAATATGAACTATTCAAGATTGTAGACGTGCTGTGTTCTAAAGAAAAAACACTTTGCTTCAAACTCCAGTGACACGTGCAAGCATACAGATGTAGTGACTTTTCCTTCTCGTTATCCAGTGAATGAATGGATGTGCCCTTACCTCACGGCTGTGAGGTTACAGCCTTAATCAGATAATGATGAATAGCTTGCTCCAGTTCCTAGGGTAAGTGTGCCTCACAAAATAAGGAGATGATAACCCATAGTGTAGTAGTTTGAACGAATCCAATTTATTAAATAAAGCAACAGGGTACTCACATTAAGGAGTAAATGTGTACAGCAGTATATAGAGCAAACGAACGGTGCGTTCCAGCGTCCTTCCTAGTGTCTCTCTCACTTCCTTCCTTGCGCATTCGTCACCGTCACGTGACTTCTTCCGAAACCGGAAGTCCCGTTTCGGACTACAGGAAAATGGCCGCCGTAATGACTAATCTATAGCATAAAAAGACAATTCCTCTCTCTCTACTCATTTCCCTGAAGAAGTCACGTGACGGTGACGAATGCGCAAGGAAGGAAGTGAGAGAGACACTAGGAAGGACGCTGGAACGCACCGTTCGTTTGCTCTATATACTGCTGTACACATTTACTCCTTAATGTGAGTACCCTGTTGCTTTATTTAATAAATTGGATTCGTTCAAACTACTACACTATGGGTTATCATCTCCTTATTTTGTGAGGCACACTTACCCTAGGAACTGGAGCAAGCTATTCATCATTATCTGATTAAGGCTGTAACCTCACAGCCGTGAGGTAAGGGCACATCCATTCATTCACTGGATAACAAGAAGGAAAAGTCACTACATCTGTATGCTTGCACGTGTCACTGGAGTTTGAAGCAAAGTGTTTTTTCTTTAGAACACAGCACGTCTACAATCTTGAATAGTTCATAGTGATTATTAGCACTTTTATTCGTTTGATTTATTTATTTTTTCACCATTTTTTCACTTGCAATTGTTACGTTTTGTATTGCTGCTAGCATCATTTGCACCTAAACGCACTGCATGGAACACTTATTTTGTGTATATGCTTATTGGATTCATTGAGATTTGCGTTTTTTAACTCGGCATGTCACATGGGATTGTGCTTATGTGAATATCTGTAAATTGTTCATATTTTTGGCTATATTTTGGACTGTCACTCTATTTATTTTTTTCCACTTGGCACACTATATTGCAACTTTGCACAGCTTCTTTGATCTTTAGTATTTATGATTGATAATTTTAGCATCTACGATTGATATTTATATATTTTTTGCCATTTTTATATGACTGCTACTTTTATTGCTCATTTTAGTATATCGCGCATTTTATTAATTTAAAAGGCACTATTGTACATTTAGTCACTATCCATACTTTCAATCTCTCACTACTATCTCCCTATTTACAACTTCCTTGTTCCCTTGCCTATTCTCTCCCCTCCCCCCCCCCCCCCTCCTCCCCCCTTTTACTTTCCTGTATATTGCGCAACACTAAAATCTCCAAATTCATATTCAAAACACAGCCAAAGTTCAGTAACCGAAACAGATAGTCAGCCAAGCCAGGAGTCAGAGATCAAAGTAGTGGAACAGCAAGCAGGATCTGGAGCCTGAAGGGATGTCAGCAAAGCCAGTCTTTAAACAGGAACGCAGGAGACAGTTTCTTGTGATGTGAGACGAAGGCGAGGGCAGAGACCCTCTGGGCTGGACGGCTTAAGTAGGCAGGACTGACGAGCAGGATCAACAACAGCTGAGCAACTGTGGAGAGAGATAGTGTCATAAACTAGAAGTGACCAGAACTATGTGACTGCGACGGAGTGAACCAGACATAAATAGGTGAAAGTACGTTTATTAAAATAAATGTATATAAGTGTGAATACACCACCAATACAAACTGATTGAAGAAACCAAACAACCAAACAGTGAAGATAAACAAACAAACCAGCATACGTAGCAAAAGGGAGTACCAGAATCGTAATCAGGCCAGGGTCATAAATAGGAGGTCAGCAGATGGGGGGGGGGGGAGCAAGGAGAAAGGGAACAGGTTGCAGGATAAGGTTCCAGGGATGCAGGAATAGATAGGATCAGGTACAACAGGTTCAAGAGGCAGGATGCAGGATGCAGGAATCAAGGTTCAGGTATACAGGCTGCAGGATGCAGGGCACAAGGACAATATAAGGACAAGGTGTGTGTGCACTTGTCGGGTATTTATACAATGGCTGCTATCAGTCATGTGACGCCTGACTGCAGAAGGTAATACCTGCTCCACACTGCCAGGATCCCTCCGCTGGTGGATGCCAGTACTGCAGACCAAAGATTACATAATTCCAGCAGGGAAAAGCTCTTCTGACAGCTCCAAACTGCCAGGAGACACCTGCTGGTGGATCTCAGTACTGCATTCCAAATGATCGATATTACCAGCGGAGGGAACCTTTCCTGACAGATAGGAGCTGGAAATTACCCATCAGCTGAGCCACCAGCTCAGAGAAGGAAGGGCTGAGCCCAGCCCTGACAACAGGGAAGTAATCTTTAGGAAACAACCTAGGTTTGGTCCAATTTATACGACACATGGAATAACCACCAAACTTCTGAAAAAGCTGCTGATAATGAGGAGCATGGGTCCCCCAAAGTTTCAACATGTAGACCTTTAACTCTTACATCCCTCTTAGGTTTTTCAGCCAATAGCTCAATGGCCAGTGAGAACAAGAGGGTGTCCAGTTTTGGTCACCAATCCTCAGGAAGGATGTGCCGGAACTGGAGAGAGTCCAGAGAAGGGCAACAAAACTAACAAGGTGGCTGAAGGACCTCAGTTTTGAGGAACGACTTCAAACATTACACTTTATTCTACCTGGATAAAAGACGCTTAAGAGGAGATATGATTGATTACAATATATAATAAATCTGTGAATGGGCACTCTAGCATTAGAAGGAAATATTTTAATCTCCGGTCTCTAACCACTTCAGCCCCAGACCATTTGCCTGCCAAATGACCAGGCCACTTTTTGGGATTCGGCACTGCGTCGCTTTAACTGACAATTGCGCGGTCGTACGACGTGGCTCCCAAACAAAATTGACGTCCTTTTTTTACCACAAACAGAGCTTTCTTTTTGTGGTATTTGATCAGCACTGCGGTTTTTATTTTTTGTGCTATAAACAAATAAAGAGCGACAATTTTGAATATAATTTTTTTTACGTTTTGCTATAAGAAGAAATATCCACAAAAAAATAAAAAATAAACAAATCTTTTCCTCAGTTTAGACCGATACTTATTCTTCTACATATTTTTGGTAAAAAAAAATTGTATTTATTGATTGGTTTGCGCAAAAGTTATAGCGTCTGCAAAATAGGGGATCGTTTTATGGCTTTTTTTATTAATATTTTCTTTTATTAGTATTGGCGGCGATCAGTGATTTTTATCATGACTGCGACATTATGGCAGACACATTGGAGACTTTTGGCACCATTTTGGGACCATTCACATTTATACAGCGATCAGTGCTGTAAAAATGCACTAATTACTGTATAAATGTGACTGGCAGTAAAGGGTTTAACCACTAGGGGTCTGGGAAAGGGTTAAGTGTGTCCTAGGGAGTGATTCTAACTGTTAGGGGGCGTGGCTTACTGTGACACGTCACTGATCGCTGCTCCCGATGAGAGGGAGCAGGCGATCATTTTTTGTGTCACTAGGCAGAATGGGAAGATGCCTTGTTTACACTGCAGCTCTGTGACCCAATCACGGGACACCAGTGGACATTGAGTCCGCGGAGTCACGGAGCTTGCAGCAGGGGCATGCGCACACCCGCAACGCGCAAAATTCAAAGTGACGTATATATATATATATATACGTCACTTTGCACAGCTGTGCCATTCTGCCAACATATATCGGCGTGAGCCGGTCGTCAAGGGGCTAAAGAAGATACATGGCCATTGGCCACACAATAAGGTTGGATTAGAAGCTTCGATCTAAGTAAGGAGTTCTCCACTGTCAGCCCTTGTACACACGGTCAGACATTCTGACAACCAAATCCGTTGGATTTTGTCCGACGGATTTTGTCCGAAACTGTTGCATACACACAGTCAGACAAAGTTGTCGGAAAATCCGATTGTACATAACGTGATGACGTTATTTCGTTAGGACGGGAGTACACTCAGGCTAGTAGCCAATAGCTTTGGTCTAGGAATTTGATCTGAGCATGCATGGTACTTTGCCCGTCGGAGTAGGCTACACATGATCGGAGTATGTCCGATCGGAGCATGTTGTCGAAAATTTTTATAGACAAGTTGGAAAACTTGGTGCGTCGGATATTCCGATGGAAACAGTCCGATGGAGACCACACACAGTCGGATTATCCGACAACACGGTCCGATCGGACACATTCCATCCGAATCTCCGACCGTGTGTACAAGGGCTCAGAGTAGTAAGGATGTGGGACTTCCTTCCACAGTTGGTGGTGTCAGTAGAGAGTGTAGATAAATCCAATAAAGTTTTAGCTGTGTTTCTTGGCAAACACAATGTACAGGGATATGGAAAACAATAGGCGCCCTCACACAATTTCATGATGAACTGGATGGATTGGCATAGATATGTGATCCAATCAACACCTCCCTTACAAACGCAACGTCTCAATTATCATCACCAACGCAAACCGGTAACAATAACAACTCCAGATGTGACGACAGGCAACCAAACCATTCAAGATGCTTTGACCCAGTCAGACATACCCACTTCCAATACCGTATAAAACCAAAAAAACACCCAGAAAAGACCCCCGGTAACAGAAAATAAAAATCAACGTGCTTCAAACCTACCAATACTGACCACAGAAAATCCACATCTTCTAGTTCTGTGATTTCTTTTTTTAGAAGTACCAAAACATTTACCAAGCCCCCATAAAACTTACCAATTGATTCCCAGCCACACCGTCAACACAGTCAGACTCTTCCCAATCCCACCCTTCTCAAACAAACCCCTAGAAAACATGGAAAGAGAGGAAGGAGCAGGAAAAAAAACATCAACTTTAATCTCAAGGAAACCAAACTTCTTGAACGACCTTCCCCCATTTGTTCTACTGATAAAATATATAGGTTTGGGACATTTGTAGGTTAGAATCAATTTATAGGAAAACCTACACTAAAGGATATTTCTCCATAAATGACAAACAAACAAAAAAACCTTCTTCACAACCTCCCAAACCCCTAAACATAATCACTTACCACTTAATTACACTTAAGGGGATTGTTAAGTAAATTTCTTTCTTAAAATAACAAACATGTTATACTTACCTCCACTGTGCAGCTCGTTTTGCACAGAGTGGCCCCGAACTTGCTCTTCTGGGGTCCCTCGGCGGCTGTCTCAGCTTCCTCCCGCAGGTACTTCTCACGTTCATGTAAGCTCCCTCTCATGGTGAGAAGCATCTGTGGGTCGCGCTCCCGTGATACAGCCAGCGGCTATAGCCGCTGGCTGTATCACACGGCCCCGCCCCCCGGCGCTCCGCGTCAGTGGATGGGATTGACAGCAGCGCGAGCCAATGGCTTCGCTGCTTTCCATCTATCCACTCCAGCCAATCAGCGGCCAGGCTGAGCGGTGAAGAGGACATCGGGGGCGAGCGCGGGATTTTCGAGGGGTCAGGTAAGTAAAACGGGGGGACTGGGGGCGCCAGCAGTGTGAGATGTTTTTTCACCTTAATGCATAGAATGCATTAAGGTGAAAAAACATTTACCTTTACAACCCCTTTAAAAAGACTTTATCCAGAAACAGAGGAATTCCTAAATTCAACCCTGTTTCCCCCGAAAATAAGACCTAGCGTGATTGTTGGTGATGGCTGCAATATAAGCCCTACCCCCCAAATAAGCCCTACCCTGTTTCCCAAAAAATAAGCCCTACCCTGAAAATAAGGCCGCGTACACACGGGCGGACTGTATGGCCTACTTAGTCCGTCATACAATCCGACGGACAGTCCGTCATACTTTCGAATGAACGGACTTGACCACACACGGATGCACAAACAGTCCGTCGAAAGCTTGCGCGATGACGTGTACAGCACGTACGACGGGACTAGAAATAGGAAGTCCAATACACAGCAATGCAACCTTCTGCCGTGTAAATCCTTTCTGGGCATGCGCCATTCTTAGTCCGTCCGACTAGCCTACTGACGAGCGGATTGTCCGCTGAAACCAAAGTATGACGGACAATATTACGGAAAATCCGAAATACTTAGTACGCCAGACTGCACGCTGAAAAAGTCAGATGAAGCCCACACACGAGCGGACTGTCCGCTGAAATGTGTTTCGACGGACTAAGTTGGCCAGACAGTCCGCCCGTGTGTACGCGGCCTAAGACCTACAAGGGCTTTTTTGGGTGGTAGGGCTTATATTGCAGCCATCACCGACAACCACGCTAGGTCTTATTTTTGAGGAAACAGGGAAAGTATTCCCACCACTGGAGAAGGTAAAAATCTAATTTGTAACCTGTAGAAAACAAAGGTGGCTACATTGACAGTTTTTATACTGTTATATTTTTCTATATATTATATTATATATATATTTTTTTGTTTTATATTTTTATATAATATATTTTTAAGAATTCCAAAATCTTACCAAAACCAATATCCAATAATCTTGGAAACAATACCCGAGCAATTTCAACATCGTTTTTATTGAATATTTCAGGGGGAATTACATAGGAAAAGAAAGGATAACAAAAAGGTTATCACAACAATATAGATTTGTGACAATCATTGACTTGTAGAGGCGTACAATGTTTATTGTTATAGTTCAGACAAACCTTAAAGGTTCCATTTTCTTTTAAACAAACATGTTATACTTACCTCCACTGGGCAATTCGTTTTGCATAGAGTGGTCCCCGATCCTCCTCACTTGGGGTCCCCCCCGTGGTGCTCCAGCTCCTCCTCTTCTCGAGTGCCCCACCAGAGAGGCGCTCTCCTTCGGGACACCCATGCAGGCACGCTCCCGTATCCTGCTGCTGCGTCTGTTGACACAGACAGCGGGACTCGGCTCCACCCCCCCCCCCCCCGACGTCCACGTCATTGGATTTGATTGACAGCAGTGGAAGCCAATGGCTGCGCTGCCATAAATCTATTCAATCAGGACCCGAGAGCTGTTGTGCTCGTTCCCTGTCGTGGGAATTACGGGGCTTGGGTAAGTATAAGGGGGGCTCGGGGGGGGGGGGGGGCACTGCTGCACTACAGAAGGTTTTTCCACCTTAATGCATAGAATGTATTACGGTGAAAAACACGGAGGGTTTACAACCCCTTTGAGGGTAAAATAAAACAGGAAAGAAAAGGACCAGAAGTATTCAGTGCTAAATAGCAATTAAGAAATTGTGGACACGCCGCCATGTCACTCCGACACCCCTAATGGGAACAGGTTGTGTCGGGGAGGGTCGTGGCCATTTAACAATAAATTCATAAATGCACCAGTACTATCCAAGGAATTGGACATTTAATCAGCAAGAATATCACCAGTACGGGAAAATAGACATAAGAGTTCACACAGCCACCCAACACGTATAAAGGACAAACTATAAGAACATAGGCACTCATCTTTGAGCGGTAAAGTGGGATGTATTGCATAGGGGTGGGGGGTTGGTGTGAAATGACTATAACCCTACACAGGTACCATCCCAAAAGAAGGATATAGAATCAAGAATCAAAGTGCGGTAGGGTGGGACTTTGTATGCACCTATGTACCTACCTATGTAGGGTCTGAATAAAGATATATACCACAGATTTAAAAAAATATATATTTAAACCTTATTCATCATCTGTTGGTTAAGAACATATTACAGTTGTAAAAAAAACAGTTACTGTTAATTGAGTCCAGGACGTGCTGATCCTGTTTTTGGGGATTCCAGTTTTGGGGGAAGTCCCGCTTTGTCAGGGCCTTATGCCGCGAACACACGACTGTTTTTTTCCGTCAAAAAAAACTCTGACGGTTTTTTCTGACGGAGTTTCCCCTGAAACGGACTTGCCCACACGCGATCACACCAAAAGTCCGATCATTTAGAACGCGGTGACGTACAACACGTACGCCGGGACTGGAAAAAGGAAGTTCAATAGCCAGTAGCCAATAGCTTTTTCCCGGTAGGAATTGATCCCGTCGGAAAGATTTAAAACACGATCACAATCGGAATATCCGATGAAATGATTCCGTCTGACCTTTTTCCACCAGAAAGTCCGGTTGTGTGTACGCGGCATTAGAATAACACCAATACAATAAAGATATTGCAGTGACCTAAGAATACAATATTGACAGAGTTATAAATCAGTGTTAGCAAATATGGGCATTCCCAGGTAAATGAATAGATAAGGCCGCGTACACACGCGGGGACTGTTCGCCCAACTTTGTTGCGTCAAACAGTTTCAGCGGACAGTCCGCTCAAAATTAGCATGGACGGACTTGGCCACACACGACGAACGAACAGTCCGCTGAAACCGTGCGCGATGACGTGAACGGCACGTACAACGGGACTAGAAATACGACGTCCTATACACTGCAATGCAACCTTCGGCGTGTAAATCCTTTCTGAGTATGCGCGGAACTTAGGTTGACGAACAAGCCTACACACGGGCGGACTGTCCGCTCAAACCAAGTTTCAGCGGACAGTTTTACGGAATTTCCGAAAAACTTTGTTCGTCAGACTGTCCGCTGAAACTGTCCGCTGAAGCCCACACACGAGCGGACTGTCCGCCGAAACACTATTCAGCGGACAAAGTTGGGCGAACAGTCCCCGCGTGTGTACGCGGCCTAACACAAATTCATTAAAAGATGTGTTTTTATTTCGTGGTTTTATAATCCAGAAAAACTCCTGAGTCCTATTGACTTGCCCCTGGTTCATGACTCCTGAGTCCCCTTAACTTGCCCCTGGTTAATGACTCCTGAGTCCCCTTAACTTGCCCCTGGTTAATGACTCCTGAGTCCCCTTAACTTGCCCCTGGTTAATGACTCCTGAGTCCCCTTAACTTGCCCCTGGTTAATGACTCCTGAGTCCCCTTAACTTGCCCCTGGTTCATGACTCCTGAGTCCCCTTAACTTGCCCCTGGTTCATGGGATACTGCAGGATATCAAATATTTACAACTTGATACTGGTTGAAACCATCATTGTAGCTCGGATCACAACTCTTTACCACCTCTAGTAGGTTGGAACACAGATTGAATGTTCACCAGAAGATTGATGTCATTGTTTCTTTTATAGGCACTAATGACTTTCTTATTTGCTCTGTTGACAAATCCGTCATTAGGCTCTCTCACCAAGGACCTTTTATCAACGACCCTTATTTGTATTTATTTTTCCCCCCATACCCCCCCCCATTTTTTTATGTGTAGTTCATCGTACTGGCCCAGGGCCCAGATAAGCCAACAAGATTAAAGTATTAGATTGCATGCCTTGTTGTGATCTAAGGCCAGGGTCTGGCTAGAGACTAGCTACCATTTCAATGCATATGGTTATGTTTTTATTGTTTTGTTTTCCTTGCTTTGGTTTATTTATGTTCCTTTCATTCACACTTGCTCCTATGTTCTTATTGACTAATACTATACCTCAGTATGGTACTTACCATTATTACACTATAGTTATACACACACATATATATATATAGCCATTGCTGTGCACGACCAGCGATGCCAACATGGACATCCTCACCCCTTTGGGAAGTTGCGGGCCCATGTCTCGCCTATTAGTGGGTCCTCACCACCACAGCTCCCGGTAAAGACACTCAAGATGCTCCCCATTTGCCCAATACCAATACTCTGAGCCTACATGTAAGTAGGGGGGGTGAATACTTTCCTACTCTCTGGCTTCTTTTGCTCTTTTTATTCTCTTTATATCTTCTCCATTTATTGGGGGTCGAACATTAGATCATACTGGCCTTTTTATAAATTTTTTCTACAGATATGTCTTATGCATCCGCTCCTGATTAGATGAAACGCATCGAGCTTCTCAAGATGTATATATATATATATATATATATATATACCTTCAACATACATTATTTTATGTCATGTATATTTGCCCCTTTTAATGATTTTTACATTGACCAATTTTGGCTCCTGATGCCCCATATATCGTATAGTGTTATGTTGACATTCTGATTTATAGATTTACTGTATTGGCCCATGGGTGTGTATAATAACATACTATTCCCATTGATGTATGTACTAATTGGATGTGCTACGTCACATGTTTTAATCAAATATTTGTATAACATTGTGCACGTAAATACCTTTTTTCCGTTTTTTTCTAGCCGGTCACGTGACCTCTGGCTGCTCCCCCCCCCCCCCATTTAAGGGCTACGGCCTTTAAAGAGGAAGTAAACCCTGATGGGTTTTACTTCCTCTTTATTTCCCGGCAAAGCATAATGGGCTACAATGCATGGCATACTGTCCCCACTAGCAGTGAGCGTTCATCTTCGCCCCTCTTACTTCCGGGGGGCCCGCGAACTCCGGCTCTGTGACTGGCCGGAGTCGCGAGAGATGTCAATACTGTGCATGCGCCTGGGGGCCGCCAGTCACGGCATGACCCGCTTTAGAAATGGCACGATCTGTCCTTTCTTTGTTTCAATAAATTTTTATTAAATTTCACATGTTGAAACAATACTGGTTCACAGTACATAACAAAAAGGAAAAAGAAAAGTAAGTGGAACATTGTTGGAACAAAAAGCAAGTAACGGTTACACGCAATATACCTTACACATCAGGGTGAGAACTAGTAGTATACATATCAGTTGTAACAAAACACTACATTAAGGGGTAGGACCCTATAAAGATAGTCAGTAAATGAGTAAGTTGCACTTTTAGCTGGGTTTGAAACGCTGGCACCATGTTTTCCAAGTATTATCGAACCTATGGCAAGTGAGGTTGTTTATTGCCAATAGACGCTCAAAAGCGTGATTCCTATTAACTAGCTTATGGACATCAGATATATTAATAGCCGATGTGTCTTTCCAGTTGCGTAGAATGAGATTTCTTGTTGCCAACAAGATATGTGTAACAACCGGTCTATCTCCTGGTTGAAATTTTTCTATACCTATCTGCAGTATGGCCAAAGCAGGGTTCGGGGGTGTCAACATTCCTGTGATAGAGGAAATGAGAGTGAAAACTGTGTTCCACAGGCTGGTAAGACTCGGGCATTCCCATAGCATATGAATTAGGTTGCCTGTTTTACCACACCTTCTCCAACAAAGTGGCGACGAGCCGGGAAAATAAATGGCGATCCTATACGGTGTATAGTGCCATCTGTTAACAATTTTGAGAGTCATTTCCCAGTGATTCACACAGTGGGATGCATGGTGGATGGATTGAAACGCTTGTGACCATTGTTTATCGGAGAAGGTGGAGGACAAATCCCTTTCCCAGCTGATATGGGACGCTGTTTTGTGGAAAGTGTTTTTGTTATTGAGTAAATTATAAAATAGAGAGATTCCTTTGCTAGGCTGGGAGGTAGTAGAGTAAAAGTTCCACGCCTGAACAGGTATTTTCAGTTCGGGAAGTGGATGAGAGCTCAAGAAGTGGGAGATACGTAAACAACAATACCACATATTGCTTGGCAGTAAAAAGTCAGACATCAGGAGTGCTGCCGATTTCGGTTTCTGGCCTATAAACAAATCTTTCATGGATGCGATTCCTCTTGTTTTCAGCCAGCTGGTCGAGAACTGAGGAATCTTTGCTTCTAATACTTCTATAGGAAAGTCATATGCGATACTTTGCGCATTGCAGCAATCGTGTTGGAGTAGATACCTCCAGGCATGTAGAGATACCTGTGCTGAGGGTGGCATATCTCCCTCCTTCCATTGCTCCCACAAGTCACTCACTAGGATTAGTCGAGTATCAGCTATTGGTAGTAGTGACTTTTCTAGATCTACCCATAATGGATTATCTGTTGGTACAAACCAATGTCGGAGTTGGTCGAGTCTGGTTGCCCATAAGTAGTCCATTAAGTCAGGGTATCCTATTCCCCCTACTCTTTTATGTGGGTTAAGATTAGAACGTTTACATCTGGCTCTTTTACCCCCCCATGTAAATTTCCAAGTTAGGTTGGATATATCTCGAATGTAACGTATGGGTATTGGGATAGGCAATGATCTAAATAGGTACAGAATTTGTGGTAGGATGGCCATTTTGAAGGCAGCCATCCTGCCCAACCATGACAGTTCCTTTTTTGCAAACTCATTGAGTTGGCGTGTCAAGTGACATACGAACGGCCCAAGATTAGCTGCTGCTAGTGAGGCAATATTGTTGGTTAAGTTTATACCTAAATATTTAATACCATGTGTACTCCATGAGTATGGCAAGGTTTTTTGGAGACTAGATTTAATAGGCTGAGAAATCCCCATGTCCAGAATCGTAGATTTGTGAAAGTTAACCTTATAATAGGAAATATCCCCGAAGGATGTCAGCATTTTGTGAGCATGAGGAAGAGAAGATTGCGGGTCGGACAACATAAGTATGACATCATCGGCAAATAAATTAATGACGTGTTTCTGATGCCCTAGGTTGAACCCTTTAATATGAGAGTGTACACGTATAGCTTCGGCTAGAGGTTCCATCATGAGATTAAAAACCGTGGGTGATAAGGGGCAGCCTTGTCTCGTGCCGTTAGAGATGCCAAATGTTTTGGACAACATGCCCGAGGAGTATACCTGAGCCGAAGGGCATGAATACAGAGCCATTATAGCCGTCAAGATTGGGCCTCCAAAACCAAATCTACTCAACACCGATTCCATATAAGTCCAATGAACCCGGTCGAACGCCTTCTCTGCATCTATAGAGAGAAGCAGAGAAGGCGTTCTGGATTTAACAGCATGGTGAATGATATTAATAATGCGACGAGTAGCATCGGAGGTCTGTCTCCCTCTCACAAAGCCCATCTGGTCTCTATTTATGAGGTGTGGAATGATATGCATCAATCGTTTGGCCAATATCTTCGCGTAGAATTTTATATCTGAGTTGAGCAACGAGATAGGCCTGAAGTTGGCTGGAGTAGTGGGATCCTTTCCCGGTTTAGGTAGTGTCACAATGTGGGCTCTCAACATATCAGGAGGAAAAGAGGATAATTCTATGGCCTTCAAAAAGGTTTCTAACATGTGAGGGACTAGAGCTTCATTGAAAATCTTATAGTACTCATTACTGAATCCGTCCGGTCCTGGGGATTTACCGGTAGGTGAGGATTTTATAGTGTGGTGTAGTTCCTGGCTAGAAAGTGGAGCATTTAATAAGAGGAGCTGGTCCTCGGTTAGCGAGGGGAGATTAATACTGTGTAAAAACTTTTGTATATCGGCATGTTTGGGTTGTGTAATAGATGTATCAGTATGTAAATTATACAGGGACTCATAGTAATCAGCAAATTGGTTGGCTATGTCTTGCGGGTTGGTATTTTTATGGTGGTCCGTGGGGTGCAAAAGATATGCTATTTTAGTTTTGGAGCGGGCCGCTTTAATTCTATTAGCTAGGTATTTCCCAGCTCTATTGGCATTCGCATATGATTGAAGTCTCAATCTCCTAAGATGCGTATCGTATTGTTGTGTAAGAAGTTCCCTCAGGGTCTCCCTTGTCGTAGAAATCTTACCGGCTAGATCTGGTGTTGGTGCAAGTTTATTCTGATTCTCTAGTGTGTGTAATTCATCTAAAGTAGATTGGAGTTTAAGCCTATGCTTCTTTTTCTCCCTAGCTCCTAGTTGGATTAAAATACCTCTCATGTATGCTTTATGGGCGTTCCAGAGTGTAAATGGGTCTGTATCAGGAGATGCATTAAAGTGAAAGAATTCCTTGATATGCTGAGAGACCACATGGGTAAGTGTGGGTTCCTGTAAAATCCTTACATTACAACGCCAGATGGGGGAGGAGGGGGAGACACCCTGTTCCGCAATAGACAAAGTGATAGCAGCGTGGTCGGACCAAGTAATATCATGAATTCGAGCTTCCTGGACTCGCTGTAGCAACCATTTATCGGTTAAGAACATGTCTATACGTGAGTATGAGCAATGTCTTGGAGAAAAAAAAGTGTAGTTCCTCTCATTAGCGTGTAGACACCTCCAGGCATCGAATAGATCATGAGCGTGTAAAAGAGCTTGTAAAAAGGACATCCTCTTAGACATGTTGGACGTAGTATCCAATTTAGGGTCTACTATTAAGTTGAAGTCTCCGCTAACAAGGAGCTGACCATACAACATGGAGGCGGTCTTTTTGAACACTTTTTTTAGAAAGCGTATTTGGTGCGTGTTTGGAGCATATAAAGTAACAATAGTGTATGGTTTAGAATTAATGTCTCCAGCTATTATGAGGTATCTTCCTCCGTCATCAATGAAGGACTCTTTTAGTTGAAAAGAGATAGTGTTTCTCAGTGCTAGCATCACTCCTCCTCTTTTGCCGTTCGGATTGCAAGCAAGAAAGATATGTGGGTAATCTCTATGAGTGCATGTGGGGGTCTTTTGTTGTTGGAAGTGGGTCTCTTGTATGGAAAGTATGTCAGCTCCATGTTTGCGGGCTTCCTTCCACATAGAGAAACGCTTAGCAGGATGGTTCAAGCCCTTAACATTCAGTGATAGACACTTAATGGTCATCTGCTATAGACAAAAAAAAATATGAGTGTGCAAGGCGTGGCGGAAGTACTCACAATAATTGCTTCAATCCTGCTGGAGTGAACCTCTGGGCGGCTGTTGTAGCTTGGAGAGATGGCAGTTATAGATGGGTGATGGAAAGGCTGGATATTGCGTGCGTCAATTAAAAAGGAAAAACAAACCGGAACAAAAAACGTTAGACAAACAGTCATAAAAAGGGATCTCATAGCTGATCCAAGTGCAGACGTAGCTGCTAACTTAGGAACGGGGGTAGAAGAAGACCAGATATAGGCTCCTATCTCCGGAGAGAGATCAGTGTCATTGTAGTAGTATTATGAGCTGCCACCAGTGTTTAGTTTGCTGTGGCGTTTGCGAGATACCACCTGCCATTCTGGAGGGATCGGTGTGGGGGTCTGTGTAGGAGAGCGCTGAGGCTGTTGGGCGGGCAAAATCCCCCATTCCCGGAGCACACTGATACCCTCCTCAAGCTTGGTAACAGTTTTGGAAACGCCATTGTGGGTTATGACCAGCGTAGCTGGATATTTCCATTTATGGAGAATTTTATGGTTTCTCAGGGCCTTAGTTACGGTAGCCAAATTACGCCGTCTTTCTAGAGTATGTCTGGAGAGGTCAGGCAGCAGAATTATATCAGCGTATTGTGAGGGTAGATTGACAGAACCTCGTGCAGCCTGAAGGATGCGTTCCTTAACATGAAAGAAGTGTATTCTCATTAGTGTGTCTCTCGGGGTTCCTTCTGGTAGAAAGGAGGGCTTGGGAATCCTGTGGATTCTGTCAATGAGCAAATCTTGTGCTGTTAGGTCCGGCACTAGGGTGGAGAACATTGTTTGGGCATATTGTAAAAGTTGTTGCGGGGGAATCGATTCAGGGATACCCCTCAGCTTCAAGTTGTTACGCCTAGACCTGTCCTCGAGGTCAGAGATCTTGTCTTTTAGCCATGTCAGTTCCTCCTCCTGAGCCCTTTGTGTGTCTACCATTAGATTGTATGAGGCCGCATGTTCCTCCAATGCACATTCTATCCTATCCACTCTAGATCCCATAGCATGTACTTCTGAGCGGCAGAGGTTAATCTCCTGTACCATATCCTTATGTAAGGCAGATCTGAGAGAAATCAGCATCTCTTTTAGTGTAGTGTCAGACACAGGCCTATCCGCTGTGGGGAAATCCGCTATGGGGTCCGGGGAGTGTGAGGCCTGAGCGGCTGGAGTGTGTTGCCTTCCGCTTACCTCCATCTCTGTGTGACCATCCGGGGAATGCATTCGTGGCTTCGACTTGGCCGGGCTCCGAGTGGAAGGGCTAGAGGTTCCAGAAGAGGATCCGCTGTGTCCCCCCGGTAGCGTGACTGACGAGCCCTGATCTTCCTGGCCTGCGCTGTGCCTCACGGCCTGGTTAGCTGGCTGTTGTTTGCGCGCGCCGCCGCCATCTTGTGGCTGATCACGAGGCCTCGTTGAGAAGAAATCTTTAAGTTTGTGCGGTTGCGGCGTGTTTTTTCTCCTCCGCGACATTCCTGCGACGATCGGTGATTCGATCGAGGGGTGTACGGTCGCAGTATGTGTCGGTGCGCTCGGTTGTAAGCGAATCTCTCCGGTGGACGAGCGGAGCAGTAGACTTAAGCGTCCATCTTAGCGCTCGTTCGCCACGCCCCCCCACGATCTGTCCTTTCTAAAGTGCGCATGCGCCGTAGACATCGGTGCACAGCTTTATTGTAAATATCTCCTAAACCTTGGAGATGTTTCCAGCACCTACAGGTAAGTCTTAATATAGGCCGTAACGGAGCGCATTCGGCACAGTACAAATCCCATATCAAATCAAAATCAAATCAACATCTAGGCTTACCTGTAGGTAAAAGTGGTTGTACAGGGTGTACAACCGCTTTAAGGTTTGTTTGTTTTTTTTGTTTTTTTTCAACCAATAGATTGAATGAAAAGATAATGGCTCAATGTTCCATCCACACACATTCATGTGGATGGGGAATCCCACCCACTGAGATATTCTGTTTTACGATAGCTATAGCGTTGTTGATCAAGAGAAAACATTTCCAACAGGCTGATTGTACACAATTCACTCAAAAGATTGTCTTGGGTACAACCAGGCTGCCCCATACATCTGTAGCACTGACCCCCGAAGGAGCTGCTGGTTTTATTTGGGCTTACCGTTACCTCCTTGTTTGCTTCTCCATCTTGGGGTTCCTGTGGTAGATGGCCCAAAGAATGTGGAACCTGACACTGAATCTTCTTTTGGGTTATTTATTTAGAACAGAAACAGAGTCTTTCAATAAAGGGTAGAGAGTTAGGAGGGAGTTCAGGTACTTGTATTGCAAAAAAATGGAAGTCTTTAGAGAAAATCCAGAGAATAAAGACCGTTTCACAACTGGATTTAATAACCCCCCGATAGACCTCTCTCATTAGGCCTAGCAGCCGGTAGGGTGCTTGACAAAGTCTCTGCCACAGACTTGTGAGATACACTTGAGCGTTACTGAGGGATGTGGATAAATTTAAAGAACTGACATACGGTACCAGGTTCTCTCAGCCGAACCGGCGATACCGTATGAGTGTTAATCCAGGTTGCGTCCTTCAACTAAGCCTCCAGGCTCCTTCAGAGAAGCCAGCCTTGCGCACGGTCTTCTCCTGAAAGAGTCCTCATCTGGGGTTCTTCAGTTGCTGGGCCTATAACTTCAGATGAGACGGCACCGGAGCACCCTTGGATCAGTACGCCCCGAAATCCACTCGGGCCTGGCCCTGCAGTTGCGTCACCTCGGCCCGAAGGGCCATGGGGCTGGGTCAGGAGGACCACCAGAACCGAACAGACAAAAAAATAAAAAATGGAACCCCAAAGCACGTGGCGTCGGTACCTTAAATACCACCACCCCCCAGAATGCACAGCAGGAAAACACTCCCACTGGGCTGGTTCTGAGAGAATAATGGCATTCAATACACCCAGTTAGACTGTGTCTCTACTCATGCCGGCGGTGACAGCGACACCTGCGGTCAAGGAGAACCCAGTGCAAACCAGCTGGACTGGTACTGAAACCAGAAATTTAGAGAAATAGGCCAGAAACCCAACTGTGGTTTGAGGCAAATTAACTTTTCAAAAAACCATAGCGTCTGCTCGTTAGGAGCCAGCGCTACACCTGATTGAGTTCGGCCAGTCCCTGATGAACCAGCTGAATTTCGATCAATGCGTAGCCGGCCAAAACTAGGAGAGGCCAATGAATATACAATCATTAACCTTGCCGAGATCAACGAGTCTTTCCATAAATCTCTGCATACATCTGTTTTATTATGTGCTTCTTCTCGGGAACACCAATAAACCTTTATATTTAGAGATGAAAATAAAGTCAGCAGAAAAGCTGAACCAAAGCAAGAACTAAATCCTGTTTTTTTTTTCTTTTAGGGGAAATGCTCACAAATACTTCCTTTGTTCCTCATTCCGCCAACACCCGGTGCTTTCCACCCCTCCCGGTATGCGGGCGGTCCGCCTACAACCTTACATACAATGCTCTACCTGTATTCATTGAAAGATTCCATCCTAATTGTCCTCTTCGTTCCTCCCAAGACCTCCTGCTCTCCAGCTCCCTCATCACCTCCTCCCATATTCCCCTCCAAGACTTCTCCTGAGGCCGCGTACACACGCGCGGACTGTTTGCCCAACCTTGTTCGTCAAACAGTTTCGGCAAACAGTCCGCTCAAAATTTGCATGAGCGGACTTGCCCACACACGAGCGGACTGTTTCAGCAAACTGTTTGCCAAACAGTTCGCTCAACTTTTGAAATGAACGGACTCGCCCACGTAAGGAGGAGGCAAATCCGCCCATTTCGAGCGCGTGTACAGGTAGGCGGGGCCCGCGAAGGAGACGTCGCGGGCTCCGCCGCCTGGAATGGGCTTAAAGGGGAACCCCAACGCCGAAAAAAATTGGCGTGGGGGTTCCCCCAAAGTCCACACCAGACCCTTGTCCGAGCACGCTACCCGGCCGGCCAGGAAAGGGGGGCGAGCGAGCGCGCCCCCCTCCTGAGCCGTACCAGGCCGCGTGCCCTCAACATGGGGAGGTGCCTTGGGGAAGGGGGGGGCCGCGCGGCCCCCCCACCCCAAAGCACCTTGTCCCCATGTTATTGAGGACAAGGGCCTCTTCCCGACAACCCTGGCCGTTGGTTGTCGGGGTCTGCGGGCGGGGGGCTTATCGGAATCCGGGAGCCCCCTTTAAGAAGGGGGCCCCCGGATACCGGCCCCCCACCCTATGTGAATGAGTATGGGGTACAATGTACCCCTACCCATTCACCTGTGAAATAAAGTACAAAAAAAAACACAACACAGGGAAAAAATATTTTATTGCACAGCTCCGGGGGTCTTCCGTCTTCGGGGGTCTTCTCGCCGGACTCCTCCGCTATCTGTGTGTAGCTCTTTTACTAGCGGAGGAGTCCGGCTTTCTTCCTCCCCGCCGCCGGCCTCTTCTCCCGACTTCGGGGGTCTTGTCCCCCTCTTCGGTTCTTCTGCCAGGCCACCGCGCCTTCTTGTAGCTCTTTTGCAGGCGGTGGCCCGGTCTTCTGTTGCCGCTGCCTTCCGTTCTTCTGTCGCCGCCTTCGGTTCTTCTGCCGGGCCACCGCGCCTTCTTGTAGCTCTTTTACAGGCGGTGGCCCGGTCTTCTGTCGCCGCTGTCGCCGCTGTCGTCGCCGCCGCCGCCGCCTTCCGTTCTTGTTCTTCTTGTTCTTCTTCTTCTTCTCCTGGAGATGTTGACTCGACGAGCTCTCCGGCCGGAATGCCAGAGCCGTGCTGTGCGGTCACTTATATAGTGACAATGGGGCGGTGTCACATGGTATATGTCACATGGGTTGGTCACATGGGTTGATGTCACATGGGGACTATGACATCGTAAGGGGGCGGGGTCACCATGTGACCAACCCATGTGACATATACCATGTGACACCGCCCCATTGTCACTATATAAGTGGCAGCGGAGCGTGTCCCTGGCATTCCGGCCGGAGAGCTCGTCGAGTCAACATCTCCAGGAGAAGAAGAAGAAGAACAAGAAGAAGAACAAGAACGGAAGGCGGCGGCGGCGGCGACGACAGCGGCGACAGCGGCGACAGAAGACCGGGCCACCGCCTGTAAAAGAGCTACAAGAAGGCGCGGTGGCCCGGCAGAAGAACCGAAGGCGGCGACAGAAGAACGGAAGGCAGCGGCGACAGAAGACCGGGCCACCGCCTGCAAAAGAGCTACAAGAAGGCGCGGTGGCCCGGCAGAAGAACCGAAGAGGGGGACAAGACCCCCGAAGTCGGGAGAAGAGGCCGGCGGCGGGGAGGAAGAAAGCCGGACTCCTCCACTAGTAAAAGAGCTACACACAGATAGCGGAGGAGTCCGGCGAGAAGACCCCCGAAGACGGAAGACCCCCGGAGCTGTGCAATAAAATATTTTTTCCCTGTGTTGTGTTTTTTTTTGTACTTTATTTCACAGGTGAATGGGTAGGGGTACATTGTACCCCATACTCATTCACATAGGGTGGGGGGCCGGTATCCGGGGGCCCCCTTCTTAAAGGGGGCTCCCGGATTCCGATAAGCCCCCCGCCCGCAGACCCCGACAACCAACGGCCAGGGTCGTCGGGAAGAGGCCCTTGTCCTCATCAACATGGGGACAAGGTGCTTTGGGGTGGGGGGGGCCACGCGGCCCCCCCCTTCCCCAAGGCACCTCCCCATGTTGAGGGCACGTGGCCTGGTATGGCTCAGGAGGGGGGGCGCGCTCGCTCGCCCCCCTTTCCTGGCCGGCCAGGTAGCGTGCTCGGACAAGGGTCTGGTGTGGACTTTGGGGGAACCCCCACGCCGATTTTTTTCGGCGTTGGGGTTCCCCTTTAAGCCCATTCCAGGTGGCGGAGCCCGCGACGTCTCCTTCGCGGGCCCCGCCTACCTGTACACGCGCTCGAAATGGGCGGACTTTCCGAGCGGGAACAGTTTGCTCATTTCGAAAGTAGCCTACACACGGGCGGACTGTTCGCTCAAACACAGTTTCAGCGGACAGTTTTTCGGAATTTCCGAAAGACTTTGTCCGTCCAACTGTCCGCTGAAACTGTCCGCTGAAAGCCCACACACGGGCGGACTGTCCGCCCAAACACTGTTCAGCGGACAAGGTTGGGCGAACAGTCCGCCCGTGTGTACGCGGCCTGAGCCTCTCCCATCCTCTGGAATACCCCACCCCCAATCTGTCAGACTGTCTCCAAAGCTATCTACTTTTAGGTGATCCCTGAAAATGCTTCTCTTTAGAGAAGCCTACCCTGCCTCCACCTAGGGTTGCCACCTTTTCTTCAAGCCAAACCCAAACACTTTAGCGGCCTGGGACCCCTCTGGATGCCCCAAGGAGAGCCGTAATGCAGAGCGCACTTACAACAATTTTACATATATATATATATATATATATATATATATATATATATATATATATATATATATATTATATATATATATATATATATATACACACATATACAATTTTATATATATATATATATAAAATTGTAAAGTGGAATCTGGAAGGAAATTATGGTTTTATTTTTTATTTTTCTTTAAAATGCTGCCATCTAGTGGTGTCCATTCTACCATTCTACCATTCCGGAATAAAAAAGGGGGAAATTAGTGGCAAAAGGGGCATTGGGACTTTATATGAAACGCAACACTCGGGTAGGACAAATCAATGATATTTATTGGTGGCAATAGTACAATAAATGATATACATATTAAAGCAATAAATATGATACAGAGTAGGTAAAACATAATTAATAAATAATATCATAGTAAAATTAAGTAGCATAATAAACAATGTAGCACATGATTAAAAAATTATATCAGAGGTAGACCCTAAAAAAGCACGGACATATTGTGTGTGTATATATATATATATATATATATATATATATATATATATATATATATATATATATATATATATATATATACACACACACAATATGCCCGTGCTTTTTTATGCCCAATGTTGTCACCAATAAATATCATGTTTACCATATTGAATGATTTGTCCTACCCGAGTGTTGTGCTTCATATAAAGTCCCAATGCCCCCTTTTTGCCCCTCATTTCCCCCCTTCTTTATTCCATTTAATCAGGGATGGAGACCTGTGTACTGGACAGTCGTGGCCTCATATAAAGTCCCAACAACTCTCTCTTTCTCATTCTACCATTCTATTCATCAAATTTTTTTCACAAAAAAAAAGTTGTCATCACTCAAGATAATAAAGCCCCTTTATCACATTGCATGTGGAGCACCGTGACTATGCCAAAGTAGAAAAAAAAAGTGTTTTTTTTTTATTTATTTTTTGTTTTTTATTTGTACAAATAAATAAATGAAAATAACAACTAATTCATTTTTACTAAACAATATCCCCCCCAAAATAAATCCTTGTTTGTCTTAAAAAAATATTTTTTATATAGGTATGCAGTAGTTTAATATCTATTTTTATATGGTAATATATTTTATAAAATAAAAAATATATTTCCTTCTTGTCCTCCCTCCTCTTTAGGTAAATTGTGGTGGGTGGCACAGTGGTGTAGTGGGCGGCACAGTGGTGTAGTGGTTAGCACTCTTACCTAGCAGTAAGAAGGGTCACTGGTTTGAATCCCAACCACGACGCTACCAGCCTGGAGTTTGCATGTTCTCCCTGTGCCTGCGTGGGTTTCCTCTCACACTCCAAAGACATGCAGGTAGGTTAATTGGATCCTGTCTAATTTGTCTCTAGTATGCATGAATGTGAGTTAGGGACCTTAGATTGTAAGCTCCTTGAGGGTAGGGATCGATGAGAATGTACAATGCATATGTAAAGCGCTGCGTAAATTAATAGTGCTATATAAGTAAAAAAATAAAGCAAGTTGTTTTTTTTTTTTTACTGCTGCCATCTAGTGGTGTCTATTCTATTCATCTAAATAATAGCCGATGAAAATATTGAAATGAATGTAGGGGGTCTACTTATCATTGGCTGCACCCAAGATTTACATGATTTTTCCAGCGGAATCTTAAGCGAGTGTTTTGTGGATCTTGTTAAACAACATTAACCAGTTCAGCTCTCTTACCTGCCACACCCTCTATGGAGCGGGGATTTTTTATTCATTTTTTTCCCAGCAAAAATGTTGTCATCACTCAAGATAAGAAAGAAGCTTATTGATCATGTTGCACATACAGCAGCATGACGTGCCAAAATAAAAATAAAAAGTTTTTTTTTTTTTGTATTCAGTTTTTTTTATTTTTTTTAAGCTTTGGTAATTCTATGTTGATTGAATAAAAAAAAAAGAAACCCTCACTTGTCTTTAATTAATGAATTTATATATATATATATATATATATATATATATATAATTATTTAATTAAAGACAAGTGAGGGTTTCTTTGGAAAGTTATTTTTTTTTTATTCAATCAACATAGAATTACCAAAAAAAACTGAGTACAGATATGTGTGTGCATATATATATAAGGTATACAGTAATAAAATAGTTAATTATATATTTTAACATATTATGTATACAATAGCTATATATATATATATATATATATATATATATATATATATATATATATATATATATATACTGTGAGGGGTTAGCTCAGCAGCGGGTGTGTGTGTCCCCCTGGATGGGTTCACAACACAAAATCAGGCACAGCAGACAGCGTTGTAGGTGCAAAAAAACAAAAGATGCGGTTTATTTATGCTACATGCAGTGAAACATATAACAGCCAAACAAAAATAAAACATGAAAATAAATCCTGGTCAGCTTGACCTCTAATTACACACTTAGATTCCCTGTCTAACAACTGAGTGCAGCCTTGTGCTGCACCAGTCCCTGTCTCTGTTGTAGAGGTTTGCCGCACAGGCGTTAACTCACCGCACAGAACAAGTGTCACACTCCCCAGTCTATACAACACAAAACTGGTTCCAGGATGGAGCATCTCCCTATGCATGCTGGGGTTTTTTGTAGAGGTCTTAATGAGCCCATTTACTTCAGCTGGGCTCATTAACTCTTCCCCTCTAGTTGTACAAGTCTGCATAAAGCCTGAATCTAGGGCACACATATTTCCCATCCTGGATACAACCAGGTGACTTTACCTGCATGCTGCCACAATATATATATATATATATATGTGTGTGTGTGTGTATATATAAAATTGTAAGTGGAATCCAGAAGGCAATTACAAGTGTTTTTTGTTTTGTTTTTTGTTTTGTTTTTCCTTTAAACTGCTGCCATCTAGTGGTGTCTATTCTAGCATTCTATTGATCTAATTTTTTCACACAAAAAAAATCTGTCAAGATAACAAAGCTTCTTTATCACATTGCACATGGAGCAGCGTGACTACCCCAAAGTAGAAAAAAAAAGTATTTTTTATTTTATTTGTACAAATAAAAAAAATGAAAATAAAAATGAATTCATTTTTACCAAACAATATCCCCCCCCCAAAAAAAAAAAAAAAATCCTTGTTTGTCTTAAAAAATATTTCTATATAGGTATTCAGTAGTTTAATATCTAATTGTATATCATAATATATTTTATATAGTAAAAATATATTTCCTTGTTGTGCTCCCCCCTCTTTAGGTAAATTGTGCTGACGTGAGGATGGGCCAGGAAAGGAAAATGACGGTGAGCATTGAGAACAATTTTCCATTATGTTTAGATGGCGATAGATTAGATTAGATTAGATAATGTATAACGTTACTATATATAAAGAAAAATAAAAAATTAGGACAAACATGAATTTCTTTGGGGAATATTTTCTGGCAAAAAATAAATTTTTGTTTGTTTTTATGCACCCATATAGAATTAACAAAATGATAAAAAATAAAAAATAAACTTTTATTTTCCCCTCCTTTGTTATAGTACTGCTGCTGTATGATCAAGGGGCAAACAACCATCGGTCCTGAAGTGGTTAAATGCGTCAGTATAATGGAAATGAGTCAGAGATGATATTACACAGGTTTGTTCTGTGCTTTACATGTCGGCATTGCAATGAAATCCATCCCATTTATGCAAAGTCAATCATGAGACGGATCTCTGAAGGCTTTTTCCATAAACTTTAAACACATGAGTCTGTCCGCCCTCGCCGGGCGCCTTCCACCGACGCTGTATGAGGGGTTATGGAACTGTAAGATCTGTGCAGTGAATGGGGTGCTTAGAATCACTTGACGCTACAAAGTGCTCTCCGGGACACACAAAGCAGATGCTGCTGAGCCTGTAAAAAAAAAAAAAATTAATTAAAAACAAAATAAATAAATAAATAATATTTTTTTTATAAATGTCTAAGTTACATTGGTGGTCAGTGTAAATCTTCTCATTAAATTGGGACTTGGTGTAAAATCCTTTCCGACGATTTTACGAAGGGCACAGAAAACGAAGGGCACAGAAGGTATGGAAATTGAACCCACTCTGGCTAGAACTAATAAAAAAAGAGAAAGAAGAAAGCCCAGAGAGGATCCAGTTGGAACTAAAATAATTTTTAAAAAATAACCGCGGTACAGTAGCATCAGGGATACTATGGGACGCTCTGAAAGCATTTTTGAGGGGACTCCTGATCCAATCTATAGCAAAAATTAATAGAAAGTTGAGAGAGCAGGAGGTAAGAATAGGGAGAGAAGTGCTAGAGGCTGAAAGGGACTATACTAGTGACCCCATTCAGGGAAAAGAAAAAATCTGGTTAGATAAACAAGAAGAATTTAGGCTAATGATTTTGAAAAAGGTGGAGCTACAACATATGTTCCATCGTCAAGTCTCTTTTGCAGAAGGGGAAAGTATGGGAAAAATGTTGGCACAACTGGTGAAGACTAACTCTGGGCCATCTTCAATCCCGGTTATTAGGACAATGGAGGCAGAGGTTACAACGGAAACTGGGAGTATATGCCAAGCATTTAGAAAATACTATAAAAAAACTGTACACTGCACAGAAAGTGGGGATGGAGGAGCAGATGGAAACATTTTTAGGTCACCTAGAGGTACCATGTTTGATTCAAGAAGAAAGAGAAGAATTGGAAGCCCCAATAACCTTGAAGGAGCTTCAGGAAGCAGTTGCGAGTATGTCAAATCAGAAATCACCTGGGCCGGACGGGCTGCCGATTGAAGTATATAAAAACTATGGTGAGATACTGCTTCCTGAACTTCTGGAAACTCTAAGGCCGCGTACACACGCGGGGACTGTTCGCCCAACTTTGTCCGCTGAACAGTGTTTCGGCGGACAGTCCGCCCGTGTGTGGGCTTTCAGCGGACAGTTTCAGCGAACAGTCCGCTGAACAAGGTTTTTCGGAATTTCCGAAAAACTGTCCGCTGAAACTTGGTTTCAGCGAACAGTCCCCTCGTGTGTAGGCTTGTTCGTCAAACTAAGTTCCGCGCATGCTCAGAAAGGATTTACACGCCGAAAGTTGTAATGCAATGTATAGGACGTCGTATTTTGCGTCCCGTTGTACGTGCCGTTCACGTCATCGCGCACGGTTTCAGCAAACTGTTCGTACGTCGTGTGTGGCCATGTCCGTCCATGCTAATTTTGAGCCGACTGTTTGCCGAAACTGTTTGACGGACAAAGTTGGGCGAACAGTCCCCGCGTGTGTACGCGGCCTAAGAGGAGTAATCAGGGAGGGCAAATTGCCTCCATCAATGATGGAGGCAATTATAATTTTGTTGTACAAAGAAGGAAAGGACTCATTGGATGTAGCAGCGTATAGACCAATTTCCCTCTTGTGCACTGATGCAAAGATTTTGGCCAGGGTATTAGCTTCTAGGCTTAATCGAGTTATAGCAAGATTAGTGCACACGGATCAAACAGGGTTCATAGCCAACAGGTCAACCAGTATAAATATCAGGAGAGCCTTTTTGAACCTACAGATTCCAACAGATAACGACACGCCGGGAGCAGTAGTGGCACTAGATGTAACAAAAGCATTTGACAGCGTAGAATGGGGATATATATGGAAAGTACTGGAGAAATTCGGCCTGGGTCCTTCTTTTATTGGTTGGATTAGGATGGTATATGATAAACCCAGTGCAAGACTAAAAATCAATAATGAGTTATCCGACAGAATAGAGTTGGAGAGAGGGACGAGGCAGGGGTGTCCATTGTCACCCCTGCTCTTCGCTCTTGCTATAGAGCCCTTGGCCTGTGCAATTAGTAGACATGTGCATTCGTTTTCGTCCGAATGCATTTTCGTCCGAATTTCAGCTATTTTCGTTTTCGTTTTGACAAACGATAACGAAAGCACAAAATCCGAAAAACGAAAGATCCGACATAAATAAATGCTTTATTTTCATTTTCATTGTTACAACAGTTCGATATAGAATAGGAGATTCGACATGACTCTGACAACAATCTGTGTCTATAGAACCTGTGTTTGAATGTGCCTAACCTTACCTCTATTAGTCCAAGATTATATAGAGAAAATATCCGACAGAGAAAAAAGATTTGACAGAGAGAAAAGATTCTGCAAGTTACTGTCCTAAAAAGTGTTTGGGGACCCGGGTCCTGCCCCAGGGGACATGGATCAATGCAAAAAAAAGTTTTAAAAACGGCCGTTTTTTCGGGAGCAGTGATTTTAATAATGATTAAAGTGAAACAATAAAAGTGTAATATTCCTTTAAATTTCGTAGGGGGGGGGGGTTGTCTATAGTATGCCTGTGAAGGGGCTCATGTTTCTGGTGCTTAGAATTGTCCCTGCACAAAGTGTAATTTCTGCAGGAAAAAAAGTCCTTTAAAATCACTCGCAGCTATTATAAATTGTCGGCTCCCGTAATACAGAGAACACTCATTGAAAGTCATTGATAAAAAAATAAAAAAATAAATTAAAAAAAAAGCGTGGGGGTCCCCCAAATTCAATTACCAGGCCCTTCAGGTCTGGTATGGATATTAAGGGGAACCCTGCCTCAAATTTAAGAAAAAATTTGACGTGGGGTTCCCCCTAAATATCCATAACCAGACCCTTCAGGTCTGGTATGGATATTAAGGGGAACCCCGCGTCAAATTTAAAAAAAAATTGACGTGGGGTTCCCCCTAAAAATCCATACCAGACCCTTTATCCGAGCACGCAACCTGGCAGGACGCAGGAAAAGAGGGGGGGACGAGAGAGCGGCCCCCCTTCCCTCCTGAACCGTACCAGGCCACATGCCCTCAACATTGGGAGGATGCTTTGGGGGTCTGTGACCCCTCAAAGCACCTTGTCCCCATGTTGATGAAGACAAGGGCCTCATCCCCACAACCCTGGCCGGTAGTTGTGGAGGTCTGCGGGCGGGGGGCTTATCAGAATCTGGAAGCCCCCTTTAACAAGGGGACACCCAGATCCCGGCCCCCCCCTGTTTGAAATGGTAAGGGGGTACAAAAGTACCCCTACCATTTCACAAAGAAAGTGTAAAAAATGGTTAAATAAAACAAACACACTTTTGAAAAATTCCTTTATTAAAAATAAAAAAATAAAAAAAAGATTCCAGCGGTGGTAATCCTCTCTTGCTATCCAGCGACGGACGGTCATCTCTCCAGCGATGGCTCATCTCATAAAGCGCAGCGAATCCTCCGTCCTTCTTCTGTCTCCGTGGAGGAGACACTGCAGGCATTCCGGCAGCTGACGTTTCTTATATACGGAGGGCGGGGCCACCCGTCACCTGACCCCGCCCCCCTCTGACGCAAGGGGAAACCCAGGGTTCCCTGTGACGTATGGGTGACCCCGCCCCCCTCTGATGTAACGGAAACCTGCCTGTGTTACAGGGGGAATTGATGTGGTGAATGGAGGAACCCCAAATGGGAGATTAGTCTTAACAGACTCCCCACATAGTACCCTGATAGAGACGCTGGAAGCGGATTCATTCCAGTATAGGTGCCCTACAGTAAAAATGATGTTAAAGATATGGGATATAGTTAAAAAAAAGATGGGATATAGGGAAATAACAAAATATACTCCTCTCTGGAACAATAGGAAGCTACAAGAAATTTGGTGGGTTGGTAAAATCTTAGAATGGGAAAAATGTGGCATTGAAAGGTTTAACCATCTATATGGAGGCAGGGGTACTAAATCATTTGAAGAGCTGCAAAAAGAATTTAAGATATCACAAAATACATTTTATGCATATATACAGGTGAGACATGCCCTAAAGACCCAGTTTGGAAATTTATCATTGGTTTGGGAAGAACTGCCACTGTTACAGCTGGTAGCACAAGCAGGGCCCACCAAAGGATTAATATCAAAACTTTATTCCCAGTTGAATAAACAGATGAATCGCGAGGGGAAAAATAGGGCTGAGAAGGGGAAATTGGAGCTAGATGTGGGAAATATAACACATCCACAGTGGAAAATAATTCTAGAGGCGTGCCCAAAGGTCTCGGTCTCCCCTCCACATAAGATATCCCACCTGATGGTGATTAAAAGAGCATATTATACCCCCCAGAGACTATTTAGGTTTGGTAAAAGAGCGGATGACAGTTGTCCCAGGTGTGGGTGGACGGGAAACTTAATACATATGCTCTGGAAGTGCCCCAAATTATTTTGATATTGGAAAGGAGTAGCAGAGACACTGAGCGGGGTCTTTGGGACCGCGATAGAATTAAATGCTGTGGTGTGTATCTTAGGATATAGAAATGAGAAAGCAGAGAAAAAGGGAGTAACTATTGTAATTCTAAAGCCCCGTACACACGAGAGGACTTATGTCCGACAGACTTCCAAAGGAGTTCCGTCGGAGTTCTGCTGGAATTCTGACAGAGTTCTGACAGACTTTTCGGCCGAACGGACTTGGCCACACACAATCACACTAAACTCCGACGGATTTGAACGTGATGACGTACGACCCGACTCGAATAAGGAAGTTCATAGCCAGTAGCCAATAGCTGCCCTAGCGTCGGTTTTAGTCCGTCGGAGTAGCACACACACGAGCGGATTTTTCGAAGGGGACCGGGTCCGGCGGAGTTCCTTCGGGAAAATTTGAAGCATGTTCCATATTCTAAAGTCCTTCGGACTTTGGCGAGTCAAAAGTCCGTTGCAGCCCACACACGATCGGATAGTCTGACGGACTCAGTCCTTCGGACTTTGGATGTTGAAAAGTCCGCTCGTGTGTACGCGGCATGAGATGCCTATTTCAAGCCAGAAGGATGATTGCTATGAGATGGCAATCAAGTCTAGCCCCCACAGTGGAAGATTGGGTGAGAGCCGTAAATGAATATCTATGTAAAGAGAGAGCAGTATATGCAAAACGGAATAATCTGAAAGAGTTTGATAGAAATTGGCGAAATTGGATAGAGAAGATACATACCCCGGTATAAACCATAATAATAAAAGGAAGAGGATAAGGGGGGGGGGGGGGTGGGAGGGAGAAGGGAAGAAAGGGACAAGGGTACTGGAAACACTTCAAGAAACTGGGTATAAAAGGAATGGGGAAAGGAAAAGAAGAGAAAAACACGGAAGGGTAAAGGTATAAACATAACACTGGGGGGGGGGGGGACGAAGGGACAGAAAGGGAGGGAAGGAGGGGGGGTTATCTAATAAGAAAAATAAAAAGTGGAAGAACAGATGAAGAGAGAAGATGGGGAGTTACCGTATTGTTTAGATATTGTTTTTTTTTTCTTTTTCTTTATGAATAAGATTGTGTATGGGTGTATGGGTGCATATGCCCTGCTCCCCCCTTCCTTAAATTACAGACTCTTGGATGGAAGGAATTTGTACTGGAATTTTGGTAACTCTATTTTTTTCTAAAATGATCTAAAAGATGTTTGTAAAATGTGTAAAATTTAATAAAAATTAATAAAAAAAAAAAAAAATCCTTTCCTTCACACTAGTGGCCAGTGTGAAGGTTCCCCTTCCATTGGTGGTCAGTATAAATCCCTCTTTAAATTGGTGGTAACTGTGAATGCTCCTATTACATTAGTGGCCAGCGTAAATCCCCATTACATTGGTGGCCAATGTAGAAACTGCTCTTTATATTGGTAATCGTTAAAAAAAATCCAAACTTGTATTTGTAGTCAGTTTCAAATCCTCCCTTACATTGGTGGTCCATGTAGAACCCCCCTTTAAATTGGTGGTGAGTGTAGAAATCCCCCTTTACTGACTGTTGATGTAAAATCCCCCTCCCCATTACATTGGTTGTCAGTCTATATTCTTCATAACATTGGTGATCAGTGTACATTTCCCTTTACATTGGTGGTAAGTGTAGAAGTGTCTCCTTACATTGGTGGTCAGTATAAATTTCTTCATAACAATTGCCCTTGCAGTGGTGGTCAGTGTAAATCCCCCCTAACATCAGTGTTGACGTGTCACCTTACATTGGTGATCAGCGTAAATCCCCCCTAACAATGTTGGTCAGTGTAGAAGTGTCACCTTACATTGGTGGTCAGTATAAATCTCCTCAAAAATGGTTGTCAGTGTAAATTCCCCCTTACATGGAGGTCCATGTATATTCCCCCTTACGCTGGCGGTTGGTGTAAATGCTCTTATTACATTGGTGTCAGTGTAGAAATCCCTATTTTCTATTGGTGGGGGGGTGTAAAATCCCTTCTTACATGGTGGTGGTCAGTGCAAATTCCCCCTCACATTGATGGTCAGTGTAACCCCCCTCACATTGGTGGTCATTGTGAATTCCCCATTACATTGGTAGAATCCCCTACTATATTGTATACTTGCCAAAGATTTCCAGCTTTGCTCTACATGATGGTCCAAATTTGTCATAGTGCACTGCCTTCTAACTAATCCCATCCCACCACTGTTGCCACTGATCCCATCAACCCCCCCCCCCCCCCCAGCATTGCCACTGATCACACCCCCCCCCCACTCCCCCAGCTTTGCCACTGATCCCAGGAGTCCTATGATTCCTAAGAGTTTCCTTTCTATTTATTGTGTGCAAGCAGTGAGGAGATGATGTGCTGTAACCTTTAGCAACCAATCAGTGAGCAGTGATGCTGTGCACTAACCTCATGCAACCAACCATTGAGTGGTAAGGATAGGCAGTGACCTCTAGGAACCAATCAGTGAACAGCAATAATGTGCAGTAACCTCTAGCAACCAATTGGTGAGCAGTATTAATGTGCATTAACCTCTAGCAACCAATTAGTGATCAGTAATAATGTGCAGTAACCTCTAGCAACCCATTAGTGATCAGTAATAATGTGCAGTAACCTCTAGCAACCAATTAGTGAATGGTAAGGATGTGCAGTGACCTCTAGAAACCAATCAGTGAGCAGTATTGATGCACAGTAATCTCTAGCAACCAATCACTAAGCAAAAATCATGTGCTGTAACCTCTAGAAAATATTCAGAGAGCCATAATGTGTGCTGTAACACAAATAGAGATTTCTTTTGGTGGTATTTGATCACCTCTGCCGTTTTTATTTTTTGCGCTGTAAACAAAAAAAGAGCGAGAAGTTTGAATAAAAAAACTATATTTTTTACTTTTTGCTATAAAAAATATTCCCAAAAATGTTTTTTTAAAAAAAAATTTTTTTTCCTCAGTTTAGGCCGATAAATATTTTTCGACATATTTTTGGTAAAAAAAAATTGCAATAAGCGTATATTGATTGGCCTGCGCAAAAGTTATAGCGCCTACAAAATAGGGGATAGATTTATGGAATTTTTATTTAGTTATTTATTTTTTTACTAGTAATGGCAGCGATCTGCGATTTTTATCGGGGCTGCGCCATTATGGCGAACACACCGGACACTTTTGATGCATTTTTGGAACCATTGCCATTTATACAGCAATCAGTGCTATAAAAATGCACCGCTTACTGTGTAAATGTCACTGGCAGGGGAGGGGTTAAAACTAGGGGGCGATCAAGGGGTTAAGTGTGTTCCCTAGTGTGTGTTTCTAACTGTATGGGGATGGGACTGACTGGGGGAGGAGACATATCGCTGTTCCTACTTAGCAGGAACAAAAAATATGTATCCTCTCTTCCCTGACAGATCAGGGATTTGTATGTTTACACACACACAAATCCCTGCGCTGGCTCTCGGTCCCACTGGCCACCCGCATCTAGGGTTGCCACCGTTTCTTCAAGCCAAACACTTTAGCGCCACCAATTTTATTTTTAAGGGGAGACACTGTGGACTGTGTAAAGGAGTTACTGCTCACCAAACCTCCAACTTACATCAGAGTTCCCAGAATTCCCCCTTAAATTAGGGTCCTTAAAGCCCCTTTTACCTCAGAGTAAACAGGACACCCCTTACCTTAGTGTTACTTGCTTGGAGGCAGGAGAGAGAAGGGAGGGGGGGGCACTTCAGTTACAGACATTGGATGGTGAGCTCATCCACCTGAGGATGGAGGCTCAGGCATCGACACCTTCCATCCACCATGTATCTGAGCTGAGTTGCTGAGCTTCAAACTTCCAGCCCCACACATCCCTTTCCTGAGGCACAGAACGCCGGGGATTGGAGTGTGGGTGGGCAGGGCGGGAAGGGTTAGGTGCAGGTCAAGCCCTCTCTCCTGTCTGTGTACGGGGGGTGGGGCCCGTGTGCACACCTGTGCACTTGACATTTGTGGTACTTGATGACTTGGGGAGCCACAGTCCATTCTGAATATTGTGTCCGGGTTTCAGGTGGTCTGAAACCTGGACACACGATCCAAAACCCGAACTGTCCGGGTGAATCCCAGACAGGTGGCAACCCTACGTGTAGTGAAGCGTGTGCTTGCCTCTGGCGGCGTGTGCATACCACCCTAGCGGCTCTTAAAGGGGACAATGTACTCAAACAAGGTTTCGTCCCAGCAGAGCCACTCTGCCAGTGTATATTGGCCGCGAGCTGGTCGTCAAGTGGTTAAAAGAGGATGTAGAAATAAATATAAGAAAACCTGGAAATCCTGGTGGGAAGTAAGGGGGTACTTTAAAAAAAAAAAAAAAACTATTATATATATTTTTTTTAGCAGAGACTCTAGAGAATAAAATGGCAGTCGTTTCAATACTTTATGTCGCACCGCATTTGCTCAACGGTCTTTCAAATTAAATTTTTGGGGAAAAAATACACTTGAATGAATAAAAAAAAAAAAACATTAAAGTTAGCCCATTTTATTTTTGTATTTTGTGAATGATGATGTTACGCCGAGTAAATTGATACCCAACATGAGCTCCTTTCTCCTGGCTGGTTGAAGGGCATTGGCTGTTCCGTGGGAGGGGCAGGAGGTTCTTCACATAAATAAGCAGGCTAGGGGAGAGAAGGGCGTGACCTGAAGAAGAAGGCCACGTCTCCGAAACATGTTGTCTTGGCAACCGCTTTATTAGTTGGGAGGAGTTACTTCATTCACTTGGTCTTCCTTACACGGCCACGAGTGACGTCACGCTGCGCGAGTGTTATACAGCTAACACAGCATGACACGATGAGGATACAGAGCTCGCTCTGACACATCCCCCATTCTATGGGAATGTTTGACCATTCTTCCAGAAGAGCATTTGTGAGGTCAGGCACTGATGTTGGCCGAGAAGGCCTGGCTCACAGTCTCCGCTCTAATTCATCCCAAAGGTGATCTATCAGGTTGAGGTCAGGACTCCTTGCAGGCCAGTCAAGTTCCTCCACCCAACACTCGCTCATCCATGTCTTTATGGACCTTGCTTTGTGCACTGGGTCAAATCATTTGGGGGAGGGGGGATTATGGTGTGGGGGTTGTTTTTCAGGGGTTGGGTTTGGCCCCTTAGTTCCAGTGAAGGGAACTCTTAAGGTGTCGGCATACCAAGAAATTTCGGACAATTTTATGCTCCCAACTTTGTGGGAACAGTTTGGGGGACGGCCCCTTCCTGTTCCAACATGACTGCCCACCAGTGCACAAAGCAAGGTCCATAAAGACATGGATGAGCAGGTTTGGGGTAGAGGAACTTGACTGGCCTGCACAGAGTCCTGACCTCAACCCTGCTCTCAATCCAATTCTGAGTATTTTTTTTTTTAATAGGCCCCCAGCAGGTGATGGGATAGAATACACAATAATGAATTGGGGGCCATAGGTGTGCGCAGCCTATTGCATTAGGGTGTGCACCCCAAAGCTCATATGTGTTCATATTCTGTATATATAGGGCCATGGACTGTGTCGGTAGAGCAGTGGACGGTGTCAGAAGGGCAGAGATTGGTGTCAGTAGTTTACTTTTTATATTTTTTTGTATTATTACTTTTTTACAATTTTATTATTTTTTTACAAAAAAAATTAAAAAAAAATGTATTACTTTTTTTTTTTACTTTTTTTTTTTAGGATCCCCATTGGGGGGCTTTGGTGAAATATTAGGGGTCTAAACAGGCCCCCGATATCTCACTTTTGAGACAGAGAAAGGGACTAAGGACAGACTTTCTCCATTCCCTTTCTCTGCAGCCAAGCAGCAGGGGAATTCTGCCCAGCACAGGGTGATTAGGGTGTGCACAGGCACACCTGACACATCCCGTGCACACGCCTATGTTTGGGGGTTGTCCCCATTGTAATCCCATTGCACCGGAAGATGTCCTCAGTCTCCTTAGATGAGCGACTCCCAACATCATTCCCTGGGAGATCCTGTGAGTTCAGATCATCGAGGAGCGCCCACTAGATCCAAAGAGGACCCAACGTGTCATGTGACTGGCCTGAAGACATCTTGAAAATTAAAATAAAGAAAAACATCTTGCAAGGGGGAACTCCGAGAGTGGAGGGGGCAAATGGGGGGGGCTGAGGGTATTTTGTGGAAAAGTCCCCTAGGATCTCCATGTGTAAGGGCAGGATGTGCACCAATTCAAACAGGAGGAACACCCAGGGGCAGACTGACAACTCATGGGGGCCCCGGGCAATAGGAGATAATGGGGCCCCCGGGCAATAGGAGATGATGGGGCCACCGGGCAATAAAAGATTATGGGGCCCCCGGGCAATAGGAGATTATGGGGCCCCCAGACAATAGGAGATTATGGGGCCCCCAGGCAATAGGAGATTATGGGGCCGCCAGGCAATAGGAGATTATGGGGCCCCCAGGCAATAGGAGATTATGGGGCCGCCAGGCAATAGGAGATTATGGGGCCCCCGGGCAATAGAAGATTATGGGGCTCCCGGGCAATAGAAGATTATAGGGCCACCGGGCAATAGAAGATTATGGGGCCCCCGGGCAATAGAAGATTATGGGGCTCCCGGGCAATAGGAGATTATAGGGCCCTGGGCAATAGAAGATTATGGGACCCCCAGGCAATAGAAGATTATAGGGCTCCTGGGAAATAGAAGATTATGGGGCCCCCAGGTAATAGAAGATTATGGGGCCCCCGGGCAATAGAAGATTATGGGGCTCCCGGGCAATAGGAGATTATAGGGCCCCTGGGCAATAGAAGATTATGGGGCCCCCAGGCAATAGAAGATTATGGGGCTCCCGGGCAATAGGAGATTATAGGGCCCCCGGGCAATAGAAGATTATGGGGCCCCCGGGCAATAGGAGATTATGGGGCTCCCGGGCAATAGAAGATTATAGGGCCCCTGGGCAATAGGAGATTATAGGGCCCCCGGGCAATAGGAGACTATAGGGCCCCCGGGCAATAGAAGACCATGGGGCCCCCGGGCAATAGAATATTATGAGGCCACACAGTATACAATCACACAGTACACACAAACATGTTTCTATTGGCTGAGAAGGTACTGGAGAGGTGGGGCAGCTATAATCTCAGGATTTTTAGACCAAAATGATGTCGGTAAGGGACATTTCAGAGACAAAAAAAAACACAGATTTTTACATACTGCCCCTGGTTTCACTGAGGCTGGAAACCCTGATGGGGCCCCCTGTAGCACAGGGGCCTTGGGCAGTGCCCGAGTGCCCGAATGGTCAGTCCGCCCCTAGGAACACCCGGTATGTGCTACTGAATTTTATTGAGCAATAAGGAAATGCTGAACAACCCTTCCCGTTATCTCTTACAAAAAAAAAAGAAAAAAAAAAGAAAGAAAAAAGTCAAATAAAATAGCATTTATTGCAGTAAAGTCTTTATAGAAGTCACGGCCTTTCTTCTCATTGTGGACATTTAATGTAGACAGAGTGGAATGACACCTACAAAATAACTCAACTTCTATAAACTCAAAACATTTCAATAGATAACTAGAGGTAATAAACACATTTAGGCGTGTTCAGTCTTTGTTGAGTTCATAGAATGGAAAAGTAAAGGACGTGTGTCTGTAAACCTCGGTGATCGGCATCAAAATGACCTTCTGAATTTTTACTTCCTTCTAAAATGACTTTTCATACGATAAGGTGGTGGAGCTGAAGCCATTGTGTCTCTGGTATCTCCGGTAAAGGAAGACTTTCCAGGAAGCCATCACTGCTGGGTCTGATTCTACTGGAAAAACAAGCACCATGTCTAAGCCCCTCGTAATCTTGCTGCTTTTGTGCAGCACATCGGTGGTGACCTTCACAGCCGGCCAAACACCAGGTATGTAACTTATTTAATATTCAAAGCGAGTGAACCTAAAATGTTTCTGGTGCAGTGCCGCATTTTGCAATGTCTCCAACCGGCTCACCTTTATATCTGTCCCTTGGATCCTCGGCTCAGGCTCTACATGGGAGCCCAACGTTTGGCTGGGTACAAGTGCAGTGATATTGAGGAAAATGATTGCCTTTTTGTCAAGATTCCACCAAATTGGTATTTCTTATGCCCCGTAGACACGAGCGGAAATTCCGCCAGCAAAAAGTCGGATGAGAGCTTTTGGCCAGAAATTGCGACCGTGTGTATGGCTCCATCAGACGGAATTTCCGCCAGCAAAAGATTGAGAGGAGGTTCTCTATTTTTCGTTCCTATTGGAAAATCGTTTGTCTGTACCAATTCCGACGTGCAAAATTCCTACACATGCTCGGAAATCATTCCAGGCAAGCTCGGAAGCATTGAACTTCATTTTCTCGGCTCATCGTCGTGTTGTACGTCACCGCGTTCTTGGCAAGCGAAAGTTCAGAGAACTTTTGTGTGACCACATGTATGCAAGCCAAGCTTGAGCGGAATTCCGTTGGAAAAACCATTCAAGATTTTTCCGGACGGAAAATCCGCTCGTGTGTACGGGGCATTACTGGTTAAGGGCAGGTCTAGGTGAAGTCAAAGAAGGTTCCCTAACGTCTGGGGACCTTGGATTGTGGGCTCCTTGAGGGTAGGGACCAATGTGAGTGTGCAATCTACAGGGATGGGGATAATTGTAGACACTCACTCAGGTTGAACTGGATGGACTGGTGTCTTTATTCATCCTTACAAGCTATGAAACTATGAAGCCTTATGAACTATTGAAGACTAATAACCCCCCTTAAAAAAACACCAAAAAAAAAAACTTTTTTTACCTTTTCTATTGACTCGAATTTAATGCACCGAAATGATGAATTTCCCCAGTTTTTGTCAAAATTTCAGAATAAAGGAAATTCTCATGTTCGTTTCTTATCTATCTCTGACCAGGTCAAGGTAAAAGCTCATCGACCTTGAAATGAAGTCATGCCTCTCGTTATTCTACTGTCAGATTGCAGAACTGCAGTGGGTGGCGTAGGCTCTGGCAATGGACAGGGAGTGCATGGCCTCTGGAAGCATGAGTTAAAGAGGAAGTAAACCCTGATGGGTGTTACTTCCTCTTTCATTCCCTGCAAAGGCAAAGCATAATGGACTACTATGCATCGCATCGCATCGCATTGCATAGTAGCCCATTATGTGTCACTTACCTGCCACAGGAGCCAGCGAAGTCGCCGCTGTCCCCTGTAGTCTGCCGCATCCATCTTCTCGGTGGGGTCTCGCAGCTCCGCCGCTGTCAATTGGGCGGAGCCGCGATGACGTCACTCCTGCGCATGCGCACAGGAGCCGACACGCGCGCCAGCTCCATTGTTGGAAATGCCGCGCTCAGTGCGCCTGCGCGCCGCTGTCTACGGCGCATGCGCTGTAGACAGCGGTGCCTGTCTTCGAGCAAATATCTCCTAAACCATATAGGTTTGGGAGATATTTCTTGGACCGACAGGTAAGCCTTAATCTAGGCTTACCTGTAGGTCAAAGTGGTTTGTAAGGGTTTACAACCACTTTAAGTAGAATGGGAAGGGGGTGGACCCTCATTCAAATGAGAGAAATGGAGAGCTGGGGAGGTCGGTCCCCCAAAAGATCCTCTAACAAAAACAAGGAAGGATGGACTATTGCGGCACTGGTTGGATTGCTATAAATTCAAATGATATAGTAGGTAAAGAAATAATTTTATTAATACACAATTGATAAAGACCAAAAAATATATATGATCAAATACATATTAAAAAATGCATGATGAACAGTCAATATATATCCCCAGTAGGGATGTGCTCGGTGTTCGTCTCGAACATCGGCCGTTCGTCTGTTCAGCGAATTCTGAACTCTGTGGGCCGTTCGCACCAAATCCGTGTGGCACGAATGCCCCACAATGCACTACGCCATCGCAGTGCATTGCTGGCTCATGATTGGCCAAGCATGTACTGTGACCCCGCATGCTTGGCCAATCACAGCGCCGGCAGCGAGGAGAGTCATAATTGAAGTCGTCAGTCTCTAAAGTTTCTGGGCCATTTACCACGGGAAACCCCCTAGACACAAATCGAGGAGAAGAAGGTAACGGTGAGCCCAATCAAACCAGCAGCTCCTTCCGGGGTTAGTGCTACAGTTACATAATAGGGGAGGTTGAAAAAAGACACAAGTCTATCAAGTCCAACCTATGTGTGTGATTATATGTCGGTATTACATTGTATATCTCTGTATGTTGTGGTCGTTCAGATGCTTATCTAATAGTTTCTTGAAACTATCGATGTCCCCCCCCCGCTGAGACCACCGCCTGTGGAAGGGAATTCCACATCCTTGCCGCTCTTACACTAAAGAACCCTCTAGTTTAAGCTTAAAATTTGACATAAAAAAGAACATGGGTCGTTTATTACAATGGACTAAATCTGTGTCCTGTGGTGCATGTTTAACCATTTACCTACCGGTCACTTACACCCCCTTCCTGCCAAGGCCATTTTTTCAGCTTTCAGCGCTGTCATACTTTGAATGACAATTACGCGGTCGTGCTACACTGTACCCATCTTCAATTTTTATAATTTTCTTCACACAAATAGAGCTTTCTTTTGGTGGTATTTAATCACTAAAGAAGAAAGATACCGGCGCACAAATATATATAATACGTGTGGGTGTGCTGCAGTCAAAACAAACCCCTTAATTTGGGTTAAAAAAATGATATGTAAAAATATGGACTGCGCCAACTTCACCAAAAAAATATTTAAATAATTATGTGGATATTTTTTTCTACAATGTGCTACTACACAATATATATATAAAATTAATACCACCAGTGCTATTCAATTAATAATTATTTACCAAAAAAATAAAATATAAAAATGTAATGAGTGCTATGATGTTAATCAATCACTCTCAGTGCTCAACTTGTAATAAGATCTATTATCAGTGACAATTCATGAATTAATATACCCAACATTAGTGACAATCCATAAATGCAAAAGTGGAAACAAGCAAACAATTCAAAAAAGTTGTAAAATAAATTAGCCCTCTGAGATCCCGACAGAATGTGTCCTATCGGACCGTTTTGTCGGATATTCCGACTGTGTGTGGTCTCCATCGGACTGTTTCCGTCGGAGTATCCGATGGACCAAGTTTTCCAACTTGTTGGTAAAATTTTCGGAAAAAATGCTCCGATAGGACATACTCCGATCATGTGTAGAGAATTCCGATCGGACAAAGTGCCATGCATGCTCAGATCAAATTCCTACATCAAAGCTATTGGCTACTAGCCTGAACGTATTCCCATCCTAACAAAATAACAAAATCGGATTTTCCGACAACTTAGTCCGACCGTGTGTATGCAACATCCGACGGACAACATCCGACGGACAAAATCCGACGGACAAAATCTGACGGATTTGGTTGTCGGAATGTTTGACCCGTGTGTACAAGGGCTTAGGCCGCGTACACACGAGAGGATTGTCCGCCCAACTTAGTCCGTTGAAACACATTTCAGCGGACAGTCCGCTCGTGTGTAGGCTTCAGCGGACTTTTTCAGCGGACAGTCTGCCGAACCAAGTCTTTCGGAATTTCCGTAATTTTGTCCGTCCAACTTTGTTTTCAGCAGACAGTCCGGCCGTGTGTATGCCAGTCCGCCGTACTTTTGAAATGAGCGGACTTTTCCCGCCCGGAGAAAAGTCCGCTCATTTCAAACGGGTCTCCAGGTAGGCGGGGCCCGCGAAGGAGACGTCGCTGGCCCCGCTGGCTGGTATGAACTTAAAGGGGAACCCCAACTCCGAAAAAAATCGGTGTGGGGGTCCCCCCCAAGTCCACAACAGACCCTTGTCCGAGCACGCTACCCGACCGGCCAGGAAAGGGGGGCCAGCGAGCGCCCCCCCTCCTGAGCCGTACCAAGCCGCGTGCCCTCAACATGGGGGGTGCCTTGGGGAAGGGGGGGCCTTGCGGCCCCCCCACCCCAAAGCACCTTGTCCCCATGTTGATGAGGACAAGGGCCTCTTCCCGACAACCCTGGCCGTTGGTTGTCGGGGTCTGCGGGCGGGGGGCTTATCGGAATCTGGGAGCCCCCTTTAAGAAGGGGGCCCCCGGATACCGGCCCCCCACCCTATGTGAATGAGTATGGGGCACAATGTACCCCTACCCATTCACCTGTAAAATAAAAGTACAAAAAAAACCACAACACACGAGATAAAATACTTTATTGCACAGCTCCGGGGGTCTTCCGTCTTCGGGGGTCTTCTCGCCGGACTCCTCCGCTATCTTCTTGTAGCTCTTTAACTAGCGGAGGAGCCCGGCTTTCTTCCTCGCCGCCGGCCTCTTCTCCCGACTTCAGGGGTCTTGTCCCCCTCTTCGGTTCTTCTGCCGGGCCACCGCACCTTCTTATAGCTCTTTTACAGGCGGTGGCCCGGTCTTCTGTCGCCGCCGTCGCCGCCTTCCATTCTTCTTCTTCTTCTTCTTCTCCAGGAGATGTTGCCTCGACGATCTCTCCTGCCGGAATGCCAGGGATGCGCTGCGCGGCCACTTATATAGGGACAAGGGGTGGTGTCACATGGCTTTATGTCACATGGGTTGGTCACATGGGTTGATGTCACATGGGGACTATGACATCGTAAGGGGGCGGGGTCACCATGTGACACCAACCCATGTGACATAAAGCCATGTGACACCGCTCCTTGTCCCTATATAAGTGGCCGCGCAGCGCGTCCCTGGCATTGCGGACGGAGAGATCGTCGAGGCAACATCTCCTGGAGAAGAAGAAGAAGAACAGAAGGCGGCGATGGCGGCGACAGAAGACCGGGCCACTGCCTGTAAAAGAGCTATAAGAAGGCGCGGTGGCCCGGCAGAAGAACCGAAGAGGGGGACAAGACCCCTGAAGTCGGGAGAAGAGGCCGGCGGCGAGGAAGAAAGCCGGGCTCCTCCGCTAGTTAAAGAGCTACAAGAAGATAGCGGAGGAGTCCGGCGAGAAGACCCCCGAAGACGGAAGACCCCGGAGCTGTGCAATAAATTATTTTATCTCGTGTGTTGTGTTTTTTTTGTACTTTTATTTTACAGGTGAATGGGTAGGGGTACATTGTACCCCATACTCATTCACATAGGGTGGGGGGCCGGTATCCGGGGGCCCCCTTATTAAAGGGGGCTCCCAGATTCCGATAAGCCCCCGGCCCGCAGACCCCGACAACCAACGGCCAGGGTTGTCGGGAAGAGGTCCTTGTCCTCATCAACATGGGGACAAGGTACTTTGTGGTGGGGGGGCCGCGCGGCCCCCCCTTCCCCAAGGCACCCCCCATGTTGAGGGCATGTGGCCTGGTACGGCTCAGGAGGGGGGGGGGGGGCGCTCGCTCGCCCCCCTTTCCTGGCCGGCCGGGTAGCGTGCTCGGACAAGTGTCTGTTGTGGACTTGGGGGGGACCCCCCACGCCGATTTTTTTCAGCGTTGGGGGTCCCCTTTAAGTCCATACCAGGCGGCGGGGTCAGCGACGTCTCCTTTGCGGGCCCCGCCTACCTGGAGACGCGCTCGAAATGAGCGGACTTTCCTCCTCGTGTGTGGGCGAGTCCGTTCATTTCAAAAGTAGGGTGGATAGTACGGCGGACTTAGTACGCCGTATTAGTCCGCTCAAAAAGTGCCGTGTGTGGGCAAGTAGCCCGTTCATTCAAAATTAGGACGAATTGTCTGTCAGACTGTCTGACGAACTAAGTTGGCCAAGACAGTCCGCCCGTGTGTACGCGGCCTAAGAATATAATTCCTTCAGTACAGTCCCGAATTAATCACTGCTGGGAAATAAATACATTGTAATAACTATTTTTTTCTCTGTCACTGATAGGCACTGATGCGGTGAAGAGGCGTAACTAGAAACATAAGGGCCCCAGTGCAAGAAATCATGAAGCCCCCCCCCCCCCCCCCCTGAAATAGCATGATTGTGATACTTTTTTTTTTTAGAGGGGTGGCAGCAGTGGTGTTAAGGAGGGGTGGCAGTGGTGATATTGAGGGGGTTGTACTTGAGGGTGGTGGCAGTAGTGATGTTGAGGTTGGTGGCAGCAGTGGTAATTAAGGGGGCATAGCAGCAGTGGTAGTTGATAGGGGGCGGCAGTGGTGGTACTTGGGGAGTGGCAGCGGTGGTACTTGATGAGGGGGGTGGCAGCGGTGGTACCTGAGGAGGGGTGGCAGCGGTGGTACTTGATGGGGGTGGCAACGGTGGTACTTGTGGGGAGTGGCAGTGGTGGTTCTTGATGGAGGGTGGCAGCGGTGGCACTTGATGGGGGGTGGCAGCGGTGGTACTTGTGGGGTTTGGCAGTAGTGGTACTTGATGGAGGGTGACAGCGGTGGCACTTGATGGGGGGTGGCAGCGGTGGTACTTGAGGTGAGGTGGCATCGGTGGTACTTGAGGGGGGATCGCACCCATGATTTCTGAGATGAGTTCTTGGTTTGAATCTAAGTTCAGGCCAAACATTCACTGTAATGCCGCGTACACACGACTGGACTTTTTGACGGACTAGGTCCAACGGTCTTCCCGATGGACTTTCGGCGGAGTTCCGACGGACATTCCAAATGAATGGACTTGGCCACACACAATCTCACCAAAGTCCGGCGGATTTGAATGTGATGACGTACGACTGGACTAGAATAAGGAAGTTCATAGCCAGTAGCCAATAGCTGCCCTAGCTTTGGTTTTGGTCCGTCGGACTAGCATACACACAAACGGATTCTCAATAGGAACTGGGTCCGGCGGAGTTCCGGCGGAAAAATTTGAAACATGTTCTATTTCTAAAGTCCATCAGATTTTTGGACAGCAAAGGTCCGATAGAGCCCACACACGATCGAATTGTCCGACGGATTCGTTCCGTCGGACCTTTGCTGCCAAAAAGTCCGGTCGTGTGTACGCTGCTTTAGAGCCTTAAATCTTAAACTTTAAAGGTATACAATAGACAATGTTTTTTTTTTTTTAATAATAAACATGTTATGCTTACCTGCTCTGTGTTATGGTTTTGCACAAAGCAGCCCAGATTCTCCTTTTCCCGGGTCCTTTGACAATGCTCTTGACCCCTCCCTCTTGCCGAGTGCATCCAACCAGGTGCATTCACCAGGCTCAGATATACGGAGCTGTGGCTTGACTTTGTCCCCTCCCTCTATCCTCATTTGGTTCACTGGCTTTGATTGACAGCAGCTAAAGAGGAGGGGGTGGAGGAGAGAGGTGTGTCACAACCAATAGTAGCATTTTGGAGACGTGGTGGCGGAACAACCTCTAACACTACTGCACCTTGTCCTGCATCCTTCAAAGCTGCAAGAAGAGTGACCCAATGGGCCGTGAAAGACAGGTAACGTCCCTGTCCATGCCTGCTGGACCATGAGCCAGCGGTAATATGCACCTTACCGCTGACCGCCCTGTCCAGCGAGGCAAGGACATTGCCTTCCACATACCGGTAGAGAACCGGAATCGCCTTCCGTGAGAAAAAGTGGCGTTTGGGGACCTGCCACTGAGGAACCGCACATTGTACAAACTCACGGAAGGGGGCTGAGTCTACCAACTGAAAAGGCAGTAGTTGAAGTGCTAGCAATTTAGCCAAGCTAGCATTCAACCGCTGGGCATGTGGATGGCTGGGAGTGAACTTCTTTCGCTGGTCCAGCAGCTGGGGCAGGGACATTTGCCTGCTATAATCGGATGTGGGTGTACTCCTAGCAGAGTGCCCGGAAGCACTTGGCTGTGACACACCTAATTGTACACCTTCATTCCTCTCAGAGCAGGTTTCAGAGAGGACTGAAGGTCTAGTGGGGTTGAAGATCCCAGCTGATGAGGAGCAAGGAGAGGTCTGCTTTGTTCTTTGGTGTGGGTCTTTGAGTTACACTTGCCAACGAGCTGCATGGCAGGTCAACATATGTCTGGTCAAGCATGTGTTGCCCAAGCGGCTGATGTTTTGGCCACGCGAGATACGCTTGAGACATATGTTGCAAATAGCAGTGGTGCGATCTGATGCACTCGTCTCAAAAAAGGCCCACACCAAAGAACTTTTAGAATAACGCGCAGAGGCAGCGCCCTGCGCAGGCGGAGCACTGCGGTGTGATTGAATTGGTGTGCTGCCCCTAAGATGGCCCCCGGAGGGCATCTTGCCTCGTTGGACATGTGCCTCCTCCTCCTCTCTCCTACCAGGCACCCACGTGGAGTCAGTGCCCTCATCATCCCCTCCCTCTTCATCGCTGGAGCAAACCTGGCAGTATGCTGCAGCTTGTGGAACATGACTGCCAGATTGCTGTCCTTCTTGAGCATCCCCTCTCTCTGCATTCACACTACTGCCTTCCTCTAGCTGAGTATCATCATCAGAGCCTACAAAACACTGGGCATCCTCCTGGAGCATGTACCCAACACTGTGCTCAAAGAGTTCAGGAGACTCCTCAGGAGGACGTGGTGGGTCTAGGGAAGGAGTCACTGATGATGACATTGAGAGGAGGGAAGACGATGCATTGGCAGCTGCTTTGCTAGTACCCTGAGCCTGGGTGAGAGAGGATGAGGAGGATGAAGAGGGCTTGGTCATCCACTCTACCAAGTCGTTGGAATGTTGCGGCTCAACATGTCCAGCTGCCGAAAAGAAGGACAAGCATGTCCCATGGCCACGTGCTGATGATGACGATGCACCGCGTCCACGACCAGCCCTGTTGTCTCTAGACACAGAGCCTGCTTGCCCTCTTTTATCGGCTCGCGCCTGTCTGCCTCTCCTTGCTGGCCTACCAGAGATGGTAATGGCCTGAAGGGAGATGGGAAAACCAGCAATTGGGTAGTGTATATTGTGCTGGAGGCACACACAACATCCACTAACTCCTGCAGATGGCAGATGGCTCAATTAGAGAAGAGCTATGTAGGTGGATATAACGGTGTATACTGTGGTCAGGGCACGCAGACAGCACGCACAATCTCCTACAACTGACTGCAAGCTCTATTTAAAAAGAGCAAGATAGCTAGCTTTATAGGTGGATATAGCGGTGTATACTGGGTTCAGGGCACGCAGACAGCACGCACAATCTCCTACAACCGACTGCAAGCTCTATTTAAAAAGCGCAAGATAGCTAGCTATATAGGTGGATATTTTTTTAATGATTTTCTGCTACCAAAACATACAAGAAATCAAAACTTTACAAACACAACATCAGTTACATTCCACTCATAACATAATCATATCACTTGGAATCACAACATCCGTGGAACTGTACAATTATATTTACATATCTTCAACACACTCATCACCTGAGGAAAAATCCAGAAGATGAGCTTCACCCCTGTTACTAGGCCTTGGTGAGGACCTAGACTCCACCACAGGTAGTGGGGCCCTTTTCTTCTTCTTTTTACTATGCTTCTTCTTGACCGTTACCCAGGTTACCTCACCTTTCTCATCTGATAACTCTTTAGGACACTTCTGAGTGCCCTTTACTGACACCTCCATCTCCTCCTCCCCGGTCTGGCTCTCACCCGCTGAGGAATCAGACGAGGAGGTGGCAGCTAAGCGACCACCAGATCGCTGCCTCCGAGGAAGGGGAGAGGTACCAGGAACTGGGGGACAAGATCCCTGCACCACTCCCCCGGAAGGGAGAGACTCAGAAGACATCACGGACCCAACCTTACTTATAGAAGCTTGAACTATACTATCAGGAGCCCGGGCTACATTCGTAGACCGAACCCCCTTCTCTTTCTGGGGCTCCTTAGGTTCCTTCTGAGTCCGGGGTTCCTCCTGCCCCCCCTGCCCAGACACGTTACTCTGCCCCTCCCCTCCAGATCTCCGCCCAGCTGGAGGTGGAGCAGCATTACCACCCGATCTACTGCCCGCTGCTGCTTCTCCCCTGTACGCCCTGGGGCATCTACTAAATGGATTCCCCATTTGACCACAGAGGTTGCAGTAGATCGGGCCACAAGACTCCCCTGAGTGCCCAAATTTGTTGCACTTGATGCACCGCACCACCGTGCAGTCTGACCTCAAGTGGGTTGGGCACCCACATCTAAAACAACGACGGGGTTGGCCTTGATAGAACACCAGGATCCTATCCCTTTCCAGGAAAGCACTACCTGGGACATGTGCAACCGTGTTGCCGGCCCTTTTTAACTTAATCCTAGTGTTCCATGCCCCAGACCACACCCCTCGTTCATCCAGGCATTTATTTAGAGGACACTGCAATTGGCCATGTCTTCCTAACCAAGTTGCAATGTCCTCTGGGGGCAGACTCTCATTTCTAACTAAGATTGTTATGTTCTTGATGTCCTCTTGTCTACTCAAAGGAATTATACGGAACCCTTTCCACGGATCCGTCCACCTGATTAGACCAAATGAAGTAATAAGAAGCTCCATGATTACCACATTCATGAAGCTTATGTCAAAATCAGGGGAACCCGATGGGTGGATTACTGCAAAAATTTCCCCAACCTTGATAGGATCATGTCCACAACCTGACCCCTTGTAGGGCATTGGCCACTCCCCTCCCACCTTAACTGTACAACCTTCCTACGTTTGCGTTCAGGACCACCCGTCCCCCTAGACCATGAATTTGCCCCGGAGGACTGATCAGCCAGGGGCACCCGAAAATTACCAGCCCCGAACTGATGGTACAGGTGGTCCAGCGCAACATTTGACCCTGCCACATTTGCGTAGGAACGTCTTTCCCCTAAGGCTGTTAGCAGCCTCACTTCCGGTGTACCCCTCAAAACAGGTTCAGGAAGAGGAGCCTCTATTGCTGGGACAGGTAGAGCATCCAGGGGCAACACAGAAACCCTCTCAGCTTGGGGACACCTACTCCCCCCCCCCACTAGACTGTTCCATTGGAGGGGCCTCCTCCTCTGAACTATAGAAGAGGGCGTTCCAATTCTCCTGCCAGACCACCTCTGTATAGGCCCCACAGGAATCCACTGGCACCTGTCCCTGCTCCCGTTGGGACCCTTCTAAACCTCGAATATAATCCATAGCAGGGCTGTCATCTCCTAGCTCCCCCATGGGACAATCTCCCCAAGCAGAAACCTGACCTGGTTCCAGACCATTAGATATTTCCATATCAGTCCCGCCGGCATTCTCCTGACAAGATGGAATACCGGAAGTCCCAGGTTTCACTGACCGAAGGGGCCTCCCGCGGTCAACCTCCACTTCTGCGATCTTCACTCCCGGCCTCGAACCATCCCCGCCAGGAACAGATCCGCCTAACGGAAGTGCGTCACCCGCTCTCATTGCACTCCTATTGGCTCCCCGCCCAACAGTACTGCCCTCCCTCCCGCGGGAAGACGGCGTTCTATTGTCGGCGGCCGCCATTACCAAGTCACCCGGAGCTTTGCTGCTAGCCTTCACTGCACCACCAACCACAGTGCCGGCCAAGCTGTCTTTGCTCTTCTCACTCCCTCCACATATTTTAACCCCCTTCCCCTTACCCTGGGTCCGGCTTGCAGCAGCGGCAGCCGACAACTCAGCTGACGGCGTGCCTTGCCTGCAATCACCGGCCGGGATCATTGGGGACTGTTTTGGTAAGTCCGGTTTTTCTTTATCTTCTACCAGTCTTGCTAGCTGTACCACAGGAATCTTCTCACATTTTTCCTTAAAGTCTTTCTTCTCCTTGCTATCCTTCTGATATTGTCTTCCTCCTGCATCACCGGGACCCAAACCGCCACCTGGGGTCACAGCCACACACACAGGCTGGCTCCCCTTAGGCTTACCTGGCCCCTCCACAGTACCATCGGGAACAGCATTCTTTGCCTTGGGGTTTCTTCTCCCATCACCGCTCTCCTCCACACTCCCATTTACCGGGGATGTCTCTTTCCTGGCCGGGATTGCAGCTACAGCTGGAGCCTCCACCAATATTGGGGTTACCGGCCTTTTTTCCTCCACTTCTGCTTCTCCATGGGTGTCCTCCATAGAGGGACCCTCCATCTCTCCTTCTGGCGCTGTAGTTGGGGTTAAACGCTGCTTGCGGCGTCTTACTGCTTGAGAGCCCTCATCGCACGCCACTTTCATAACTTTTTCTATACTCAACAGAAAGTCCTTTTCGCTTGAGGCACTTTCAATTAGATTTGATAAAAGCTCACCAAGCATATTACACTGCTTTTTCAGTCCATCTATGGCAGGTTTAAATTCTGATCTCTTCCTGATACCTGATCTGTCGCGTCTATTCCTCAGCCCGGCCAAAACTTTCATTTTTTCGCAGTAACAGCGAGAAGCCTTTACTATTAAGCTCTTGGCTTTCCTTTTCCTCTCCGCAGATTTCTCCATGTCTTCACCTGGCTGTCTCAGAGACCAGTCAACCAAGTCAAGCTGGTTTTCTGAGTACAGCCTCTCCTCCTTAACAAACTCCTGGAGTTTTAGGACACCATGCCTTTCCTCAGGCTGAGAAACAGCCACCTGGCCTGGGCTGACTGAAGCCATCAGCTCCCTCTCCTCCTCCACCACTCTGGAAGCTCTCACAGGTCAGAGCACGCAGCCAGCACACACAAGCTCCTACAACTGACTGCAAGCTCTATTTAAAAAGAGCAAGATAGCTAGCTATATAGGTGGATATAGCAGTGTATACTGGGTTCAGGGCAGGCAGACAGCACACACAAGCTCCTACAAGTGACTGCAAGCTCTATTTAAAAAGAGCAAGATAGCTAGCTATATAGGTGGATATAGTGGTGTATACTGCGGTCGGGGCACGCAGACAGCACACACAATCTCCTACAACTGACTGCAAGCTCTATTAAAAAAGAGAAATATAGCTAGCTATATAGGTGGATATAGCGGCGCATACTGGGTTCTGGGCACGCAGACAGCACGCACAATCTCCTACCACTAACTGCAAGCTCTATTAAAAAATAGAAATATAGCTAGCTATATAGGTGGATATAGCGGTGTATACTGCCGTCAGGGCACGCAGACAACAACCACTACAGAAGAGCAAGAATGAAAAATCGGCCGATAACGATCGGTGTATACTGTGTTGAAGGTACACAGAACACCCACTAACTCCTACAGACGCCAACACACTACACAAGGCCGCCGCGCTGGCGGCCTTATATAGTGTGGGGCGTGAGCTACACAGCCTGAGCTGAGCTACACAGCCTCCCGCTGGAGGGCTTCATTTTAAGGTAAATTTCACATAATGTGCTGCAAACCAACACATAATAACTAGAGCTGGGCTGAACACCCCCCCGTTCGATTTGCAGCAGAACTCCCAATCAGAGGAAATGTTCTAATCCAAACAGCGAACCCTATTGAAATCTATGGGAGCCAAACAGTAAAAATCAAAAAGTCCCCATTTTGAAGGCTTATATGCAAGTAATTGGCCATAAAAGGGGTATGGGTGTCGGAATACTGCCATGTGGCCAGGGAAGGGATAGATGAATGATAATTGTCAGGGATGGGCTAGAGTTAGGGGAACATGGGACCTACAGTGAATATCACATTTGCTTCAATCCCAAGTTCCTAAGCCCACATTTCAGACATCCAAACCAAACATACAAGTAACAATGAACCATTTCAATGTGTCTAATGATGTCCATTCATTTTATAATTTTTATTTTATTTTCTAGGTCCGTTTTCCATCACCACTCGTAAGTGTTTTATTCTTATAGCAAATCACAATGGTGGAAGTCCTGTGGATTATTTTATACTTGTACAAAATAATGTGATGATCATATCATTGATTGGTTGTTCTTGTTGTACATTATACATAGTAATGAGTAATCCATCCAACATTCTGTACACTTTTGTTCTTTTTTTGTCCCTCAAAACACATCTAGAGAAGTTTCCTAAAGAGAATATTGTAGAGGAAAGTGTGTTCTATACCTTTATGAAGACTCACATACCTTGCAGAGACCTCATGAAACCCACCAACCCTAGGTTGCTATAATAGGCCAGTGTCTACAAGACCCTGGAGTTGAACACTTGAGCCAACTCTTCCCTGCTCCTGCCAATTAGCTGATAAAACTGCCCTTCAGACATATGACCTAGAAGGATTCAAGAAGGAACAGCCCTGAGAATCAGGAAGAAGTTTCAGTGTTAAGGGTTAAACATTAGAAGTTGGCAAAGTGTTATGGTCAGGGAAGGGACAGGTGAATGATAAATGTTAGGGGTGGATTAAAGTTGGGGACCATGAGGGACTAGAGTTATTACTTAAATTTAGGTGAAGAGTTAAGTGTCGGAGTTAAGCATTGGGGTTCAAAGTAAAGGGTTACTTTCGGGATAAGGTCAGGGATGAAGTTTCAGTGTTAAATCGGGAGTAAATTCCCTTGGCTTTTTTTTTTACCTATAGGTAAGAATATAATAAGGCTTGCCTATAGGTACAGTAAATATCTCTTGTGAAGGCCCGGTAATGTTACCAGCGCCTGGGCTCTGAAGGAATGGCATACAGTGGGGATCGAAAGTGTGGGCAGCCCAGGTAAAAATGTGTATTAATGTGCATAACGAAGCCAAGGAAAGATGGGAAAATCTCCAAATGGCATCAAATTACAGATTAGACATTCTTATAATATGTCAAAAAAAGTTAGATTTTATTTCCATCATTTACACTTTCAAAATTACAATAAACAAAACAATGGCATCTGCAAAAGTTTGGGCACCCTGCAGAATTTATAGAATGCACTGCCCCCTTTGCAAAGCTGAGACCTGCCAGTGTCATGGATTGTTCTCAATCATCGTCTGGGAAGACCAGGTGATGTCAATCTCAAAGGTTTTAAATGGCCAGACTCATCTGACCTTGCCCCAACAATCAGCACCATGGGTTCTTCTAAGCAGTTGTCTAGAAAACTGAAACTGAAAATAGTTGATGCTCACAAAGCTGGAGAAGGCTATAAGAAGATAGCAAAGCGTTTTCAGATGTCAATATCCTCTGTTCGTAATGTAATTAAGAAATGGCAGTCATCAGGAACAGTGGAAGTTAAAGCAAGATCTGGAAGACCAAGAAAAATATCAGACAGAACAGCTCGCATAATTGTGAGAAAAGCAATTCAAAACCCACGCTTGACTGCATGATCCCTCCAGAAAGATCTGGCAGACACTGGAGTTGTGGTACACTATTCCACTATAAAGAGATACTTGTACAAATATGGTCTTCATGGAAGAGTCATCAGAAGAAAACCTCTTCTACGTCCTCACCAGAAAAATCTGCGTTTGAACTTTGCAAATGAACATATAGACAAGCCTGAGGCATTTTGGAAACAAGTTCTGTGGACCGATGAGGTTAAAATATAAATTTTTGGCAGGAATGAGCAAAGGTACGTTTGGAGAAGAAAGGGCACCGAATTTAATGAAAAGAAACTCTGTCCAACTGTTAAACACGGGGGTGGATCAATCATGCTTTGGGGTTGTATTGCAGCCAGTGGCACAGGGAACATTTCTCGAGTAGAAGGAAAAATGGATTCAATAAAATTTCAGCAAATTTTGGATGGTAACTTGATGTCATCTTTGAAAAAGATGAAGTTAAAGAGAGGATGACTTCTACAAATGGATAATGATCCTAAACACACCTCAAAATTCCACGGGGGATTACATCAAGAGGCGTAAACTGAAGGTTTAGCCATGGCCTTCACAATCTCCTGACCTCAACATTATTGAAAATCTATGGATAGACCTTAAAAGAGCAGTGCGTGACAGACAGCCCAGAAATCTCAAAGAACTGGAAGACTTTTGTAAGGAAGAATGGGCAAAGATACCTCAAACAAGAATTGAAAGTCTCTTGGCTGGTCTACAAAAAGCGTTTACAATCTGTGATACTTGCCAAAGGGGGCAGTACAAGATATTAACTCTGCAGGGTGCCCAAACGTTTGCAGACGCCATTTTTTTTATTTTCTGTAAATTTTGAAAGTGTAAATGATGGAAATAAAATCTAAATTTTTTGAAATATTATAAGAATGTCTAATCTGTAATTTGATGCCATTTGGAGATTTTTCCATCTTTCCTTGGCTTTGTTATGCATATTAATACACATTTTTACCTGGGGTGCCCAAACTTTCGATCCCCACTGTACCCATGCCATTACTTCAGAGCCCTATGTCGTGAACAGCGACACCCTTGCACATTCAGTCCATTCCAAGGACCAGAGCCCGAAAACCTGGAAGGAAAACCTGGTGAAGATGGAAAAACCCTGTCAGCCGGGACAGCGCGCCGCTGGAGGGCTTCATTTTAAGGTAAGTTTCACATAATGTGCTGCATACCAACACATAATAACTAGAGATGGGCTGAACACCCCCACGTTCGATTTCCCCATCAGAGGAAATGTTCTAATCCAAACATCGAACCCCATTGAAATCTATGGGAGAGAAACAGTAAAAAGTCCCAATTTTGAAGGCTAATATGCAAGTAATTGGCCATAAAAGGGGTATGGGTGTCTGAATACTGCCATGTGGCCAGGGAAGGGATAGATGAATGATAATTGTCAGGGATGGGCTAGAGTTAGGGGAACATGGGACCTACAGTGAATATCACATTTGCTTCAATCCCAAGTTCCTAAGCCCACATTTCAGACATCCAAACCAAACATACAAGTAACAATGAACCATTTCAATGTGTCTAATGATGTCCATTCATTTTATAATTTTTATTTTATTTTCTAGGTCCGTTTTCCATCACCACTCGTAAGTGTTTTATTCTTCTATCAGATCACAATGGTGGAAGTCCTGTGGATTATTTTATGTTTGTACAAAATAATGTGATGATCATATCATTGATTGGTTGTTCTTGTTGTACATTATATATAGTAATGAGTAATCCACCCAACATTCCATACACTTTTGTTCTTTTTTTGTCCCTCAATACACATCTAGAGAAGTTTCCGAAAGAGAATATTGTAGAGGAACTTGTATTCTATACCTGTATGAAGACTCACATACCTTGCAGAGACCTCATGAATCCCACCAACCCTAGGTTGCTATAATAGGCCAATGTCTACAAGACCCTGGAGTTGGACACTTGAGCCAACTCCTCCCTTCTCCTGCCAATTAGTTGATAAAACTGCCCTTCAGACATATGAGCCAATTAGATTTATGAAGGAAGGGCCCTGAGCTCCGGGGAAAATTTTTAAGTGTTGAGGGTTAAACTTTAGAGGTGGGCTACATGTAATGGCCAGGGAAGGGACAGATGAATGATGATTGTTAGGAATAGGTAAAGTTGGGGGACTATGAGGACCTATAGTGAGTATCACATTTGCTTCAATTCCAAATTCCCAGCCCCAAACTTCAGACATACAAACCGGACCTACAAGTAACAATGAATCATCAAAGTGTCTAATAATATATACTCATTTTATCATTTTTATTTTATTTTCCAGGTCCGTTTCCCACCATCACCCCTCCTCGTAAGTGTTTTATTCTTCTATCAGATCACAATGGTGGAAGTCATGTGGATTATTTTATACTTGTACATTATAATGTGATGCCCTTATTATTGATTGGCTGCACTTGTTTGACATTATCTATAGTGAGGAGTAAACCAGCCAAAATTCTGAACACTTTTGTTCTTTTTTGTCCCTCAATACACATCTGGAGACGTTTCCTAAAGCAAATAATCTAGAGGAAAGCGTGTTCTATACCTTAATGAAGACTAAAATACCTTGCAGAGACCTCATGAAATTTGCAACCCTTGTTTGCTATAATAGGCCAGTGTCTACAAGACCCTGAAGTTGAACACTTGGGCCAACTCTTCCCTGCTCCTGCCAATTAGCTGATAAAACTGCCCTTCAGAGATATGACCAGAAGGATTCAAGAAGGAACAGCCCTGAGAATCAGGAAGAAGTTTCAGTGTTAAGGGTTAAACATTAGAAGTTGGCAAAGTGTTATGGTCAGGGAATGGACAGGTGAATGATAAATGTTAGGAGTGGATTAAAGTTGGAGACCATGAGGGACTAGAGTTATTCCTTAAATTTAGGTGAAGAGTTGAGTGTCGGAGTTAAGCATTGGGGTAAGTTCAAAGTAAAGGGTTACTTTCGGGATAAGGTCAGGGATGAAGTTTCAGTGTTAAAGTGGGAGTAAATTCCCTTGGCTTTTTTTTTTACCTATAGGTAAGAATATAATAAGGCTTGCCTATAGGTACAGTAAATATCTCTTGTGAAGTCCCGGTAACGTTACCAGCGCCTGGGCTCTGAAGGAATGGCATACAGTGGGGATCGAAAGTTTGGGCACCCCAAGTAAAAATGTGTATTAATGTGCATAACGAAGCCAAGGAAAGATGGGAAAATCTCCAAATGGCATCAAATTACAGATTAGACATTATTATAATATGTCAAAAAAAGTTAGATTTTATTTCCATCATTTACACATTCAAAATTACAGAAAACAAAAAAATGGCATCTGCAAAAGTTTGGGCACCCTGCAGAATTTATAGCATGCACTGCCCCCTTTGCAAAGCTGAGACCTGCCAGTGTCATGGATTGTTCTCAATCATCATCTGGGAAGACCAGGTGATGTCAATCTCAAAGGTTTTAAATGGCCAGACTCATCTGACCTTGCCCCAACAATCAGCACCATGGGTTCTTCTAAGCAGTTGTCTAGAAAACTGAAAATAGTTGATGCTCACAAAGCTGGAGAAGGCTATAAGAAGATATCAAAGCATTTTCAGATGTCAATATCCTCTGTTCGGAATGTAATTAAGAAATGGCAGTCATCAGGAACAGTGGAAGTTAAAGCAAGATCTGGAAGACCAAGAAAAATATCAGACAGAACAGCTCGCAGGATTGTGAGAAAAGCAATTCATAACCCACGTTTGACCGCACGATCCCTCCAGAAAGATCTGGCAGACACTGGAGTTGTGGTACACTATTCTACTATAAAGAGATACTTGTACAAATATGGTCTCCATGGAAGAGTCATCAGAAGAAAACCTCTTCTACGTCCTTACCAGAAAAATCTGCGTTGAACTTTGCAAATGAACATATAGACAAGCCTGATGCATTTTGGAAACAAGTTCTGTGGACCGATGAGGTTAAAATAGAACTTTTTGGCCGGAATGAGCAAAGGTACGTTTAGAGAAGAAAGGGCACAGAATTTAATGAACAGAACCTCTGTCCAACTGTTAAGCATGTGGGTGGATCAATCATGCTTTGGGGTTGTATTGCAGCCAGTGGCACAGGAAACATTTCTCGAGTATGGCTTCTACAAATGGATAATGATCCTAAACACACCTCAAAATTCCACGGGGGATTACATCAAGAGGCGTAAACTGAAGGTTTTGCCATGGCCTTCACAATCTCGTGACCTCAACATTATTGAAAATCTATGGATAGACCTTAAAAGAGCACTGCGTGACGGACAGCCGAGAAATCTCAAAGGACTGGAACACTTTTGTAAGGAAGAATGGGCAAAGATAGCTCAAACAAGAATTGAAAGTCTCTTGGCTGGCTACAAAAAGCGTTAACAATCTGTGATACTTGCCAAAGGGGGCAGTACAAGATATTAATTCTGCAGGGTGCCCAAACTTTTGCAGACGCCATTTTTTGTTTTCTGTAAATTTTGAAAGTGTAAATGATGGAAATAAAATCTAACTTTTTTGACATATTATAAGAATGTCTAATCTGTAATTTGATGCCATTTGGAGATTTTTCCATCTTTCCTTGGCTTCGTTATGCACATTAATACACATTTTTACCTGGGGTGCCCGAACTTTCGATCCCCACTGTACCCATGCCATTCCTTCAGAGCCCTTTGACGTGAACAGCGACACCCTTGCACATTCAGTCCATTCCAAGGACCAGAGCCCGAAAACCTGGAAGGAAAACCTGGTGAAGATGGAAAAACCCTGTCAGCCGGGACAGCGCGCCGCTGGAGGGCTTCATTTTAAGGTAAGTTTCACATAATGTGCTGCATACCAACACATAATAACTAGAGATGGGCTGAACACCCCCACGTTTGATTTCCCCATCAGAGGAAATGTTCTAATCCAAACAGCAAACCCCATTGAAATCTATGGGAGAGAAACAGTAAAAAGTCCCAATTTTGAAGGCTAATATGCAAGTAATTGGCCATAAAAGGGGTATGGGTGTCTGAATACTGCCATGTGGCCAGGGAAGGGATAGATGAATGATAATTGTCAGGGATGGGCTAGAGTTAGGGGAACATGGGACCTACAGTGAATATCACATTTGCTTCAATCCCAAGTTCCTAAGCCCACATTTCAGACATCCAAACCAAACATACAAGTAACAATGAACCATTTCAATGTGTCTAATGATGTCCATTCATTTTATAATTTTTATTTTATTTTCTAGGTCCGTTTTCCATCACCACTCGTAAGTGTTTTATTCTTATAGCAAATCACACTGGTGGAAGTCCTGTGGATTATTTTATACTTGTACAAAATAATGTGATGATCATATCATTGATTGGTTGTTCTTGTTGTACATTATACATAGTAATGAGTAATCCATCCAACATTCTGTACACTTTTGTTCTTTTTTTGTCCCTCAATACACATCTAGAGAAGTTTCCTAAAGAGAATATTGTAGAGGAAAGTGGGTTCTATACCTGTATGAAGACTCACATACCTTGCAGAGACCTCATGAAACCCACCAACCCTAGGTTGCTATAATAGGCCAGTGTCTACAAGACCCTGGAGTTGAACACTTGAGCCAACTCTTCCCTGCTCCTGCCAATTAGCTGATAAAACTGCCATTCAGAGATATGAAATAGAAGGATTCAAGAAGGAACAGCCCTGAGAATCAGGAAGAAGTTTCAGTGTTAAGGGTTAAACATTAGAAGTTGGCAAAGTGTTATGGTCAGGGAAGGGACAGGTGAATGATAAATGTTAGGGGTGGATTAAAGTTGGGGACCATGAGGGACTAGAGTTATTACTTAAATTTAGGTGAAGAGTTAAGTGTCGGAGTTAAGCATTGGGGTTCAAAGTAAAGGGTTACTTTCGGGATAAGGTCAGGGATGAAGTTTCAGTGTTAAATCGGGAGTAAATTCCCTTGGCTTTTTTTTTTACCTATAGGTAAGAATATAATAAGGCTTGCCTATAGGTACAGTAAATATCTCTTGTGAAGTCCCGGTAACGTTACCAGCGCCTGGGCTCTGAAGGAATGGCATACAGTGGGGATCGAAAGTGTGGGCAGCCCAGGTAAAAATGTGTATTAATGTGCATAACGAAGCCAAGGAAAGATGGGAAAATCTCCAAATGGCATCATATTACAGATTAGACATTCTTATAATATGTCAAAAAAAGTTAGATTTTATTTCCATCATTTATACATTCAAAATGACAGAAAACAAAAAAATGGCATCTGCAAAAGTTTGGGCACCCTGCAGAATTTATAGCATGCACTGCCCCCTTTGCAAACGTGAGACCTGCCAGTGTCATGGATTGTTCTCAATCATCGTCTGGGAAGACCAGGTGATGTCAATCTCAAAGGTTTTAAATGGCCAGACTCATCTGACCTTGCCCCAACAATCAGCACCATGGGTTCTTCTAAGCAGTTGTCTAGAAAACTGAAAATAGTTGACGCTCACAAAGCTGGAGAAGGCTATAAGAAGATAGCAAAGCATTTTCAGATGTCAATATCCTCTGTTCGGAATGTAATTAAGAAATGGCAGTCATCAGGAACAGTGGAAGTTAAAGCAAGATCTGGAAGACCAAGAAAAATATCAGACAGAACAGCTCGCAGGATTGTGAGAAAAGCAATTCATAACCCACGTTTGATTGCACGATCCCTCCAGAAAGATCTGGCAGACACTGGAGTTGTGGTCCACTATTCTACTATAAAGAGATACTTGTACAAATATGGTCTCCATGGAAGAGTCATCAGAAGAAAACCTCTTCTACGTCCTCACCAGAAAAATCTGCGTTTGAACTTTGCAAATGAACATATAGACAAGCCTGATGCATTTTGGAAACAAGTTCTGTGGACCGATGAGGTTAAAATAGAACTTTTTGGCCGGAATGAGCAAAGGTACGTTTGGAGAAGAAAGGGCACAGAATTTAATGAACAGAACCTCTGTCCAACTGTTAAGCATTGGGGTGGATCAATCATGCTTTGGGGTTGTATTGCAGCCAGTGGCACAGGGAACATTTCACGAGTAGAAGGAAAAATGGATTCAATAAAATTTCAGCAAATTTTGGATGGTAACTTGATGTCATCTTTGAAAAAGATGAAGTTAAAGAGAGGATGGCTTCTACAAATGGATAATGATCCTAAACACACCTCAAAATCCATTGGGGGTTACATCAAGAGGCGTAAACTGAAGGTTTAGCCATGGCCTTCACAATCTCCTGACCTCAACATTATTGAAAATCTATGGATAGACCTTAAAAGAGCAGTGCGTAACAGACAGCCCATAAATCTCAAAGAACAGGAACACTTTTGTAAGGAAGAATGGGCAAAGATACCTCAAACAAGAATTGAAAGGCTCTTGGCTGGCTACAAAAAGCGTTTACAATCTGTGATACTTGCCAAAGAGGGCAGTACAAGATATTAACTCTGCAGGGTGCCCAAACTTTTGCAGACGCCATTTTTTTATTTTCTGTAATTTTGAAAGTGTAAATGATGGAAATAAAATCTAAATTTTTTGAAATATTATAAGAATGTCTAATCTGTAATTTGATGCCATGTGGAGATTTTTCCATCTTTCCTTGGCTTTGTTATGCATATTAATACACATTTTTACCTGGGGTGCCCAAACTTTCGATCCCCACTGTACCCATGCCATTACTTCAGAGCCCTATGTCGTGAACAGCGACACCCTTGCACATTCAGTCCACTCCAAGGACCAGAGCCCGAAAACCTGGAAGGAAAACCTGGTGAAGATGGAAAAACCCTGTCAGCCAGGACAGCGCACCGCTGGAGGACTTCATTTTAAGGTAAGTTTCACATAATGTGCTGCATACCAACACATAATAACTAGAGATGGGCTGAACACCCCCACGTTCGATCTGCAGCAGAACTCCCAATCAGAGGAAATGTTCGAATCCAGACAGCGAACCCCATTGAAATCTATGGGAGCCAAGCAGTAAAAATCAAAAAGTCCCCATTTTGAAGGCTTATATGCAAGTAATTGGCCATAAATGGGGTATGGGGGTCTGAATACTGCCATGTGGCCAGGGAAGGGATAGATGAATGATAATTGTCAGGGATGGGCTAGAGTTAGGGGAACATGGGACATACAGTGAATATCACATTTGCTTCAATCCCAAGTTCCTAAGCCCACATTTCAGACATCCAAACCAAACATACAAGTAACAATGAACCATTTCAATGTGTCTAATGATGTCCATTCATTTTATAATTTTTATTTTATTTTCTAGGCCCGTTTTCCATCACCACTCGTAAGTGTTTTATTCTTCTATCAGATCACAATGGTGGAAGTCCTCTGGATTATTTTATGCTTGTACAAAATAATGTGATGATCATATCATTGATTGGTTGTTCTTGTTGTACATTATATATAGTAATGAGTAATCCACCCAACATTCCATACACTTTTGTTCTTTTTTTGTCCCTCAATACATATCTAGAGAAGTTTCCTAAAGAGAATATTGTAGAGGAACGTGTGTTCTATACCTGTATGAAGACTCACATACCTTGCAGAGACCTCATGAAACCCACCAACCCTAGGTTGCTATAATAGGCCAGTGTCTACAAGACCCTAGAGTTGGACACTTGAGCCAACTCCTCCCTTCTCCTGCCAATTAGTTGATAAAACTGCCCTTCAGACATATGAGCCAATTAGATTTATGAAGGAAGGGCCCTGAGCTCCGGGGAAAATTTTTAAGTGTTGAGGGTTAAACTTTAGAGGTGGGCTACATGTAATGGCCAGGGAAGGGACAGATGAATGATGATTGTTAGGAATAAGTAAAGTTGGGGGACTATGAGGACCTATAGTGAGTATCACATTTGCTTCAATTCCAAATTCCCAGCCCCAAACTTCAGACATACAAACCGGACCTACAAGTAACAATGAATCATCAAAGTGTCTAATAATATATACTCATTTTATTATTTTTATTTTATTTTCCAGGTCCGTTTCCCACCATCACCACTCCTCGTAAGTGTTTTATTCTTCTATCAGATCACAATGGTGGAAGTCATGTGGATTATTTTATACTTGTACATTATAATGTGATGCCCTTGTTATTGATTGGCTGCACTTGTTTGACATTATCTATAGTGAGGAGTAAACCAGCCAAAATTCTGAACACTTTTGTTCTTTTTTGTCCCTCAATACACATCTGGAGACGTTTCCTAAAGCAAATAATCTAGAGGAAAGCATGTTCTATACCTTAATGAAGACTAAAATACCTTGCAGAGACCTCATGAAATTCCCAACCCTGGTTTGCTATAATAGGCCAGTGTCTACAAGACCCTGAAGTTGAACACTTGGGCCAACTCTTCCCTGCTCCTGCCAATTAGCTGATAAAACTGCCCTTCAGAGATATGACCAGAAGGATTCAAGAAGGAACAGCCCTGAGAATCAGGAAGAAGTTTCAGTGTTAAGGGTTAAACATTAGAAGTTGGCAAAGTGTTATGGTCAGGGAATGGACAGGTGAATGATAAATGTTAGGGGTGGATTAAAGTTGGGGACCATGAGGGACTAGAGTTATTCCTTAAATTTAGGTGAAGAGTTGAGTGTCGGAGTTAAGCATTGGGGTAAGTTCAAAGTAAAGGGTTACTTTCGGGATAAGGTCAGGGATGAAGTTTCAGTGTTAAATCGGGAGTAAATTCCCTTGGCTTTTTTTTTTACCTATAGGTAAGAATATAATAAGGCTTGCCTATAGGTACAGTAAATATCTCTTGTGAAGTCCCGGTAACGTTACCAGCGCCTGGGCTCTGAAGGAATGGCATACAGTGGGGATCGAAAGTTTGGGCACCCCAGGTAAAAATGTGTATTAATGTGCATAACGAAGCCAAGGAAAGATGGGAAAATCTCCAAATGGCATCAAATTACAGATTAGACATTCTTATAATATGTCAAAAAAAGTTAGATTTTATTTCCATCATTTACACTTTCAAAATTACAGAAAACAAAAAAATGGCATCTGCAAAAGTTTGGGCACCCTGCAGAATTTATAGCATGCACTGCCCCCTTTGCAAAGCTGAGACCTGCCAGTGTCATGGATTGTTCTCAATCATCATCTGGGAAGACCAGGTGATGTCAATCTCAAAGGTTTTAAATGGCCAGACTCATCTGACCTTGCCCCAACAATCAGCACCATGGGTTCTTCTAAGCAGTTGTCTAGAAAACTGAAAATAGTTGACGCTCACAAAGCTGGAGAAGGCTATAAGAAGATAGCAAAGCGTTTTCAGATGTCAATATCCTCTGTTCGGAATGTAATTAAGAAATGGCAGTCATCAGGAACAGTGGAAGTTAAAGCAAGATCTGGAAGACCAAGAAAAATATCAGACAGAACGGCTCGCAGGATTGTGAGAAAAGCAATTCATAACCCACGTTTGACTGCACGATCCCTCCAGAAAGATCTGGCAGACACTGGAGTTGTGGTACACTATTCTACTATAAAGAGATACTTGTACAAATATGGTCTCCATGGAAGAGTCATCAGAAGAAAACCTCTTCTATGTCCTCACCACAAAAATCTGCGTTTGAACTTTGCAAATGAACATATAGACAAGCCTGATGCATTTTGGAAACAAGTTCTGTGGACCGATGAGGTTAAAATAGAACTTTTTAGCCGGAATGAGCAAAGGTACGTTTGGAGAAGAAAGGGCACAGAATTTAATGAAAATAACCTCTGTCCAACTGTTAAACACGGGGGTGGATCAATCATGCTTTGGGGTTGTATTGCAGCCAGTGGCACAGGGAACATTTCTCGAGTAGAAGGAAAAATGGATTCAATAAAATTTCAGCAAATTTTGGATGGTAACTTGATGTCATCTTTGAAAAAGATGAAGTTAAAGAGAGGATGGCTTCTACAAATGGATAATGATCCTAAACACACCTCAAAATCCATTGGGGGTTACATCAAGAGGCGTAAACTGAAGGATTAGCCATGGCCTTCACAATCTCCTGACCTCAACATTATTGAAAATCTATGGATAGACCTTAAAAGAGCAGTGCGTGACAGACAGCCCAGAAATCTCAAAGAACAGGAACACTTTTGTAAGAAAGAATGGGCAAAGATACCTCAAACAAGAATTGAAAGGCTCTTGGCTGGCTACAAAAAGCGTTTACAATCTGTGATACTTGCCAAAGGGGGCAGTACAAGATATTAACTCTGCAGGGTGCCCAAACTTTTGCAGACGCCATTTTTTTTATTTTCTGTAATTTTGAAAGTGTAAATGATGGAAATAAAATCTAAATTTTTTGAAATATTATAAGAATGTCTAATCTGTAATTTGATGCCATTTGGAGATTTTTCCATCTTTCCTTGGCTTCGTTATGCACATTAATACACATTTTTACCTGGGGTGCCCGAACTTTCGATCCCCACTGTACCCATGCCATTCCTTCAGAGCCCTATGTCGTGAACAGCGACACCCTTGCACATTCAGTCCATTCCAAGGACCAGAGCCCGAAAACCTGGAAGGAAAACCTGGTGAAGATAGAAAAACCCTGTCAGCCGGGACAGCGCGCCGCTGGAGGGCTTCATTTTAAGGTAAGTTTCACATAATGTGCTGCATACCAACACATAATAACTAGAGATGGGCTGAACACCCCCACGTTCGATTTCCCCATCAGAGGAAATGTTCTAATCCAAACAGCGAACCCCATTGAAATCTATGGGAGCCAAACAGTAAAAAGTCCCCATTTTGAAGGCTAATATGCAAGTAATTGGCCATAAAAGGGGTATGGGTGTCTGAATACTGCCATGTGACCAGGGAAGGGATAGATGAATGATAATTGTCAGGGATGGGCTAGAGTTAGGGGAACATGGGACCTACAGTGAATATCACATTTGCTTCAATCCCAAGTTCCTAAGCCCACATTTCAGACATCCAAACCAAACATACAAGTAACAATGAACCATTTCAATGTGTCTAATGATGTCCATTAATTTTATAATTTTTATTTTATTTTCTAGGTCCGTTTTCCATCACCACTCGTAAGTGTTTTATTCTTCTATCAGATCACAATGGTGGAAGTCCTGTGGATTATTTTATGCTTGTACAAAATAATGTGATGATCATATCATTGATTGGTTGTTCTTGTTGTACATTATATATAGTAATGAGTAATCCACCCAACATTCCATACACTTTTGTTCTTTTTTTGTCCCTCAATACACATCTAGAGAAGTTTCCGAAAGAGAATATTGTAGAGGAACTTGTATTCTATACCTGTATGAAGACTCACATACCTTGCAGAGACCTCATGAATCCCACCAACCCTAGGTTGCTATAATAGGCCAATGTCTACAAGACCCTGGAGTTGGACACTTGAGCCAACTCCTCCCTTCTCCTGCCAATTAGTTGATAAAACTGCCCTTCAGACATATGAGCCAATTAGATTTATGAAGGAAGGGCCCTGAGCTCCGGGGAAAATTTTTAAGTGTTGAGGGTTAAACTTTAGAGGTGGGCTACATGTAATGGCCAGGGAAGGGACAGATGAATGATGATTGTTAGGAATAGGTAAAGTTGGGGGACTATGAGGACCTATAGTGAGTATCACATTTGCTTCAATTCCAAATTCCCAGCCCCAAACTTCAGACATACAAACCGGACCTACAAGTAACAATGAATCATCAAAGTGTCTAATAATATATACTCATTTTATCATTTTTATTTTATTTTCCAGGTCCGTTTCCCACCATCACCCCTCCTCGTAAGTGTTTTATTCTTCTATCAGATCACAATGGTGGAAGTCATGTGGATTATTTTATACTTGTACATTATAATGTGATGCCCTTATTATTGATTGGCTGCACTTGTTTGACATTATCTATAGTGAGGAGTAAACCAGCCAAAATTCTGAACACTTTTGTTCTTTTTTGTCCCTCAATACACATCTGGAGACGTTTCCTAAAGCAAATAATCTAGAGGAAAGTGTGTTCTATACCTTAATGAAGACTAAAATACCTTGCAGAGACCTCATGAAATTCGCAACCCTTGTTTGCTATAATAGGCCAGTGTCTACAAGACCCTGAAGTTGAACACTTGGGCCAACTCTTCCCTGCTCCTGCCAATTAGCTGATAAAACTGCCCTTCAGAGATATGACCAGAAGGATTCAAGAAGGAACAGCCCTGAGAATCAGGAAGAAGTTTCAGTGTTAAGGGTTAAACATTAGAAGTTGGCAAAGTGTTATGGTCAGGGAATGGACAGGTGAATGATAAATGTTAGGAGTGGATTAAAGTTGGAGACCATGAGGGACTAAAGTTATTCCTTAAATTTAGGTGAAGAGTTGAGTGTCGGAGTTAAGCATTGGGGTAAGTTCAAAGTAAAGGGTTACTTTCGGGATAAGGTCAGGGATGAAGTTTCAGTGTTAAAGTGGGAGTAAATTCCCTTGGCTTTTTTTTTTACCTATAGGTAAGAATATAATAAGGCTTGCCTATAGGTACAGTAAATATCTCTTGTGAAGTCCCGGTAACGTTACCAGCGCCTGGGCTCTGAAGGAATGGCATACAGTGGGGATCGAAAGTTTGGGCACCCCAAGTAAAAATGTGTATTAATGTGCATAACGAAGCCAAGGAAAGATGGGAAAATCTCCAAATGGCATCAAATTACAGATTAGACATTATTATAATATGTCAAAAAAAGTTAGATTTTATTTCCATCATTTACACATTCAAAATTACAGAAAACAAAAAAATGGCATCTGCAAAAGTTTGGGCACCCTGCAGAATTTATAGCATGCACTGCCCCCTTTGCAAAGCTGAGACCTGCCAGTGTCATGGATTGTTCTCAATCATCATCTGGGAAGACCAGGTGATGTCAATCTCAAAGGTTTTAAATGGCCAGACTCATCTGACCTTGCCCCAACAATCAGCACCATGGGTTCTTCTAAGCAGTTGTCTAGAAAACTGAAAATAGTTGATGCTCACAAAGCTGGAGAAGGCTATAAGAAGATATCAAAGCATTTTCAGATGTCAATATCCTCTGTTCGGAATGTAATTAAGAAATGGCAGTCATCAGGAACAGTGGAAGTTAAAGCAAGATCTGGAAGACCAAGAAAAATATCAGACAGAACAGCTCGCAGGATTGTGAGAAAAGCAATTCATAACCCACGTTTGACCGCACGGTCCCTCCAGAAAGATCTGGCAGACACTGGAGTTGTGGTACACTATTCTACTATAAAGAGATACTTGTACAAATATGGTCTCCATGGAAGAGTCATCAGAAGAAAACCTCTTCTACGTCCTCACCAGAAAAATCTGCGTTGAACTTTGCAAATGAACATATAGACAAGCCTGATGCATTTTGGAAACAAGTTCTGTGGACCGATGAGGTTAAAATAGAACTTTTTGGCCGGAATGAGCAAAGGTACGTTTAGAGAAGAAAGGGCACAGAATTTAATGAACAGAACCTCTGTCCAACTGTTAAGCATGTGGGTGGATCAATCATGCTTTGGGGTTGTATTGCAGCCAGTGGCACAGGAAACATTTCTCGAGTATGGCTTCTACAAATGGATAATGATCCTAAACACACCTCAAAATTCCACGGGGGATTACATCAAGAGGCGTAAACTGAAGGTTTTGCCATGGCCTTCACAATCTCGTGACCTCAACATTATTGAAAATCTATGGATAGACCTTAAAAGAGCACTGCGTGACGGACAGCCCAGAAATCTCAAAGGACTGGAACACTTTTGTAAGGAAGAATGGGCAAAGATAGCTCAAACAAGAATTGAAAGTCTCTTGGCTGGCTACAAAAAGCGTTAACAATCTGTGATACTTGCCAAAGGGGGCAGTACAAGATATTAATTCTGCAGGGTGCCCAAACTTTTGCAGATGCCATTTTTTGTTTTCTGTAAATTTTGAAAGTGTAAATGATGGAAATAAAATCTAACTTTTTTGACATATTATAAGAATGTCTAATCTGTAATTTGATGCCATTTGGAGATTTTTCCATCTTTCCTTGGCTTCGTTATGCACATTAATACACATTTTTACCTGGGGTGCCCGAACTTTCGATCCCCACTGTACCCATGCCATTCCTTCAGAGCCCTTTGACGTGAACAGCGACACCCTTGCACATTCAGTCCATTCCAAGGACCAGAGCCCGAAAACCTGGAAGGAAAACCTGGTGAAGATGGAAAAACCCTGTCAGCCGGGACAGCGCGCCGCTGGAGGGCTTCATTTTAAGGTAAGTTTCACATAATGTGCTGCATACCAACACATAATAACTAGAGATGGGCTGAACACCCCCACGTTTGATTTCCCCATCAGAGGAAATGTTCTAATCCAAACATCGAACCCCATTGAAATCTATGGGAGAGAAACAGTAAAAAGTCCCAATTTTGAAGGCTAATATGCAAGTAATTGGCCATAAAAGGGGTATGGGTGTCTGAATACTGCCATGTGGCCAGGGAAGGGATAGATGAATGATAATTGTCAGGGATGGGCTAGAGTTAGGGGAACATGGGACCTACAGTGAATATCACATTTGCTTCAATCCCAAGTTCCTAAGCCCACATTTCAGACATCCAAACCAAACATACAAGTAACAATGAACCATTTCAATGTGTCTAATGATGTCCATTCATTTTATAATTTTTATTTTATTTTCTAGGTCCGTTTTCCATCACCACTCGTAAGTGTTTTATTCTTATAGCAAATCACACTGGTGGAAGTCCTGTGGATTATTTTATACTTGTACAAAATAATGTGATGATCATATCATTGATTGGTTGTTCTTGTTGTACATTATATATAGTAATGAGTAATCCACCCAACATTTCGTACACTTTTGTTCTTTTTTTGTCCCTCAATACACATCTAGAGAAGTTTCCTAAAGAGAATATTGTAGAGGAAAGTGGGTTCTATACCTGTATGAAGACTCACATACCTTGCAGAGACCTCATGAAACCCACCAACCCTAGGTTGCTATAATAGGCCAGTGTCTACAAGACCCTGGAGTTGAACACTTGAGCCAACTCTTCCCTGCTCCTGCCAATTAGCTGATAAAACTGCCATTCAGAGATATGAAATAGAAGGATTCAAGAAGGAACAGCCCTGAGAATCAGGAAGAAGTTTCAGTGTTAAGGGTTAAACATTAGAAGTTGGCAAAGTGTTATGGTCAGGGAAGGGACAGGTGAATGATAAATGTTAGGGGTGGATTAAAGTTGGGGACCATGAGGGACTAGAGTTATTACTTAAATTTAGGTGAAGAGTTAAGTGTCGGAGTTAAGCATTGGGGTTCAAAGTAAAGGGTTACTTTCGGGATAAGGTCAGGGATGAAGTTTCAGTGTTAAATCGGGAGTAAATTCCCTTGGCTTTTTTTTTTACCTATAGGTAAGAATATAATAAGGCTTGCCTATAGGTACAGTAAATATCTCTTATGAAGTCCCGGTAACGTTACCAGCGCCTGGGCTCTGAAGGAATGGCATACAGTGGGGATCGAAAGTGTGGGCAGCCCAGGTAAAAATGTGTATTAAGGTGCATAACGAAGCCAAGGAAAGATGGGAAAATCTCCAAATGGCATCAAATTACAGATTAGACATTCTTATAATATGTCAACAAAAGTTAGATTTTATTTCCATCATTTACACTTTCAAAATTACAGAAAACAAAAAAATGGCATCTGCAAAAGTTTGGGCACCCTGCAGAATTTATAGCATGCACTGCCCCCTTTGCAAAGCTGAGACCTGCCAGTGTCATGGATTGTTCTCAATCATCGTCTGGGAAGACCAGGTGATGTCAATCTCAAAGGTTTTAAATGGCCAGACTCATCTGACCTTGCCCCAACAATCAGCACCATGGGTTCTTCTAAGCAGTTGTCTAGAAAACTGAAAATAGTTGATGCTCACAAAGCTGGAGAAGGCTATAAGAAGATATCAAAGCATTTTCAGATGTCAATATCCTCTGTTCGGAATGTAATTAAGAAATGGCAGTCATCAGGAACAGTGGAAGTTAAAGCAAGATCTGGAAGACCAAGAAAAATATCAGACAGAACAGCTTGCAGAATTGTGAGAAAAGCAATTCATAACCAACGTTTGACCGCACGATCCCTCCAGAAAGATCTGGCAGACACTGGAGTTGTGGTACACTATTCTACTATAAAGAGATACTTGTACAAATATGGTCTCCATGGAAGAGTCATCAGAGGAAAACCTCTTCTACGTCCTCACCAGAAAAATCTGCGTTTGAACTTTGCAAATGAACATATGGACAAGCCTGAGGCATTTTGGAAACAAGTTCTGTGGACCGATGAGGTTAAAATAGAACTTTTTGGCCGGAATGAGCAAAGGTACGTTTGGAGAAGAAAGGGCACAGAATTTAATGAAAAGAACCTCTGTCCAACTGTTAAGCATGGGGGTGGATTGATCATGCTTTGGGGTTGTATTGCAGCCAGTGGCACAGGGAACATTTCTCGAGTAGAAGGAAAAATCGATTCAATAAAATTTCAGCAAATTTTGGATGGTAACTTGATGCTATCTGTGAAAAAGCTGAAGTTAAAGAGAGGATGGCTTCTACAAATGGATAATGATCCTAAACACACCTCAAAATTCCACGGGGGATTACATCAAGAGGCGTAAACTGAAGGTTTTGCCATGGCCTTCACAATCTCCTGACCTCAACATTATTGAAAATCTATGGATAGACCTTAAAAGAGCAGTGCGTGACGGACAGCCCAGAAATCTCAAAGAACTGGAACACTTTTGTAAGGAAGAATGGGCAAAGATAGCTCAAACAAGAATTGAAAGTCTCTTGGCTGGCTACAAAAAGCGTTAACAATCTGTGATACTTGCCAAAGGGGGCAGTACAAGATATTAATTCTGCAGGGTGCCCAAACTTTTGCAGACGCCATTTTTTGTTTTCTGTAAATTTTGAAAGTGTAAATGATGGAAATAAAATCTAACTTTTTTGACATATTATAAGAATGTCTAATCTGTAATTTGATGCCATTTGGAGATTTTTCCATCTTTCCTTGGCTTTGTTATGCACATTAATACACATTTTTACCTGGGGTGCCCGAACTTTCGATCCCCACTGTACCCATGCCATTCCTTCAGAGCCCTTTGACGTGAACAGCGACACCCTTGCACATTCAGTCCATTCCAAGGACCAGAGCCCGAAAACCTGTAAGGAAAACCTGGTGAAGATGGAAAAACCCTGTCAGCCGGGACAGCGTGCCGCTGGAGGGCTTCATTTTAAGGTAAGTTTCACATAATGTGCTGCATACCAACACATAATAACTAGAGATGGGCTGAACACCCCCACGTTCGATTTCCCCATCAGAGGAAATTTTCTAATCCAAACAGCGAACCCCATTGAAACCTATGGGAGAGAAACAGTAAAAAGTCCCAATTTTGAAGGCTAATATGCAAGTAATTGGCCATAAAAGGGGTATGGGTGTCTGAATACTGCCATGTGGCCAGGGAAGGGATAGATGAATGATAATTGTCAGGGATGGGCTAGAGTTAGGGGAACATGGGACCTACAGTGAATATCACATTTGCTTCAATCCCAAGTTCCTAAGCCCACATTTCAGACATCCAAACCAAACATACAAGTAACAATGAACCATTTCAGTGTGTCTAATGATGTCCATTCATTTTATAATTTTTATTTTATTTTCTAGGTCCGTTTTCCATCACCACTCGTAAGTGTTTTATTCTTATAGCAAATCACAATGGTGGAAGTCCTGTGGATTATTTTATACTTGTACAAAATAATGTGATGATCATATCATTGATTGGTTGTTCTTGTTGTACATTATACATAGTAATGAGTAATCCATACAACTTTCCGTACACTTTTGTTTTGTTTTTTGTCCCTCAATACACATCTAGAGAAGTTTCCTAAAGAGAATATTGTAGAGGAAAGTGGGTTCTATACCTGTATGAAGACTCACATACCTTGCAGAGACCTCATGAAACCCACCAACCCTAGGTTGGTATAATAGGTCAGTGTCTACAAGACCCTGAAGTTGAACACTTGAGCCAACTCTTCCCTGCTCCTGCCAATTAGCTGATAAAACTGCCCTTCAGAGATATGAACTAGAAGGATTCAAGAAGGAACAGCCCTGAGAATCAGGAAGAAGTTTCAGTGTTAAGGGTTAAACATTAGAAGTTGGCAAAGTGTTATGGTCAGGGAAGGGACAGGTGAATGATAAATGTTAGGGGTGGATTAAAGTTGGGGACCATGAGGGACTAGAGTTATTCCTTAAATTTAGGTGAATAGTTAAGTGTCGGAGTTAAGCATTGGGGTAAGTTCAAAGTAAAGGGTTACTTTCGGGATAAGGTCAGGGATGAAGTTTCAGTGTTAAAGCGGGAGTAAATTCCCTTGGCTTTTTTTTTACCTATAGGTAAGAATATAATAAGGCTTGCCTATAGGTACAGTAAATATCTCTTGTGAAGGCCCGGTAACGATACCAGAGCCTGGGCTCTGAAGGAATGGCATACAGTGGGGATCGAAAGTTTGGGCAGCCCAGGTAAAAATGTGTATTGATGTGCATAACAAAGCCAAGGAAAGATGGGAAAATCTCCAAATGGCATCAAATTACAGATTAGACATTCTTATAATATGTCAAAAAAAGTTAGATTTTATTTCCATCATTTACACTTTCAAAATTACAATAAACAAAACAATGGCATCTGCAAAAGTTTGGGCACCCTGCAGAATTTATAGCATGCACTGCCCCCTTTGCAAAGCTGAGACCTGCCAGTGTCATGGGTTGTTCTCAATCATCGTCTGGGAAGACCAGGTGATGTCAATCTCAAAGGTTTTAAATGGCCAGACTCATCTGACCTTGCCCCAACAATCAGCACCATGGGTTCTTCTAAGCAGTTGTCTAGAAAACTGAAAATAGTTGACGCTCACAAATCTGGAGAAGGCTATAAGAAGATAGCAAAGCGTTTTCAGATGTCAATATCCTCTGTTCGGAATGTAATTAAGAAATGGCAGTCATCAGGAACAGTGGAAGTTAAAGCAAGATCTGGAAGACCAAGAAAAATATCAGACAGAACAGCTCGCAAGATTGTGAGAAAAGCAATTCAAAACCCACGTTTGACTGCACGATCCCTCCAGAAAGATCTGGCAGACACTGGAGTTGTGGTACACTATTCCACTATAAAGAGATACTTGTACAAATATGGTCTTCATGGAAGAGTCATCAGAAGAAAACCACTTCTACGTCCTCACCAGAAATATCAGCGTTTGAACTTTGCAAATGAACATATAGACAAGCCTGAGGCATTTTGGAAATAAGTTCTGTGGACCAATGAGGTTAAAATAGAACTTTTTGGCAGGAATGAGCAAAGGTACGTTTGGAGAAGAAAGGGCACAGAATTTAATGAAAGGAACCTCTGTCCAACTGTTAAGCATGGGGGTGGATCAGTCATGCTTTGGGGTTGTATTGCAGCCAGTGGCACAGGGAACATTTCTCGAGTAGAAGGAAAAATGGATTCAATAAAATTTCAGCAAATTTTGGATGGTAACTTGATGTCATCTGTGAAAAAGCTGAAATTAAAGAGAGGATGACTTCTACAAATGGATAATGATCCTAAACACACCTCAAAATTCCACGGGGATTACATCAAGTGGAATAAACTGAAGGTTTAGCCATGGCCTTCACAATCTCCTGACCTCAACCTTATTGAAAATCTATGGATAGACCTTAAAAGAGCAGTGCGTGACAGACAGCCCAGAAATCTCAAAGAACAGGAACACTTTTGTAAGGAAGAATGGGCAAAGATACCTCAAACAAGAATTGAACGTCTCTTGGCTGGCTACAAAAAGCATTTACAAGCTGTGATACTTGCCAAAGGGGGCAGTACAAGATATTAATTCTGCAGGGTGCCCAAACTTTTGCAGACGCCATTTTTTGTTTTCTGTAAATTTTGAAAGTGTAAATGATGGAAATAAAATCTAACTTTTTTGACATATTATAAGAATGTCTAATCTGTAATTTGATGCCATTTGGAGATTTTTACATCTTTCCTTGGCTTCGTTATGCACATTAATACACATTTTTACCTGGGGTGCCCGAACTTTCGATCCCCACTGTACCCATGCCATTCCTTCAGAGCCCTTTGTCGTGAACAGCGACACCCTTGCACATTCAGTCCATTCCAAGGACCAGAGCCCGAAAACCTGGAAGGAAAACCTGGTGAAGATGGAAAAACCCTGTCAGCCGGGACAGCGCGCCGCTGGAGGGCTTCATTTTAAGGTAAGTTTCACATAATGTGCTGCATACCAACACATAATAACTAGAGATGGGCTGAACACCCCCCTGTTTGATCTGCAGCAGAACTCCCAATCAGAGGAAATGTTCTAATCCAAACAGCGAACCCCATTGAAATCTATGGGAGCCAAACAGTCAAAATCAAAAAGTCCCCATTTTGAAGGCTAATATGCAAGTAATTGGCAATAAAAGGGGTATGGGTGTCTGAATACTGCCATGTGGCCAGGGAAGGGATAGATGAATGATAATTGTCAGGGATGGGCTAGAGTTAGGGGAACATGGGACCTACAGTGAATATCACATTTGCTTCAATCCCAAGTTCCTAAGCCCACATTTCAGACATCCAAACCAAACATACAAGTAACAATGAACCATTTCAATGTGTCTAATGATGTCCATTCATTTTATAATTTTTATTTTATTTTCTAGGCCCGTTTTCCATCACCACTCGTAAGTGTTTTATTCTTATAGCAAATCACAATGGTGGAAGTCCTGTGCATTATTTTATGCTTGTACAAAATAATGTGATGATCATATCATTGATTGGTTGTTCTTGTTGTACATTATATATAGTAATGAGTAATCCACCCAACATTTCGTACACTTTTGTTCTTTTTTTATCCCTCAATACACATCTAGAGAAGTTTCCTAAAGAGAATATTGTAGAGGAACGTGTGTTCTATACCTGTATGAAGACTCACATAGCTTGCAGAGACCTCATGAAACCCACCAACCCTAGGTTGCTATAATAGGTCAGTGTCTACAAGACCCTGGAGTTACACACTTGAGCCAACTCTTCCCTTCTCCTGCCAATTAGCTGATAAAACTGCCCTTCAGACATATGAGCCAACAAGATTTAGGAAGGAAGGGCCCTGAGCTCCGGGAATTTTTTTAAGAGTTAAGGGTTAAACTTTAGAGGTGGGCTACATGTAATGACCAGGGATGGGACAGATGAATGATGATTGTTAGGAATAAGTAAAGTTGGGGGACTATGAGGACCTATAGTGAGTATAACATTTGCTTCAATTCCAAATTCCCAGCCCCAAATTTCAGACATACAAACCGGACACACAAGTAACAATGAATCATCAACGTGTCTAATAATATATACTCATTTTATTTTTTTTTTATTTTTTTTTCCAGGTCCGTTTCCCACCATCACCCCTCCTTGTAAGTGTTTTATTCTTCTATCAGATCACAATGGTGGAAGTCATGTGGATTATTTTATACTTGTACAATATAATGTGATGATCATATCATATAGGTAAACCTATAATAAGGCTTACATATAGTTAGAGTAAATATCTCATAAATGTGCAATGTTTAGGAGATATTTACTTGTGAAGCCATTGGTGACGTCACCGGCATCCTGCGCTCTGAAGGAACGGTTTATCCGTGTGATTCCTTCAGAGCCCTGTGTGTGGTGAACAGCGACTCCCACATATGCTGTCCATTCCAAGGACCAGAGCCTGCGGACCTGGAAGGAAAACTGGGTGAAGATCAAAGCCGTGTCAGAGGTGAGGGCTTTGTTTTAAGGTAAGGTTCACATACTAGCACATTATAACATTGCCTTGTAGGAGGATTTTCTTCTTCTTTTTTTTTATGAGTTTATTACCTCTTTAAGAGTTAGACTTTAGGGGTGGGCTAAGTGTTATGGACATCAAAGGGATAGGTGAAAGATAATTGTTAGGGATGGGTTAAAGTTGGGGGAGCATGGGGGCTTATAGTGATTAGCACATTTGCTTTGATCCCAAATTTCCAATCCACAATTGTATTCATCCAAACCAGACATACAATTAACAATAAATCATGTCATCATGTCTGATAATATGTATTCAATTCATATAATTTATTCTATTTTCCTGGTCCAATTCCCACCACTCTTAGTAAGTGTTTTATTCTTCTATCAGATCACAATGGTGGAAGTCCTGTGGATTATTTTATGCTTGTACAATATAATGTGATGATCATATCATTGATTGGTTGCTCTTGTTGTATATTATATATGGTGATGGGTAAAGCATTCAAGATTCCGTACACATTTGTCCTCTTTTTGTCCCTCAATACACATCTACAGAAGTTTCCTAAAGGGAATATTCTAGAAGAAAGTGTGTTCTATACCAGTATGAAGACTCACATGCCTTGCAGAGACCTCATGAAACTCCCAACCCTTGGTTACTATAACAGGCCAGTAATTACTAGACCCTGGAGTTGAACACTTGAGCCAACTCTTCCCTGCTCCTGCCAATTGGCTGATGAAACTGCCCTTCAGTGAAATGAGCCAATAAGATGTAAGAGGCAGAAAGGAACAGCCCTGAGAATCAGGAAGAAGTTTCAGTGTTAAGGGTTAAACATTAGAAGTTGGCAAAGTGTTATGGTCAGGGAATGGACAGGTGAATGATAAATGTTGTTTATTAAATGTAAAAAATAAACACAGACATCTGATCCCTGCAGGATCTCAAACACATAAAAAACACCAATCATAAAACGGACAGATGTTTGATAATGAAAAGCTCCTCAGATCTCTCAATTATAACTTTGGAAAGGTCAAAACCAACGACCAATGTGCACAGCTTTCGAATGCCTAATGAATGCAATCAATCATCTGAAAGAACCCAAAAAGTCAGTGTAAACGAATGGAACAACGTTTCTAGGGACACTCACTTCATAGGTGTTCAATGGGCTGCAGAGCTGATGAGGCATTCGAAAGCTGTGCACATTGGTCGTTGGTTTTGACCTTTCCAAAGTTATAATTGAGAGATCTGAGGAGCTTTTCATTATCAAACATCTGTCCGTTTTATGATTGGTGTTTTTTATGTGTTTGAGATCCTGCAGGGATCAGATGTCTGTGTTTATTTTTTACATTTAATAAATGACATTTTAAAGTCTTTTTCACATCAATCTACTAGTCCCTTTGATGCGCTGTTTTTGATCGTTTTTTCTGCTGCATCCATTTTTTGCCAAGTCCATAATGGGTTAACAGCCGCACATTGAGACCATCTACAGGACATTTATTTAAATAAACAAACATCCCACGAGATAGTCAAACGCTCTTAAAGAGACCATTCATTTGTGCGCCAACTTTATCTTGTTTTGTTTTACGAATGATAAATGTTAGGGGTGGATTAAAGTTGGGGACCATGAGGGACTAGAGTTATTGCTTAAATTTAGGTGAAGAGTTAAGTGTCGGAGTTAAGCATTGGGGTAAGTTCAAAGTAAAGGGTTACTTTCGGGATAAGGTCAGGGATGAAGTTTCAGTGTTAAAGTGGGAGTAAATTCCCTTGGCTTTTTTTTTTTACCTATAGGTAAGAATATAATAAGGCTTGCCTATAGGTACAGTAAATATCTCTTGTGAAGGCCCGATAACGTTACCAGCGCCTGGGCTCTGAAGGAATGGCATACCCATGCCATTCCTTCAGAGCCCTATGTCGTGAACAGCGACACCCTTGCACATACAGTCCATTCCAAAGACCAGAGCCCGAAAACCTGGAAGGAAAACCTGGTGAAGATGGAAAAACCCTGTCAGCCGGGTCAGCGCGCCGCTGGAGGGCTTCATTTTAAGGTAAGTTTCACATAATGTGCTGCATACCAACACATAATAACTAGAGATGGGCTGAACACCCCCCTGTTCGATTTGCAGCAGAACTCCCAATCAGAGGAAATGTTCTAATCCAAACAGCGAACCCCATTGAAATCTATGGCAGCCAAACAGTCAAAATCAAAAAGTCCCCCTTTGAAAGGCTTATATGCAAGTAATTGCCCATAAAAGTGGTATGAGTGTCTGAATACTGCCATGTGGCCAGGGAAGGGATAGATGAATGATAATTGTCAGGGATGGGCTAGAGTTAGGGGAACATGGGACCTACAGTGAATATCACATTTGCTTCAATCCCAAGTTACTAAGCCCACATTTCAGACATCCAAACCAAACATACAAGTAATAATGAACCATTTCAATGTGTCTAATGATGTCCATTCATTTTATAATTTTTATTTTATTTTCTAGGTCCGTTTTCCATAACCACTCGTAAGTGTTTTATTCTTCTATCAGATCACAATGGTGGAAGTCCTGTGCATTATTTTATGCTTGTACAAAATAATGTGATGATCATATCATTGATTGGTTGTTCTTGTTGTACATTATATATAGTAATGAGTAATCCATCCAACATTCCGTACACTTTTGTTCTTTTTCTGTCCCTCAATACACATCTAGAGAAGTTTCCTAAAGAGAATATTGTAGAGGAACTTGTGTTCTATACCTTTATGAAGACTCACATAACTTGCAGAGACCTCATGAAACCCACCAACCCTAGGTTGCTATAATAGGCCGGTGTCTACAAGACCCTGGAGTTGAACACTTGAGCCAACTCTTCCCTGCTCCTGCCAATTAGTTGATAAAACTGCCCTTCAGACATATGAGCCAACAAGATTTAGGAAGGAAGGGCCCTGAGCTCCGGGGAAATTTTTAAGTGTTGAGGGTTAAACTTTAGAGGTGGGCTACATGTAATGGCCAGGGAAGGGACAGATGAATGATGATTGTTAGGAATAGGTAAAGTTGGGGGACTATGAGGACCTATAGTGAGTATCACATTTGCTTCAACCCCAAATTCCCAGCCCCAAATTTCAGACATACAAACCGGACATACAAGTAACAATGAATCATCAACGTGTCTAATAATATATACTCATTTTATCATTTTTATTTTATTTTCCAGGTCCATTTCCCACCATCACCATCACCACTCCTCGTAAGTGTTTTATTCTTCTATCAGATCACAATGGTGGAAGTCCTGTGGATTATTTTATACTTGTACATTATAATGTGATTCCCTTATTATTGATTGGCTGCACTTGTTTGACATTATCTATCGTGAGGAGTAAACCAGCCAAAATTCTGAACACTTTTGTTCTTTTTTGTCCCTCAATACACATCTGGAGACGTTTCCTAAAGCAAATAATCTAGAGGAAAGCGTGTTCTATGCCTTAATGAAGACTAAAATACCTTGCAGAGACCTCATGAAATTCCCAACCCTTGTTTGCTATAATAGGCCAGTGTCTACAAGACCCTGAAGTTGAACACTTGGGCCAACTCTTCCCTGCTCCTGCCAATTAGCTGATGAAACTGCCCTTCAGAGATATGACCTAGAAGGATTCAAGAAGGAACAGCCCTGAGAATCAGGAAGAAGTTTCAGTGTTAAGGGTTAAACATTAGAAGTTGGCAAAGTGTTATGGTCAGGGAATGGACAGGTGAATGATAAATGTTAGGAGTGGATTAAAGTTGGGGACCATGAGGGACTAGAGTTATTCCTTAAATTTAGGTGAAGAGTTAAGTGTTGGAGTTAAGCATTGGGGTAAGTTCAAAGTAAAGGGTTACTTTTGGGATAAGGTCAGGGATGAAGTTTCAGTGTTAAATCGGGAGTAAATTCCCTTGGATTTTTTTTTTACCTATAGGTAAGAATATAATAAGGCTTGCCTATAGGTACAGTAAATATCTCTTGTGAAGGCCCGGTAACGTTACCAGTGCCTGGGCTCTGAAGGAATGGCATACAGTGGGGATCGAAAGTTTGGGCACCCCAGATAAAAATGTGTATAAGGCCGCGTACACACGAGAGGATTGTCCGCCCAACTTAGTCCGCTGAACCGTGTTTCAGCGGACAATCCGCTCGTGTGTGGGCTTCAGCTGACTTTTTCAGCGGACTGTCTGACGAACAAAGTCTTACGGAATTTCCGTAGTTTTGTCCGTCCAAACTTGGTTTCAGCGGACAGTCCGCTCGTGAGTAGGCAAGTTGGACGGACTAAGTACGGCGCATGCTCAGAAAGGATTTCGACGGCGAAGGTTGCATTGCAGTGTATTGGACGTCGAATTTCTAGTCCCGTCGTACGTGCTGTACACGTCATCGCACAAGTTTTCAGCGGACTGTTCGTTCATCGTGTGTGGTCAAGTCCGTTCATTCAAAAGTTGGACAGACTGTCTGTCAGACTGTCTGACGAACTAAGTTGGGTGGACAATCCGCCCGTGTGTACGCGGCCTTAATGTGCATAACGAAGCCAAGGAAAGATGGGAAAATCTCCAAATGGCATCAAATTACAGATTAGACATTCTTATAATATGTCAACAATAGTTAGATTTTATTTCCATCATTTACACTTTCAAAATTACAGAAAACAAAAAAATGGCATCTGCAAAAGTTTGGGCACCCTGCAGAATTTATAGCATGAACTGCCCTCTTTGCAAAGCTGAGACCTGCCAGTGTCATGGATTGTTCTCAATCATCGTCTGGGAAGACCAGGTGATGTCAATCTCAAAGGTTTTAAATGGCCAGACTCATCTGACCTTGCCCCAACAATCAGCACCATGGGTTCTTCTAAGCAGTTGTCTAGAAAACTGAAAATAATTGACGCTCACAAAGCTGGAGAAGGCTATAAGAAGATAGCAAAGCGTTTTCAGATGTCAATATCCTCTGTTCGGAATGTAATTAAGAAATGGCAGTCATCAGGAACAGTGGAAGTTAAAGCAAGATCTGGAAGACCAAGAAAAATATCAGACAGAACAGCTTGCAGAATTGTGAGAAAAGCAATTCAAAACCCACGTTTGACTGTACGATCCGTCCAGAAAGATCTGGCAGACACTGGAGTTGTGGTACACTATTCCACTATAAAGAGATACTTGTACAAATATGGTCTTCATGGAAGAGTCATCAGAAGAAAACCTCTTCCACATCCTCACCACAAAAATCAGCGTTTGAACTTTGCAAATGAACATATAGACAAGCCTGAGGCATTTTGGAAACAAGTTCTGTGGACCGATGAGGTTAAAATATAACTTTTTGGTCGGAATGAGCAGAAGTACGTTTGGAGAAGAAAGGGCACAGAATTTAATGAAAAGAACCTCTGTCCAACTGTTAAGCATGGGGGTGGATCAATCATGCTTTGGGGTTGTATTGCAGCCAGTGGCACAGGGAACATTTCTCGAGTAGAAGGAAAAATGGATTGAATAAAATTTCAGCAAATTTTGGATGGTAACTTGATGCCATCTGTGAAAAAGATGAAGTTAAAGAGAGGATGGCTTCTACAAATGGATAATGATCCTAAACACATCTCAAAGTCCACGGGGGATTACATCAAGAGGCGTAAACTGAAGGTTTTGCCATGGCCTTCACAATCTCCTGACCTCAACATTATTGAAAATCTATGGATAGACCTTAAAAGAGCAGTGCATGACAGACAGCCCAGAAATCTCAAATAACTGGAACACTTTTGTAAGGAAGAATGGGCAAAGATACCTCAAACAAGAATTGAAAGACTCTTGGCTGGCTACAAAAAGCGTTTACAAGCTGTGATACTTGCCAAAGGGGGCAGTACAAGATATTAATTCTGCAGGGTGCCCAAACTTTTGCAGACGCCATTTTTTTGTTTTCTGTAAATTTTGAAAGTGTAAATGATGGAAATAAAATCTAACTTTTTTGACATATTATAAGAATGTCTAATCTGTAATTTGATGCCATTTGGAGATTTTTCCATCTTTCCTTGGCTTCGTTATGCATATTAATACACATTTTTACCAGGGGTGCCCGAACTTTCGATCCCCACTGTACCCATGCCATTCCTTCAGAGCCCTATGTCGTGAACAGTGACACCCTTGCACATTCAGTCCATTCCAAGGACCAGAGCCCAAAAACCTGGAAGGAAAACCTGATGAAGATGGAAAAACCCTGTCAGCCGGGACAGCGCGCCGCTGGAGGGCTTCATTTTAAGGTAAGTTTCACATAATGTGCTGCATACCAACACATAATAACTAGAGATGGGCTGAATACCCCCCTGTTCGATTTGCAGCAGAACTCCCAATCAGAGGAAATGTTCTAATCCAAACAGCTAACCCCATTGAAATCTATGGGAGCCAAACAGTAAAAATCAAAAAGTCCCCATTTTGAAGGCTAATATGCAAGTAATTGGCCATAAAAGGGGTATGGGTGTCTGAATACTGCCATGTGGCCAGGGAAGGGATAGATGAATGATAATTGTCAGGGATGGGCGGAGTTAGGGGAACATGGGACCTACAGTGAATATCACATTTGCTTTAATCCCAAGTTCCTAAGCCCACATTTCAGACATCCAAAAAAGACATACAAGTGACAATGAACCATTTCAATGTGTCTAATGATGTCCATTCATTTTATAATTTTTATTTTATTTTCTAGGCCCGTTTTCCATCACCACTCGTAAGTGTTTTATTCTTATAGTAAATCACAATGGTGGAAGTTCTGTGGATTATTTTATGCTTGTACAAAATAATGTGATGATCATATCATTGATTGGTTGTTCTTGTTGTACATTATATATAGTAATGAGTAATCCATCCAACATTCCGTACACTTTTGTTCTTTTTTTGTCCCTCAACACACATCTAGAGAAGTTTCCTAAAGAGAATATTGTAGAGGAACTTGTGTTCTATACCTGTATGAAGACTCACATACCAGCCCCAAATTTCAGACAAACCGGACATAGAAATAACAATGAATCATCAACGTGTATAATAATATATACTCATTTTATCATTTTTATTTTATTTTCCAGGTCCGTTTCCTACCACCACCATCACCACTCCTCGTAAGTGTTTTATTCTTCTATCAGATCACAATGGTGGAAGTCCCGTGGATCATTTTATACTTGTAAATTATAATGTGATGCTTGTATCATTGATTGGCTGCTCTTGTTTTACATTACCGTATTTATCGGCGTATAACACGCACCCCAAGTTTAGGAGGGAATTTTAAGGAAAACATTTTTTAGGAGGGAAATTTAAGGAAAAAAAACTTAAATTTAAATGCCCATCAATGCAACCTTATCAGTGTCAATCTGAAGCCTTGTCAGTGTCATTTTTAGCCTTGTCATGCAGCCTGTCCGTCATTGCAGCCTTGTCTTTGCTGCCTTGTCATTGCAGCCCTGTCATTGCAGCCTGCCCGTCATGCAGTTTGTCCATCATTGTAGCCTTGTCCCCTCAGCTTTTGTTTTTAAAAATGGCGCCACCGAGATGTCCTTCGTATATTGGCGGTGCCCATAAGTTCTCGGCGGCTTTTGGCCGCCTCGGCTGTACTTGGCGGCTTTCGGCCACCTCGGCTGTACTCGGAGGCTTTCGGCCGCTCTCGCTGCTTCTCGATTATTTTTCGGCCGCCTCGGCTGTACTCGGAGCCTTTCGGCCGCTTCGGCCGTACTTGGAGCCTTTTGGCCACTCTCGAAAACCGCCGAGAAGGGCCGAAAGGCTCCGAGTACGGCCGAGGCGGACAAAAACCGCAGAGAAGGGCCAAAGGCGGCTTAAAGCCTCCCAGAGCCCAAAAATCGCAAGGGAATCGCGGCGGATCGGCGTATCACACGCACCCGCGATTTTCTATGTTATACTCCGATAAATATGGTATATATATAGTGAGGAGTAAATCAAGCAAAGTTCTCTACACTTTTGTTCTTTTTTGTCCTTCAATACACATCTGGAGACGTTTCCCAAAGAGAATATTGTAGAGGAACTTGTGTTCTATACCTGTATGAAGATTCACATAACTTGCAGAGACCTCATGAAACCCACCAACCCTAGGTTGCTATAATAGGCCAATGTCTACAAGACCCTGGAGTTGAACACTTGAGCCAACTCTTCCCTGCTCCTGCCAATTAGCTGATAAAACTGCCCTTCAGACATATGAGCCAACAAGACTTAGGAAGGAACACGCCCTGAGCTCCAGGAAGAATTTTAAGTGTTAAGGGTTAAACTATAGAGGTGGGTTATGTGTAATGGCCAGGGAAGGGACAGATGAATTATAATTGTTAGGAATCGGTAAAGTTGGGGGACTATGAGGACCTACAGTGAATATCACATTTGCTTCAACCCCAAATTCCCAGCCCCAAATTTCAGACATACAAACCGGACATACAAGTAACAATGAATCATCTCAACGTGTCTAATAATATATACTCATTTTATCATTTTTATTTTATTTTCCAGGTCCGTTTCCTACCATCACCACTCCTCGTAAGTGTTTTATTCTTCTATCAGATCACAATGGTGGAAGTCCCGTGGATCATTTTATACTTGTAAATTATAATGTGATGCTTGTATCATTGATTGGCTGCTCTTGTTTTACATTACCGTATTTATCGGCGTATAACACGCACCCTAAGTTTAGGAGGGAATTTTAAGGAAAAAAATTTTTAGGAGGGAAATTTAAGGAAAAAAAACTTACATTTAAATGCCCATCAATGCAACATTATCAGTGTCAATCTGAAGCCTTGTCAGGGTCATTTTTATCCTTGTCATGCAGCCTGTCCGTCATTGCAGCCTTGTCATTGCAACCTGTCCGTCATTGCAGCCTTGTCATTGCAGCCCTGTCATTGCAGCCTTGTCCCCTCAGCTTTTGTTTTTAAAAATGGCGCCACTGAGATGTCCTTTGTATATCGGCGGCCCCCGTAAGTTCCCGGTGGCTTTCGGCCGCCTCGACCGTACTCGGAGGCTTTCGGCCGCTCTCGCCGCTTTTTGGCGGTTTTTCAGCCACCTCGGCTGTACTCAGAGCCTTTCGACCGCTTCGGCTGTACTTGGAGCCTTTTGGCCGCTCTTGAAAATCGCCGAGAAGGGCCAAAAGGCTCCGAGTATGGCCGAGGCGGCCAAAAACCGCAGAGAAGGGCCGAAGGCGGCTTAAAGCCGCCCAGAGCCCAAAAATCGCAAGGGAATCGCGGCGGATCGGCGTATCACACGCACCCGCGATTTTCTATGTTATACTCCGATAAATATGGTATATATATAGTGAGGAATAAATCAAGCAAAGTTCTCTACACTTTTGTTCTTTTTTGTCCTTCAATACACATCTGGAGACGTTTCCCAAAGAGAATATTGTAGAGGAACGTGTGTTCTATACCTGTATGAAGACTCACATAACTTGCAGAGACCTCATGAAACCCACCAACCCAAGGTTGCTATAATAGGCCAGTGTCTACAAGACCCTGGAGTTGAACACTTGAGCCAACTCTTCCCTGCTCCTGCCAATTAGCTGATAAAACTGCCCTTCAGACATATGAGCCAACAAGACTTAGGAAGGAACACGCCCTGAGCTCCAGGAAGAATTTTAAGTGTTAAGGGTTAAACTATAGAGGTGGGTTATGTGTAATGGCCAGGGAAGGGACAGATGAATTATAATTGTTAGGAATAGGTAAAGTTGGGGGACTATGAGGACCTACAGTGAATATCACATTTGCTTCAACCCCAAATTCCCAGCCCCAAATTTCAGACATACAAACCGGACATACAAGTAACAATGAATCATCTCAACGTGTCTAATAATATATACTCATTTTATCATTTTTATTTTATTTTCCAGGTCCGTTTCCTACCACCACCATCACCACTCCTCGTAAGTGTTTTATTCTTCTATCAGATCACAATGGTGGAAGTCCCGTGGATCATTTTATACTTGTAAATTATAATGTGATGCTTGTATCATTGATTGGCTGCTCTTGTTTTACATTACCGTATTTATCGGCGTATAACACGCACCCTAAGTTTAGGAGGGAATTTTAAGGAAAAAATTTTTTAGGAGGGAAATTTAAGGAAAAAAAACTTACATTTAAATGCCCATCAATGCAACATTATCAGTGTCAATCTGAAGCCTTGTCAGGGTCATTTTTAGCCTTGTCATGCAGCCTGTCCGTCATTGCAGCCTTGTCATTGCAGCCTGCAACCTGTCCGTCATTGCAGCCTTGTCATTGCAGCCCTGTCATTGCAGCCTGCCCGTCATGCAGTTTGTCCATCATTGCAGCCTTGTCCCCTCAGCTTTTGTTTTTAAAAATGGCGCCACTGAGATGTCCTTTGTATATCGGCGGCCCCTGTAAGTTCCCGGTGGCTTTTGGCCACCTCGACCGTACTCGGAGGCTTTCGGCCGCTCTCGCCGCTTTTTGGCGGTTTTTCAGCCACCTCGGCTGTACTCAGAGCCTTTCGACCGCTTCGGCTGTACTTGGAGCCTTTTGGCGGCTCTTGAAAATCGCCGAGAAGGGCCAAAAGGCTCCGAGTATGGCCGAGGCGGCCAAAAACCGCAGAGAAGGGCCGAAGGCGGCTTAAAGCCGCCCAGAGCCCAAAAATCGCAAGGGAATCGCGGCGGATCGGCGTATAACACGCACCGGCGATTTTCTATGTTATACACCGATAAATACGGTATTTATATAGTGAGGAGTAAATCAACCAAAGTTCTCTACACTTTTGTTCTTTTTTGTCCTTCAATACACATGTGGAGACATTTCCCAAAGAGAATATTGTAGAGGAACTTGTGTTCTATACCTGTATGAAGACTCACATATCTTGCAGACACCTCATGAAACCCACCAACCCTAGGTTGCTATAATAGGCCAGTGTCTACAAGACCCTGGAGTTGAACACTTGAACCAACTCTTCCCTGCTCCTGCCAATTAGCTGATAAAACTGCCCTTCAGACATATGAGCCAACAAGACTTAGGAAGGAACACGCCCTGAGCTCCAGGAAGAATTTTAAGTGTTAAGGGTTAAACTATAGAGGTGGGCTACATGTAATGGCCAGAGAAGGGACAGGTGAATTATAATTGTTAGGAATAGGTAAAGTTGGGGGACTATGAGGACCTACAGTGAATATCACATTTGCTTCAACCCCAAATTCCCAGCCCCAAATTTCAGACATACAAACCGGACATACAAGTAACAATGAATCATCAACGTGTCTAATAAAATATACTCATTTTATCATTTTTATTTTATTTTCCAGGTCCGTTTCCTACCACCACCATCACCACTCCTCGTAAGTGTTTTATTCTTCTATCAGATCACAATGGTGGAAGTCCCGTGGATCATTTTATACTTGTAAATTATAATGTGATGCTTGCATCATTGATTGGCTGCTCTTGTTTTACATTACCGTATTTATCGGCGTATAACATGCACCCCAAGTTTAGGAGGGAATTTTAAGGAAAAAATTTTTTAGGAGGGAAATTTAAGGAAAAAAAACTTACATTTAAATGCTCATCAATGCAACCTTATCAGTGTCCATCTGAAGCCTTGTCAGTGTCATTTTTAGCCTTGTCATGCAGCCTGTCCGTCATTGCAGCCTTGTCATTGCAGCCTTGTCATTGCAGCCCTGTCATTGCAGCCTGCCCGTCATGCAGTTTGTCCATCTTTGTAGCCTTGTCCCCTAAGATTTTGTTTTTAAAAATTGCGCCACCGAGATGTCCTTTGTATATCGGCGGCGCCCGTAAGTTCTCGGTGGCTTTTGGCCACCTCGGCCGTACCTGGCGGCTTTCGGCCGCCTCGGCCGTACTCGGAGGCTTTCGGCCGCCTCGACCGTACTCGGAGGCTTTCGCCCGCTCTTGCCGCTTCTCGGTGGTTTTTCGCCCACCTTGGCTGTACTCAGAGCCTGTCGGCCGATTCGGCTGTACTTGGAGCCTTTCGGCCGCATCGACCGTACTCGGAGGCTTTCGCCTGCTCTCGGCGCTTCTCGGCGGTTTTTCGGCCACCTCGGCTGTACTCAGAGCCTTTCGGCTGCTTCGGCCGTACTTGGAGCCTTTTGGCCGCTCTTGAAAATCGCCGAGAAGGGCCAAAAGGCTCCGAGTATGGCCGAGGCGGCCAAAAACCGCAGAGAAGGGCCGAAGGCGGCTTAAAGCCGCCCAGAGCCCAAAAATCGCAAGGGAATCGCGGCGGATCGGCGTATAACACGCACCCGCGATTTTCTATGTTATACACCGATAAATACGGTATTTATATAGTGAGGAGTAAATCAACCAAAGTTCTCTACACTTTTGTTCTTTTTTGTCCTTCAATACACATCTGGAGACATTTCCCAAAGAGAATATTGTAGAGGAACTTGTGTTCTATAACTGTATGAAGACTCACATAACTTGCAGAGACCTCATGAAACCCACCAACCCTAGATTGCTATAATAGGCCAGTGTCTACAAGACCCTGGAGTTGAACACTTGAACCAACTCTTCCCTGCTCCTGCCAATTAGCTGATAAAACTGCCCTTCAGACATATGAGCCAACAAGACTTAGGAAGGAACACGCCCTGAGCTCCAGGAAGAATTTTAAGTGTTAAGGGCTAAACTATAGAGGTGGGCTACATGTAATGGCCAGGGAAGGGACAGATGAATTATAATTGTTAGGAATAGGTAAAGTTGGGGGACTATGAGGACCTACAGTGAATATCACATTTGCTTCAACCCCAAATTCCCAGCCCCAAATTTCAGACATACAAACCGGACATACAAGTAACAATGAATCATCAACGTGTCTAATAAAATATACTCATTTTATCATTTTTATTTTATTTTCCAGGTCCGTTTCCTACTACCACCATCACCACTCCTCGTAAGTGTTTTATTCTTCTATCAGATCACAATGGTGGAAGTCCCGTGGATCATTTTATACTTGTAAATTATAATGTGATGCTTGCATCATTGATTGGCTGCTCTTGTTTTACATTATCGTATTTATCGGCGTATAACATGCACCCCAAGTTTAGGAGGGAATTTTAAGGAAAAAATTTTTTAGGAGGGAAATTTAAGGAAAAAAAACTTACATTTAAATGCCCATCAATGCAACCTTATCAGTGTCCATCTGAAGCCTTGTCAGTGTCATTTTTAGCCTTGTCATGCAGCCTGTCCATCATTGCAGCCTTGTCATTGCAGCCTTGTCATTGCAGCCCTGTCATTGCAGCCTGCCCGTCATGCAGTTTGTCCATCTTTGCAGCCTTGTCCCCTAAGATTTTGTTTTTAAAAATGGCGCCACCGATATGTCCTTTGTATATCGGCGGCGCCCTTAAGTTCTCGGTGGCTTTTGGCCACCTCGGCCTTACCTGTCGGCTTTCGGCCGCCTCGGCCGTACTCGGGGGCTTTCGGCCACCTCGACCGTACTCAGAGGCTTTCGTCCGCTCTCGCTGCTTCTCGGCGGTTTTTCGGCCACCTCGGCTGTACTCAGAGCCTTTCGGACGATTCGGCCGTACTTGGAGCCTTTCGGCCGCCTCGACCGTACTCAGAGGCTTTCGCCCGCTCTCGCCGCTTCTCGGTGGTTTTTCGGCCACCTCGGCTATACTCAGAGCCTTTCGGCCGCTTCGGCCGTACTCAGAGCCTTTCGGCCACTCTTGAAAACTGCCAAGAAGGGCCAAAAGGCTCCGAGTACGGCCGAGGCGGCCAAAAACCGCAGAGAAGGGCCAAAGGCAGCTTAAAGCCGCCCAGAGCCCAAAAATCGCAAGGGAATCGCGGCGGATCAGAGTATAACACACACCCGCGATATATATGCGATATATATAGTGAGGAGTAAATCAACCAAAGTTCTCTACACTTTTGTTCTTTTATGTCCTTCAATACACATCTGGAGACATTTCCCAAAGTGAATATTGTAGAGAAACTTGTGTTCTATACCTGTATGAAGACTCACATAACTTGCAGAGACCTCATGAAACCCACCAACCCTAGGTTGCTTCAATAGGCCAGTGTCTACAAGACCCTGGAGTTGAACACTTGAACCAACTCTTCCCTGCTCCTGCCAATTAGCTGATAAAACTGCCCTTCAGACATATGAGCCAACAAGACTTAGGAAGGAACACGCCCTGAGCTCCAGGAAGAATTTTAAGTGTTAAGGGTTAAACTATAGAGGTGGGTTATGTGTAATGGCCAGGGAAGGGACAGATGAATTATAATTGTTAGGAATAGGTAAAGTTGGGGGACTATGAGGACCTACAGTGAATATCACATTTGCTTCAACCCCAAATTCCCAGCCCCAAATTTCAGACATACAAACCGGACATACAAGTAACAATGAATCATCTCAACGTGTCTAATAATATATACTCATTTTATCATTTTTCTTTTATTTTCCAGGTCCGTTTCCCACCACCACCATCACCACTCCTCGTAAGTGTTTTATTCTTCTATCAGATCACAATGGTGGAAGTCCCGTGGATCATTTTATACTTGTAAATTATAATGTGATGCTTGCATCATTGATTGGCTGCTCTTGTTTTACATTACCGTATTTATCGGCGTATAACATGCACCCCAAGTTTAGGAGGGAATTTTAAGGAAAAAAATTTTTAGGAGGGAAATTTAAGGAAAAAAAACTTACATTTAAATGCCCATCAATGCAACCTTATCAGTGTCCATCTGAAGCCTTGTCAGTGTCATTTTTAGCCTTGTCATGCAGCCTGTCCATCATTGCAGCCTTGTCATTGCAGCCCTGTCATTGCAGCCTGCCCGTCATGCAGTTTGTCCATCTTTGCAGCCTCGTCCCCTCAGATTTTGTTTTTAAAAATGGCGCCACCGAGATGTCCTTTGTATATCGGCGGCGCCCGTAAGTTCTCGGTGGCTTTTGGCCATCTCGGCCGTACCTGGCGGCTTTCGGCCGCCTCGGCCGTATTCGGAGGCTTACGGCCGCCTCGACCATACTCGGAGGCTTTTGCCCGCTCCCGCCGCTTCTCGGCGGTTTTTCGGCCACCTCGGCTGTACTCAGAGCCTTTCGGCCGATTCGGCCGTACTTGGAGCCTTTCGGCCGCCTCGACCGTACTCGGAGGCTTTTGCCCGCTCCCGCCGCTTCTCGGCGGTTTTTCGGCCACCTCGGCTGTACTCAGAGCCTTTCGGCCGCTTCGGCCGTACTTGGAGCCTTTCGGCCGCTCTTGAAAACCGCAGAGAAGGGCCAAAAGGCTCCGAGTACGGCCGAGGCGGCCAAAAACCGCAGAGAAGGGCTGAAGGCGGCTTAAAGCCGCCCAGAGCCCAAAAATCGCAAGGGAATCGCGGCGGATCGGCGTATAACACGCACCCGCGATTTTCTATGTTATACGCCGATGAATACGGTATATATATAGTGAGGAGTAAATCAACCAAAGTTCTCTACACTTTTGTTCTTTTTTGTCCTTCAATACACATCTGGAGACATTTCCCAAAGTGAATATTGTAGAGGAACTTGTGTTCTATACCTGTATGAATACTCACATATCTTGCAGAGACCTCATGAAACCCACCAACCCAAGGTTGCTATAATAGGCCAGTGTCTACAAGACCCTGGAGTTGAACACTTGAGCCAACTCTTCCCTGCTCCTGCCAATTAGCTGATAAAACTGCCCTTTAGACATATGAGCCAACAAGACTTAGGAAGGAACACGCCCTGAGCTCCAGGAAGAATTTTAAGTGTTAAGGGTTAAACTATAGAGGTGGGTTATGTGTAATGGCCAGGGAAGGGACAGATGAATTATAATTGTTAGGAATAGGTAAAGTTGGGGGACTATGAGGACCTACAGTGAATATCACATTTGCTTCAACCCCAAATTCCCAGCCCCAAATTTCAGACATACAAACCGGACACACAAGTAACAATGAATCATCTCAACGTGTCTAATAATATATACTCATTTTATCATTTTTATTTTATTTTCCAGGTCCGTTTCCTACCACCACCATCACCACTCCTCGTAAGTGTTTTATTCTTCTATCAGATCACAATGGTGGAAGTCCCGTGGATCATTTTATACTTGTAAATTATAATGTGATGCTTGCATCATTGATTGGCTGCTCTTGTTTTACATTACCGTATTTATCGGCGTATAACATGCACCCCAAGTTTAGGAGGGAATTTTAAGGAAAAAATTTTTTAGGAGGGAAATTTAAGGAAAAAAAACTAACATTTAAATGCCCATCAATGCAACCTTATCAGTGTCCATCTGAAGCCTTGTCAGTGTCATTTTTAGCCTTGTCATGCAGCCTGTCCATCATTGCAGCCTTGTCATTGCAGCCTTGTCATTGCAGCCCTGTCATTGCAGCCTGCCCGTCATGCAGTTTGTCCATCTTTGCAGCCTTGTCCCCTCAGATTTTGTTTTTAAAAATGGCGCCACCGAGATGTCCTTTGTATATCGGCGGCGCCCTTAAGTTCTCGGTGGCTTTTGGCCACCTCGGCCTTACCTGGCGGCTTTCGGCCGCCTCGGCCGTACTCGGGGGCTTTCGGCCACCTCGACCGTACTCAGAGGCTTTCGTCCGCTCTCGCTGCTTCTCGGCGGTTTTTCGGCCACCTCGGCTGTACTCAGAGCCTTTCGGACGATTCAGCCGTACTTGGAGCCTTTCGGCCTCCTCGACCGTACTCGGGGGCTTTTGCCCGCTCTCGCCGCTTCTCTGTGGTTTTTCGGCCACCTCGGCTGTACTCAGAGCCTTTCGGCCGCTTCGGCCGTACTTGGAGCCTTTCGGCCACTCTTGAAAACTGCCAAGAAGGGCCAAAAGGCTCCGAGTACGGCCGAGGCGGCCAAAAACCGCAGAGAAGGGCCAAAGGCAGCTTAAAGCCGACCAGAGCCCAAAAATCGCAAGGGAATCGCGGCGGATCGGAGTATAACACACACCCGCGATATATATGCGATATATATAGTGAGGAGTAAATCAACCAAAGTTCTCTACACTTTTGTTCTTTTATGTCCTTCAATACACATCTGGAGACATTTCCCAAAGTGAATATTGTAGAGGAACTTGTGTTCTATACCTGTATGAAGACTCACATAGCTTGCAGAGACCTCATGAAACCCACCAACCCTAGGTTGCTTCAATAGGCCAGTGTCTACAAGACCCTGGAATTGAACACTTGAACCAACTCTTCCCTGCTCCTGCCAATTAGCTGATAAAACTGCCCTTCAGACATATGAGCCAACAAGACTTAGGAAGGAACACGCCCTGAGCTCCAGGAAGAATTTTAAGTGTTAAGGGTTAAACTATAGAGGTGGGCTACATGTAATGGCCAGGGAAGGGACAGATGAATTATAATTGTTAGGAATAGGTAAAGTTGGGGGACTATGAGGACCTACAGTGAATATCACATTTGCTTCAACCCCAAATTCCCAGCCCCAAATTTCAGACATACAAACCGGACATACAAGTAACAATGAATCATCTCAACGTGTCTAATAATATATACTCATTTTATCATTTTTCTTTTATTTTCCAGGTCCGTTTCCCACCACCACCATCACCACTCCTCGTAAGTGTTTTATTCTTCTATCAGATCACAATGGTGGAAGTCCCGTGGATCATTTTATACTTGTAAATTATAATGTGATGCTTGCATCATTGATTGGCTGCTCTTGTTTTACATTACCGTATTTATCGGCGTATAACATGCACCCCAAGTTTAGGAGGGAATTTTAAGGAAAAAAATTTTTAGGAGGGAAATTTAAGGAAAAAAAACTTACATTTAAATGCCCATCAATGCAACCTTATCAGTGTCCATCTGAAGCCTTGTCAGTGTCATTTTTAGCCTTGTCATGCAGCCTGTCCATCATTGCAGCCTTGTCATTGCAGCCCTGTCATTGCAGCCTGCCCGTCATGCAGTTTGTCCATCTTTGCAGCCTCGTCCCCTCAGATTTTGTTTTTAAAAATGGCGCCACCGAGATGTCCTTTGTATATCGGCGGCGCCCGTAAGTTCTCGGTGGCTTTTGGCCATCTCGGCCGTACCTGGCGGCTTTCGGCCGCCTCGGCCGTATTCGGAGGCTTACGGCCGCCTCGACCATACTCGGAGGCTTTTGCCCGCTCCCGCCGCTTCTCGGCGGTTTTTCGGCCACCTCGGCTGTACTCAGAGCCTTTCGGCCGATTCGGCCGTACTTGGAGCCTTTCGGCCGCCTCGACCGTACTCGGAGGCTTTTGCCCGCTCCCGCCACTTCTCGGCGGTTTTTCGGCCACCTCGGCTGTACTCAGAGCCTTTCGGCCGCTTCGGCCGTACTTGGAGCCTTTCGGCCGCTCTTGAAAACCGCAGAGAAGGGCCAAAAGGCTCCGAGTACGGCCGAGGCGGCCAAAAACCGCAGAGAAGGGCTGAAGGCGGCTTAAAGCCGCCCAGAGCCCAAAAATCGCAAGGGAATCGCGGCGGATCGGCGTATAACACGCACCCGCGATTTTCTATGTTATACGCCGATGAATACGGTATATATATAGTGAGGAGTAAATCAACCAAAGTTCTCTACACTTTTGTTCTTTTTTGTCCTTCAATACACATCTGGAGACATTTCCCAAAGTGAATATTGTAGAGGAACTTGTGTTCTATACCTGTATGAATACTCACATATCTTGCAGAGACCTCATGAAACCCACCAACCCAAGGTTGCTATAATAGGCCAGTGTCTACAAGACCCTGGAGTTGAACACTTGAGCCAACTCTTCCCTGCTCCTGCCAATTAGCTGATAAAACTGCCCTTTAGACATATGAGCCAACAAGACTTAGGAAGGAACACGCCCTGAGCTCCAGGAAGAATTTTAAGTGTTAAGGGTTAAACTATAGAGGTGGGTTATGTGTAATGGCCAGGGAAGGGACAGATGAATTATAATTGTTAGGAATAGGTAAAGTTGGGGGACTATGAGGACCTACAGTGAATATCACATTTGCTTCAACCCCAAATTCCCAGCCCCAAATTTCAGACATACAAACCGGACACACAAGTAACAATGAATCATCTCAACGTGTCTAATAATATATACTCATTTTATCATTTTTATTTTATTTTCCAGGTCCGTTTCCTACCACCACCATCACCACTCCTCGTAAGTGTTTTATTCTTCTATCAGATCACAATGGTGGAAGTCCCGTGGATCATTTTATACTTGTAAATTATAATGTGATGCTTGCATCATTGATTGGCTGCTCTTGTTTTACATTACCGTATTTATCGGCGTATAACATGCACCCCAAGTTTAGGAGGGAATTTTAAGGAAAAAATTTTTTAGGAGGGAAATTTAAGGAAAAAAAACTAACATTTAAATGCCCATCAATGCAACCTTATCAGTGTCCATCTGAAGCCTTGTCAGTGTCATTTTTAGCCTTGTCATGCAGCCTGTCCATCATTGCAGCCTTGTCATTGCAGCCTTGTCATTGCAGCCCTGTCATTGCAGCCTGCCCGTCATGCAGTTTGTCCATCTTTGCAGCCTTGTCCCCTCAGATTTTGTTTTTAAAAATGGCGCCACCGAGATGTCCTTTGTATATCGGCGGCGCCCTTAAGTTCTCGGTGGCTTTTGGCCACCTCGGCCTTACCTGGCGGCTTTCGGCCGCCTCGGCCGTACTCGGGGGCTTTCGGCCACCTCGACCGTACTCAGAGGCTTTCGTCCGCTCTCGCTGCTTCTCGGCGGTTTTTCGGCCACCTCGGCTGTACTCAGAGCCTTTCGGACGATTCAGCCGTACTTGGAGCCTTTCGGCCTCCTCGACCGTACTCGGGGGCTTTTGCCCGCTCTCGCCGCTTCTCTGTGGTTTTTCGGCCACCTCGGCTGTACTCAGAGCCTTTCGGCCGCTTCGGCCGTACTTGGAGCCTTTCGGCCACTCTTGAAAACTGCCAAGAAGGGCCAAAAGGCTCCGAGTACGGCCGAGGCGGCCAAAAACCGCAGAGAAGGGCCAAAGGCAGCTTAAAGCCGACCAGAGCCCAAAAATCGCAAGGGAATCGCGGCGGATCGGAGTATAACACACACCCGCGATATATATGCGATATATATAGTGAGGAGTAAATCAACCAAAGTTCTCTACACTTTTGTTCTTTTATGTCCTTCAATACACATCTGGAGACATTTCCCAAAGTGAATATTGTAGAGGAACTTGTGTTCTATACCTGTATGAAGACTCACATAGCTTGCAGAGACCTCATGAAACCCACCAACCCTAGGTTGCTTCAATAGGCCAGTGTCTACAAGACCCTGGAATTGAACACTTGAACCAACTCTTCCCTGCTCCTGCCAATTAGCTGATAAAACTGCCCTTCAGACATATGAGCCAACAAGACTTAGGAAGGAACACGCCCTGAGCTCCAGGAAGAATTTTAAGTGTTAAGGGTTAAACTATAGAGGTGGGCTACATGTAATGGCCAGGGAAGGGACAGATGAATTATAATTGTTAGGAATAGGTAAAGTTGGGGGACTATGAGGACCTACAGTGAATATCACATTTGCTTCAACCCCAAATTCCCAGCCCCAAATTTCAGACATACAAACCGGACATACAAGTAACAATGAATCATCTCAACGTGTCTAATAATATATACTCATTTTATCATTTTTCTTTTATTTTCCAGGTCCGTTTCCCACCACCACCATCACCACTCCTCGTAAGTGTTTTATTCTTCTATCAGATCACAATGGTGGAAGTCCCGTGGATCATTTTATACTTGTAAATTATAATGTGATGCTTGCATCATTGATTGGCTGCTCTTGTTTTACATTACCGTATTTATCGGCGTATAACATGCACCCCAAGTTTAGGAGGGAATTTTAAGAAAAAAATTTTTTAGGAGGGGAATTTAAGGAAAAAAAACTTACATTTAAATGCCCATCAATGCAACCTTATCAGTGTCCATCTGAAGCCTTGTCAGTGTCATTTTTAGCCTTGTCATGCAGCCTGTCCATGATTGCAGCCTTGTCATTGCAGCCTTGTCATTGCAGCCCTGTCATTGCAGCCTTGTCATTGCAGCCCTGTCATTGCAGCCTTGCAGTTTGTCCATCTTTGCAGCCTCGTCCCCTCAGATTTTGTTTTTAAAAATGGCGCCACCGAGATGTCCTTTGTATATCGGCGGCGCCCGTAAGTTCTCGGTGGCTTTTGGCCATCTCGGCCGTACCTGGCGGCTTTCGGCCGCCTCGGCCGTATTCGGAGGCTTTCGGCCGCCTCGACCATACTCGGAGGCTTTTGCCCGCTCTCGCCGCTTCTCGGCGGTTTTTCGGCCACCTCGGCTGTACTCAGAGCCTTTCGGCCGATTCGGCCGTACTTGGAGCCTTTCGGCCGCCTCGACCGTACTCGGAGGCTTTCGCCCGCTCTCGGCGCTTCTCGGCGGTTTTTTGGCCACCTCGGCTGTACTCAGAGCCTTTCGGCCGCTTCGGCCGTACTTGGAGCCTTTCGGCCGCTCTTGAAAACCGCCGAGAAGGGCCAAAAGGCTCCGAGTACGGCCGAGGCGGCCAAAAACCGCAGAGAAGGGCTGAAGGCGGCTTAAAGCCGCCCAGAGCCCAAAAATCGCAAGGGAATCGCGGCGGATTGGCGTATAACACGCACCCGCGATTTTCTATGTTATACACCGATGAATACGGTATATATATAGTGAGGAGTAAATCAACCAAAGTTCTCTACACTTTTGTTCTTTTTTGTCCTTCAATACACATCTGGAGACATTTCCCAAAGTGAATATTGTAGAGGAACTTGTGTTCTATACCTGTATGAATACTCACATATCTTGCAGAGACCTCATGAAACCCACCAACCCTAGGTTGCTATAATAGGCCAGTGTCTACAAGACCCTGGAGTTGAACACTTGAGCCAACTCTTCCCTGCTCCTGCCAATTAGCTGATAAAACTGCCCTTCAGACATATGAGCCAACAAGACTTAGGAAGGAACACGCCCTGAGCTCCAGGAAGAATTTTAAGTGTTAAGGGTTAAACTATAGAGGTGGGCTACATGTAATGGCCAGGGAAGGGACAGATGAATTATAATTGTTAGGAATCGGTAAAGTTGGGGGACTATGAGGACCTACAGTGAATATCACATTTGCTTCAACCCCAAATTCCCAGCCCCAAATTTCAGACATACAAACCGGACACACAAGTAACAATGAATCATCTCAACGTGTCTAATAATATATACTCATTTTATCATTTTTATTTTATTTTCCAGGTCCGTTTCCTACCACCACCATCACCACTCCTCGTAAGTGTTTTATTCTTCTATCAGATCACAATGGTGGAAGTCCCGTGGATCATTTTATACTTGTAAATTATAATGTGATGCTTGCATCATTGATTGGCTGCTCTTGTTTTACATTACCGTATTTATCGGCGTATAACATGCACCCCAAGTTTAGGAGGGAATTTTAAGGAAAAAAATTTTTAGGAGGGAAATTTAAGGAAAAAAAACTAACATTTAATTTCCATCAATGCAACCTTATCAGTGTCCATCTGAAGCCTTGTCAGTGTCATTTTTAGCCTTGTCATGCAGCCTGTCCATCATTGCAGCCTTGTCATTGCAGCCTTGTCATTGCAGCCCTGTCATTGCAGCCTGCCCGTCATGCAGTTTGTCCATCTTTGCAGCCTTGTCCCCTCAGATTTTGTTTTTAAAAATGGCGCCACCGAGATGTCCTTTGTATATCGGCGGCGCCCTTAAGTTCTCGGTGGCTTTTGGCCACCTCGGCCTTACCTGGCGGCTTTCGGCCGCCTCGGCCGTACTCGGGGGCTTTCGGCCACCTCGACCGTACTCAGAGGCTTTCGTCCGCTCTCGCTGCTTCTCGGCGGTTTTTCGGCCACCTCGGCTGTACTCAGAGCCTTTCGGACGATTCAGCCGTACTTGGAGCCTTTCGGCCTCCTCGACCGTACTCGGGGGCTTTTGCCCGCTCTCGCCGCTTCTCTGTGGTTTTTCGGCCACCTCGGCTGTACTCAGAGCCTTTCGGCCGCTTCGGCCGTACTTGGAGCCTTTCGGCCACTCTTGAAAACTGCCAAGAAGGGCCAAAAGGCTCCGAGTACGGCCGAGGCGGCCAAAAACCGCAGAGAAGGGCCAAAGGCAGCTTAAAGCCGACCAGAGCCCAAAAATCGCAAGGGAATCGCGGCGGATCGGAGTATAACACACACCCGCGATATATATGCGATATATATAGTGAGGAGTAAATCAACCAAAGTTCTCTACACTTTTGTTCTTTTATGTCCTTCAATACACATCTGGAGACATTTCCCAAAGTGAATATTGTAGAGGAACTTGTGTTCTATACCTGTATGAAGGCTCACATAGCTTGCAGAGACCTCATGAAACCCACCAACCCTAGGTTGCTATAATAGGCCAGTGTCTACAAGACCCTGGAGTTGAACACTTGAGCCAACTCTTCCCTGCTCCTGCCAATTAGCTGATAAATCTGCCCTTCAGACATATGAGCCAACAAGACTTAGGAAGGAACACGCCCTGAGCTCCAGGAAGAATTTTAAGTGTTAAGGGTTAAACTATAGAGGTGGGCTACATGTAATGGCCAGGGAAGGGACAGATGAATTATAATTGTTAGGAATAGGTAAAGTTGGGGGACTATGAGGACCTACAGTGAATATCACATTTGCTTCAACCCCAAATTCCCAGCCCCAAATTTCAGACATACAAACCGGACATACAAGTAACAATGAATCATCTCAACGTGTCTAATAATATATACTCATTTTATCATTTTTCTTTTATTTTCCAGGTCCGTTTCCCACCACCACCATCACCACTCCTCGTAAGTGTTTTATTCTTCTATCAGATCACAATGGTGGAAGTCCCGTGGATCATTTTATACTTGTAAATTATAATGTGATGCTTGCATCATTGATTGGCTGCTCTTGTTTTACATTACCGTATTTATCGGCGTATAACATGCACCCTAAGTTTAGGAGGGAATTTTAAGGAAAAAATTTTTTAGGAGGGGAATTTAAGGAAAAAAAACTTACATTTAAATGCCCATCAATGCAACCTTATCAGTGTCCATCTGAAGCCTTGTCAGTGTCATTTTTAGCCTTGTCATGCAGCCTGTCCGTCATTGCAGCCTTGTCATTGCAGCCCTGTCATTGCAGCCTGCCCGTCTTGCAGTTTGTCCATCTTTGCAGCCTTGTCCCCTCAGATTTTGTTTTTAAAAATGGTGCCACCGAGATGTCCTTTGTATATCGGCGGCGCCCGTAAGTTCTCGGTGGCTTTTGGCCACCTCGGCCGTACCTGGCGGCTTTCAGCCGCCTCAGCCGTACTCGGAGGCTATCGGCCGCCTCGACCGTACTCGGAGGCTTTCGCCCGCTCTCGCCGCTTCTCGGCGGTTTTTCGGCCACCTCGGCTGTACTCAGAGCCTTTCAGCCAATTCGGCCATACTTGGAGCCCCAAATTCCCAGCCCCAAATTTCAGACATACAAACCGGACATACAAATAACAATGAATCATCAACGTGTCTAATAATATATACTTATTTTATCATTTTTATTTTATTTTCCAGGTCCGTTTCCCACCACCACCATCACCACTCCTCGTAAGTGTTTTATTCTTCTATCAGATCACAATGGTGAAAGTCCTGTGGATTATTTTATACTTGTACAATATAATGTAATGTTGTTATCGTTAATTGGCTGTTCCTGTTTTACATTATATATGGTGATGAGTAAACCAACCAAGATTCTGTACACTTTTGTCTACTTTTTGTCCCTCAATACACATCTAGAGGAGTTTCCTAAAGGGAATATTCTAGGAGAAAGTGTGTTCTTTACCTGTATGAAGGCTCACATATCTTCCTGAGACCTCATGAAACCCACCAACCCCCAGTTGCTATATTAGGCCAATGTCTACAAGACCCTGGAACCAAACGCTTGAGCCAACTCTTCCCTGCTCCTGCCAATTAGTCAAAGAATCTTCCCTTCAGAGATTATGATGTATGTATCAGGAAGGAACAGCCCTGAGCTCTGAGCCACAGGCAGGGCCGGACTGGGAATAAAAACCAGCCCTGGAAAAAATGTTATACCAGCCCCAGAATTTTTTTTATACCAGCCCAACAGCTTAACGTTATTATTTTCTTGTTCATGAAAGGCCTCTCCACAGTCCACACACGTCTGACTTCTCCCATGACCCCCATCTTAGCGACACTCCCACTCTTGACTCCTCTCCAAACTCCCTCAAAGACTGCCGACAATGATATGATACAAGAGATGGTCAGAGACTGCAGACATGATACAAGAGATCAATGCAGTCTCACCAGTGCCCATCAAATGCAGTCTCACTGTGCACATAATCGCAGCCTGACTGTGCCCATAATTGCAGAGAGAGAGAGAGAGATATGCATGCTCTGCAGGCAAAAATAAATAAATAAATGCACATTTTTTTTTTTTTACCTGCAACATTTTTTAATTATTATAATGAATTAGTTCACTTTTTATTATGATTTATATTATTATAGTAAATAAGTTAATTTTTTTTCTAAAGAATCCACGAGAGAGAGAGATATAGAGGGGCTGCAATGGTGTCAGATAGAGGGGGTGCTGCAATGCTGTGAGAGAGAGAGAGAGGGGGGTGCAATGGTGAGAGAGAGAGGGGGTGCAATGGCGAGAGAGAGGGGGGTACAATGGTGAGAGAGAGGGGGGGTGCACTGGTGAGAGAGAGAGGGGGGGTGCACTGGTGAGAGAGAGAGAGGGGGGTGCAATGGTGAGAGAGAGAGAGGGGGTGCAATGGTGAGAGAGAGAGAGAGAGAGAGAGGGGTGCAATGGTGTGAGAGAGAGGGGGTGCAATGGTGTGAGAGAGAGGGGCTTTACTGGTGAGAGAGAGAGAGAGGGGGGCTGCACTGGTGAGAGAGAGAGGGGGATGCACTGGTGAGAGAGAGAGGGGGGCTGCACTGGTGAGGGAGAGAGGGGGGCTGCACTGGTGAGGGAGAGAGGGGGCTGCACTGGAGAGAGAGAGAGGGGGCTGCACTGGAGATAGAGAGAGAGAGAGGGGGCTGCACTGGAGAGAGAGAGAAGGGCTGCACTGGAGAGAGAGAGAGAGAGGGGGGCTGCGCTGGTGAGAGAGAGGGGGCTGCGCTGGAGAGAGAGAGAGGGGGCTGCACTGGTGAGAGAGAGAGAGAGGGGGGCTGCGCTGGTGAGTGAGAGAGTGGGCTGCGCTGGAGAGAGAGAGGGGGGGCTGCACTGGAGAGAGAGAGAGGGGGCTGCACTGGAGAGAGAGAGAGGGGCTGCACTGGAGAGAGAGAGAGAGAGAGGGGGGGCTGCACTGGAGAGAGAGAGAGAGAGGCTGCGCTGGAGAGAGGGGGCTGCACTGGAGAGAGAGAGGGGCTGCACTGGAGAGAGAGAGAGAGAGAGGGGGCTGCGCTGGAGAGAGGGGGGCTGCGCTGGAGAGAGGGGGGCTGCGCTGGAGAGAGGGGGGCTGCGCTGGAGAGAGAGGGGGCTGCACTGGTCGTTCACTTGCCCTTATGACTGCATACACACTGAGACCAGTGGGCCGTGCTAGCTCCGCATGGGCCAGATGGAAGGAGAGCAGCACCATGACGTTCTGACGTTCTGCTCCTCCCATCAGGCACATCACTCCGCAGGTTCAGCCTGCAGTTCAGTGGGCGGCGCCGGATCAGAAGTGAAGGCATTGGATGCTGCCAGCGCCGCCGCTGCTCTTTATATTACTGACAGCCAGGCAAGTAGCTCCAATGACCAAATACGGCCCTGACTGCAGCCAGCCTACCAGGAAATTTCCCGGTATCCCGGTAGGCCAGTCCGGCCCTGGCCACAGGCACGTGTCATCATTGGTAGGCTTGTGTATAAATGAGCAGACATGTGATTTTCCCCACTTGTCTGAATCATAAATCACTCCTTACACCAGTCATATGGTATTGTTGTCATAGAGCATCGCTAATAGTTTTATGAACAATCAAACTAATGGATTTTTTTTTACTGTAAATGAATTTATGGTAATAAAGTTTTGACTATATGACATAACAAGAAAAATATCTTTGACATGCCATCTGGTTTTGTACTCCATATAACCCAGTTCTCCCACCATCACTAGTAAGTTTTCTTTTTGTTTTATAATCGTATATTTTAGCCTAATAGTTCAGGTGAAAATGTAGTCTATGGTGTTAAAAAGGTTAAGAGTAGAAATATTATTGGACTTTGGGTTGGGGATTAGGAGGTGAAGTGTAAGGGTTAGGTTGCCTAAAGAGGAACCATGGGCAAAATGCATGGCAGTCTTTCAGTAGAATCACCACAGCAGTCCTCTCCATAACATAGCCCAACAGATCAACACATATTTATTAAAGGTTTTCTAAAACTACAATCAAAAAGGGGGAGGGAGAAGGTAAAGTGTTTGAGTTACGTCAACTTTTACTAGTTGTTGCTTAAATTTAGGTTATGGGTTAAGAGTTATGCCACGTACACACGGCCAAACTTTTTTTTTTTTTTTTAATACAAACTTTTATTGAGACTTATAAAGAAAAAATAGGCACATACATAGAGCGACTGAGTGCTCCAGAATACAAACATCAAAGTACAGTACATCGAGTTAACAATAATACATTGCTTGCAGTAAAGGAGTAGCAGGCATACAAGTATAAAACAGAGTAATGGATGGTAAGTAGCTGCTATCCAACGCAGTAGTCATTGCTCATGGGGGTATAAAGAGCGAGGCATCCGACAGAGATAAAGTATCCCCCACTATACCAAGCACTGGGGTAGTGACTGTAACATCGATAAACAACAAACATAGAAATGCCAATGAAAACCAAAGAAAAACAAAAATCATAACGTAAGACAATAACTAAAACTGAATTAATGAAATAAATGCTCCCAAAGGGTACGGGACTGCAAGATCCTCCACCTAGGTCTGAACCCCGTTCGGGGGCGAGCAAACTCCCATGAAGCCCCAGCCCAAAGGCTAAGGGTATCAGGGGGACCAAGTCTTCCATTTAAGCTCGTATACCGGCATGGTGTCCAAAATTGTATGGGAAATCCTCTCCATTAACTGTATTGCAGCCATCCTCTTGAGCACCCGCTCCCATGCTACCGTGGGCGAACGCCAGAATAAGGCGATCGACCAGTGTACTGCACTAAAAAGAGTATGGGAGAGCTTTTGCTCTGGGGGGGTAGAGCCTGGGATATCAGCAAAAAAGAGGCACATTTGGAAGGAAAGTGTGACCGGGGTGCCAATGATACCCGACACTCTGTCCTGCACTTTCTGCCAGAGGGATCTGAGAGCTGGGCAGCTCCAAAATATATGGAGATGAGTGCCCGCATCAGGGCAACCCCGAAAACAAGATCCAGAAACGGTGGGGAAAAAGGTATGCAGCTTCGCAGGGGTGTAATACCACCTGGTATGGAGCTTCAGCACCGTTTCCTTAACCGCCTCGGACCTGGTACACTTATGCATGTTAGAAATTCTGCAAGACCACTCCTCTGAGGAGACTTCCTCTCCTGTCTCCAGTTCCCATTTAATTATGGCCGCAGATTTCTCAGAGAGGCCCACATCTGTAAGGGATGAGTATAAGATGGAAATACCGCCCCTATCTCTAGATCCCGGGCCACATAGTCTCTCAAATAAGGTGTCCACCCCCCAGGTGGCCCTCGGGAAATAAGTGTTATAAAAATGTCTAATTTGCAAGTAGCGAAAAAATTCAGAATTAGGTAGGGCATGAGAGGACCGGAGGGATCCGAAAGACCGAAAGGCCCCCCTGACATGTAGGGTACCGTAGGTGATCAGATCCCCCCTAGTCCATAATGCAAAACCAGCATAATCCTGGAGGGCCGCAGGGAACTCAGGGTTCCCGATAAATGAGGCCAGTTTAGGGTTAGGGGAACGAAGTGAGAATTTCCCACTGTACAGGGACCATAAGCGAAGTGACTGACTCACCACTGTATTCAGGGCTGAGAGCTCTTTAACGTGTAAGGACTTATTCCAGAGAAGACCGGGGAGGTAATATGGGATCACCGAGGCCCGTTCAAAGCGCAACCAGGGCACTGATCTCGGGGGATAGTGCCATTGGGCAAGCTGGAGAAATCTGGCTGAGAGGTAGTACAACCAGATATTCGGTAAACCCAGACCTCCCCTGCCTCTACTCCTGTACAACATATGTTTGCCCAAACGAGGTTTTTTGTTGTGCCAGACAAACTTATTAATATCGCTTTGTAGAGATTCCAGGGTGAGACGGGAAATATAGTTGGGCAGGGATCTGAATAAAAATAATAGTTTAGGGAGGATCGACATCTTAACCGCCTGAACCCTGCCTAAGAATGAAATATGGTAAGAGTCCCAGGTGTGTAACAGCTGTCTAACTCGGGAAAACATAGCCGGATAATTAGCAAGGTATATTTTATGGCTAGAAGCCGCTAGCTTAATCCCCAGATAAGAGAAGGTCTGGCAATCCATAGGGAAACCAAAGTTCGCTTGAATCTGAGCTGCTATCTGTTGGGGAAAATTAATTGGCAGAGCTGAACATTTCGTGAGGTTAACTCCCAGACCAGACAGACCCCGGAAATCATGCAGGATTGAAACTAAGTTGGGTATGGAGACCATAGGGTCCGTCAAAAACAGGAGTACGTCATCCGCATACATACTCAGCTTAAATTCCTGATCGCCCTTAACATAGCCCCTAATATCGGGGTTGAGGTTGATCGCCCGAGCCAGAGGTTCTATGGCCAGGGCGAACAGCAAGGGCGATAGCGGGCACCCCTGCCTGGTTCCACGACCCAGTGTGAAATAGTCTGAGTTGCAGCCTGGCAGCTTGATTCGGGTGCGAGGGTGGTGGTAAAGTGCCCTAAAGCCATGCACAAAGGCTCCTGAAAAACCAAATCTCCCCAAAGCCAGTTCTAGATAGGACCACAACACACTATCAAACGCTTTGTGGATATCCAGGCCCAACAGTAACACTCTACGGGAAAATAGATCAGCATCCTGAATGACATTAGAGGCAAGCCTGATATTATCCGTGATCTGTCTGGTCGGTATAAAACCCGTTTGGTCAGGGGAGACTAGAGAGGTGATTATCTTAGCGAGCCTGTCGGCCAAAATGCGCCCAAAAATCTTGAGGTCGGTGTTGATAACCGAAATCGGCCTATAATTCTGTGGAAGAGTGTGGTCCTTGTTCGGCTTGGGGATCAGAGACATATTCGCTAAGAGCATGTCATCCGGGAAGGTATTACCCTCAAGGATATGATCGAACATGGCCCTGAGGTATGGTGTCAGGGAGTCCTGAAATTTCTTATAGTACTGGGCCGAGAATCCATCCGGCCCGGGGGTTTTGGAGGGTTTAAGGGATTTGATAACTTTAGAGATTTCCTGATCAGAACACGGGGCATTCAATGCTTGAATCTGGACCGTAGACAATTTAGGGAGCGGTATCTCCTCCAGCCAAGCCTCGAGGGCCCGGTCCGGAGGGGAGGCCGGGGGGGAGAGAAGGTCAGCGTAAAACTTGGAAAAAATTTTAAGGATCTCGGCTGGGTGGGAAACTGCAGTGCCTTGAGCGTTTCTTAATCTGTATGTATGCGGTGCTTGAATAGATTGGTTCAACTTTCTAGCAAACATGGCTGAGGCCGAGCTGCTGTGTAACAGAAACTTGGCCTTAGACCAGCGCAAAGCTTTCTCTGTTCTGTCAGACAAAATTCTGTCAAGTTCTAGTCTGTGCGAGTTAATTTGTAAGAGAGTGTTAGGGTCGTGATCTTGAGAATGTAAGTGATAAAGTCTGTCCAGTTCGATCGTGAGTCTGCGAATGTCTGCCAACCTTTGCCTATTTCTTTCTGCCGCTAGCTGAATCAGGTGCCCCCTGACCACTACCTTATGTGCGGCCCACAGTATGGGGGGGGACACCTCATTCGTATCATTATGCGCAAAATACTCTGTAATATGGGAGGAAATCTGCGGTAACACGCTTGGGTCTGAAAGAAGTGCCTCATTTAGTCTCCAACCCGCCACTGAGGGCTTAAGGCCCATGTGGGACAGGTCCAGGGATACCATCTGATGGTCTGACCATGGGCAGGGGTGGATGGACGCAGCCGTGGAGTTTGCCAGGAGAATTGCAGTACAGAATAAATAATCCAGCCTGGAATAACTGTCATGAGGGTGAGAATAAAATGTATACTCCCTGGCCCCCATGTTATGGGCCCTCCACGAGTCTGTCAAGTTATGGGAAAGAAGCAATGATTTTAGAGACTTCGAGAAGGCGTTAGCGGAGCCTCTGTCCCTGCTACGGTCAAGCACCGAGTGAGCTACCAGGTTGAAATCCCCCCCCACTATCATGTGGGGAGAAATATAACTATCAAGGACCCGGAAGAACGCTTTAAAAAAAGTTAGTTGTGAATCATTGGGTGCATAAACATTCGCTAGGGTAACCTGTTTACCTTGCAAGGAACCCTGAAGGATAATAAATCTGCTCTCAGGGTCCTTGTACATTCTGTCCATGTTAAACTGAACCCCATTGCGTAAAAAAATAGCCACCCCTCGGGATCGGGATGCATAAGTGGAGTAATAACCACGAGAATAAACCTTATTAAAAAATGAGGGGTGATTACCCGTAGAAAAATGTGTCTCCTGGAGGAGCAACACATCTGCTCGCAACTGTTTGTAGGCACTAAATGCTTTTTTACGTTTTTGAGGGGAGTTAAACCCCTTAACATTATGTGAGACTATCTTAATCCCCATTGATCATTTTGAGGGGAAAGCAAAGCCCAATAGAGGCTAATAACTCCGATCCCGAGGGGGGGGGTGAAAGATATACATATACACATTGGCCAACCTAATAAACCGCACTGCAGCGGAAGTCTACTAGCGTATATAAAGAAGTGTTTCCAGAGGATCTTAACCTTAGGTATTCTAATGATATAACAAAAAAGTGTCCCGTACCAGAAAATAAAAACAACCAAAAAAAACATAGTGAACATATAAACCATTGGGGTCGGGAGGGGATAGACCATCCCGACATAAAGATAAACCATATCTGCCAGGTGAGTGACCTTCCTGAACAGTGGGACCTCTAGGTCCAACACTCTCGGCCACCCGAGAGGAGAAAGATGGCGGGGAGGAGCAGGGACTAACTTGCCTCCACTCACCCCAACCCTCAACTCTCCCGCGGGGACGCAAGAGTGGGGGGAAAAACAAGCGCGGGCCCAATATCTCCGCACAGCGGGGACTAGGTAGAGCAAATGGTGCCTCCAGAAAGGCGCATTGGGCCATAGGGGGGAAGGGTGTCAAAAGTACCGTGATCTAAGAAGAAAACCCCCCCAGCTGGCCTCCATACCAGTCCACCAGTCCCATCAAAACTCAGGCCGGGGAAAAAAGCGGAAAGGAAAAGCAACCGGGCCAACTGGTTAAATATCAAAGTGCAAAAGAAAACAAAAATTATGAGACCCGTCTTCATATGAGGTGGGCTCTAAGGTTTTGCCTTTGCCTCCTGCGGTCTCTGTTCGGGGAAGGAGTGGCCCATATGGCCGAAGGGCGAGGTGTAGAGGGCATCCTGGGCAGGTCCTCCTTCGCCATGAGTCCCAGCTTGACCAGGAGCTCCTTGCCCTCCAGAATGGTGGTGACAGAGTACGTGGTGCCGTTATGGATGACCTGAAGTTTGAATGGAAATCCCCATCTGTACCGGATTCGTGCTTCCTGCAGGGGAGTCGTGATTTCTTTAAATTTGCGCCTCTTATCCAGGGTCGCCGGGGAAATGTCCGGGTAGATTTGGATCTTGACCCCCTCCAAGGTAATGTTGGGGGTGGCACGAGAAGCCCTTAGGATCTCCTCCTTCACCAGATAATCCTTGAGACACAAAATAATGTCCCTGGGAGGTTTGTCTTCAGGTGGCTTGGGCCGCAAAGCTCTGTGCAGTCTGTCACATGTAAATGCAGAGATAGGAGAAGCAGGCAGTAGAGATTGAAACAGCTTCAGTACGGCAGGGGCTATATCAGTTATGGCCTCCGGGACCCCCCTGAGCCTCAGGTTGTTCCGTCTGTTTCTGTTGTCAAGGTCCTCCAAGTGGCCCTGGAGCTGGGAGACCGACTCTGAGAGGGATTCATGATCCCTGCGGAGGTCAGAGTATGCAAGCTGCAGCTCATCATGCTTCGTTTCCAGTAAGTCAGTTCTGCCTCCTAAAACAGCAAGCTCCTGTTGTAATGTGCTGGTGGACTTATGGAGTTCGGTTTGAAATTTCTCCGCCAGTTTTGTGTACATAGCTGTGAGGCTGTCATCTAGGTCTGCTTTGGTGAGTTGTAAAGAGTACTCACCATCCCTGATCGAATGTGCAGGGGAGGCTGCAGGGCTGCCTCTGAGCTCCGGCGTGCGTCCCAGGTCAGCGCCATCTTGGGAATTCCCCGCCATCTCCCGGGCCCTGAGGAGATAGTTTGTGAGGGACCGCTGTGCTGGTTTCCCGCGACGGGACTTGGCGGACGGCATGCACCGATCTTTCCTCCGGGGGTGCAGGTACTTCAGGTGCTCGAACAGTGCGTTAAACGGCCCCGGGGAGTGAGATAACGTCCCCGCTGCGACGGAGCTCCTCTCAAGTGCGACCTTCCAGGTTCGCGCCGCGCATGCGCCCCCCCACACGGCCAAACTTTTTGACGGACTTGGTCGGCGGACAATCCGACGGACTTTGCAGCTGAGGTCCGCCGGACTTTCAAACGAACGGACTTGGCCACACACAATCACTCCAAAAGTCCAACGGATTTGAACATGATGATGTAGAATTAGGAAGTTCATAGCCAGTAGCCAATAGTTCAGACACATCCTGTTTCATGCTGACAACTGCCTCCTAATTGTGAGTTGTTACCGCCACATAAAAAGACGTAGAATATGGTGTATGTGATAAAGCTGGAGATAAGTGGTGATAACAGTTTTCAGGACTCATCGGTGGTGATAAGTCCCGAGTGAGGTGTTTAATAGGAATGAGGTTTTCGGGTGATGGAAGATTGAATGTATGAAGGTAAAAAAGCCTTTAGAACCACTTGGAACATTTTGCTGGCTTAAGACCAGACGATTTTTTGCGATTCGGCGCTGCGTCGCTTTAACTGACAATTGCGCGGTCATGCGACGTGGCTCCCAAACAAAACTGGCGTCCTTTTTTCCCCACTAATAGAGCTTTCTTTTGGTGGTATTTGATCACCCCTGCGGTTTTTATTTTTTGCGCTATAAACAAAAATAGAGCGACAATTTTGAAAAAACACATTATTTTTTACTTTTTGTTATAATAAATATCCCCCAAAAATATTTAAAAATATATATATATTTTTTCCTCAGTTTAGGCCAATACATATTCTTCTACATATTTTTGGTAAAAAAATTGCAATAAGCATTTATTGATTGGTTTACGCAAAAGTTATAGCGTTTACAAAATAGGGGATAGTTTTATGGCATTTTTCTTAATATTTTTTTTTTTTACTAGTAATGGCGGCGATCAGCGATTTTTATTGTGACTGCGACATTATGGCGGACACATCGGACATTTTTGACACATTTTTGGGACCATTGTCATTTATACAGCAATCACTGCTATACAAATGCAGTGATTCCTGTGTAAATGACGCTGGCAGTGAAGGGGTTAACCAGTGGGTGGCAGTGTAGGGGTTAAGTGTTCCTAGGGGCGTGTTACTAACTGGGGGGGTCTGGGCTTTGTGTTAGTGAACACTGATCTCTGCTCCAATCACATGGAGCAGAGATCAGTGTCACTTGTTGCTAGGCAGAACAGGGAGATGCCGTTTACAGCCACCCCGTGAGACGATCGCGGGTATCTCCACGGCTATCGAGTCCACGGGACCCACGACCGGACTCACGGAGGTCGCGACCGGCACGTGCGCACCGCCGGCAGCTCGCACGCGATGGCAGGGCGGCATATAGAAATGGATGTACCTATACGCCAATATGCCTGCTCGTGCCATTCTGCCTCATATTATCTATATTATATTATCTGACTCATAAAAGTCCTTCAGAAGTTTGATTGGTCCTCATCAGTATCCTCTGTTCTCTTTAGGTGCTTCAACACAGACATGTAAAGCAGATGAGGAATGGCAGCTGAGGAACAATCGATCTGGATGTTTTTGTAAAGATCCGTATAATGTCACTGGTATGTATATAGGAATTTGAGGAGTCACTCCAGCTTTTCACACTATTTAATTGTTATCATCATCTAGTATTAAAAATACTATTCACAAACCATTTAAAGTTTAACCCCAGTTTTGGATAGACTTAAGAATAATAAAAATGTCAGTAGTGTGGGCGGGTCTGACCACGAGAGAAGATGGCCACTTAGCCTGAGATCTCTCACCAACAGAGCTGCTTTCCCATCATTAACTGAGACTTCTACCGCACCTGTACAGCTGAGACTATGGGTACTGCATCCTGCGGCTCGCCAGCGACAAGATCCCAATCTCTCTGTGACACCTCCGGGCAGATGAGCCAGTCAATCTTCCACACTGAGGCCGGAAGCGTGGCGGCCACTGCCTTGCGCCGGCACTCTTAAGCTCCCAGCACACCCCTTACATCAGATTTCATCTTCCCTTATATTAGCTTGCCCATCAGAGCACCTCTTACATCAGGGTGCCCATCAGAGCCCACCTTACATCAGAGTGCATCTTAGGAGTCCTCGCTTAGAATTTGGTGCCCATCAGAGCACCCTTACATCAGAGTGCTTCTTAGGAGTCTTCCCTTATATTAGGTTGCCCTTCAGAGCACTTCTTACATCAGGGTGTCCACCAGCGCCCACTTTACATCAGAGTGCATCTTAGGAGTCCTCCCTTACCTTTGGTTGCCCATCAGAGCCAACCTTACAATGGAGTGCATCTTAGGAATCCTCCCTACTTTAGGGTCCCCATCAGAATCTTTTATCCGATTCCTTATCAGTGGTCCACCCTTACCTTGCTCACAGCATGTCTTCAGTGTAACAGCAGGGTGGGAGGTAGAATGCAGAAGGTGGACCAGAGATGAATGGAGGAAGTTCTGTCCTCCTGCTGGGGCAAGCAGGTCCTTAATTGCTAAGATGCTGATGGTCCTAACAAACAACTAACTTGGAAAAATACATTGGGGGGGGGGGTGAAATCCTGTGGTACGATGGATAGGTTGCAGTTTGGAGACTATCCCAAAATGTACGCATATGGATTACATACAACAATAGTTTTAAAAATATCATTAACACGTTGAACAACATCTTTCCAGTATCTTACCAACTTAGAAAATATCACCAGACTGGTAATGTTCACAGGTGTCCCAAAGAGCCAAATGGAGTTGTAGGTGGGGGTGGGGGGTTGGCCCAGAATTCTTTTTAGACATGTGCACACTGAAATATTTTGTTTCAGAATTTCGTTTTCGTCTGAAAAATACATTTATTTAGATACTCCAGAAATTCCTTTTTATTTATTTAGTTTCGTTAAAAAATGCATTCGTCCGAAATTCCGAAATAATTAAGGTGGAATCTGTCATTGAAGGCTTATGGTGTCTGTCGAATGTTCTAAGAAGGTTCGACGGAGCAGCTAAACTGTATGACGCCGCAATCGTACATTTCCGGCCGAATGTTCCGCCTGCAAGCTATAGTAGAATTCTAATGTTGTATGACACTAGTGATAATTATATTTATTCATTATTATTACTAGTCACCCAACATTAGAATTCTTCTATAGCCTATGGGCGGAGCATTTCACCATAAATGTCTGCTCGTGGCGACTGCTTCCTTGAATCTTCATGTGGAATCTTTTCTCTCTATGTAGAATAATCTTGGACTAATAGAGTTAGGTTAGACACATTCAACCTTTTTTGCTATTGTCTCTATAATGTCCAATCTTTTCTCTCTATGTCGAATCTTTTCTCTCTATGTCGAATCTTTTCTCTCCATGTCAAATCTTTTCTCTCTCTGTCAAATCTTTTCTCTCTATGTAGAATAATCTTGGACTAATAGAGGTTAGGCACATTCAACCTTTTTTGCTATTGTCTCTATAATGTCGAATCTTTTCTCTCTCTGTCGAATCTTTTCTCTCTATGTAGAATAATCTTGGACTAATAGAGTTAGATTAGGCACATTCAACCTTTTTTTCTATTGTCTCTATAATGTTGAATCTTTTCTCTCTATGTCAAAACTTTTCTCTCTTTTTTCTATTGTCTCTATAATGTCGAATCTTTTCTCTCTCTGTCGAATCTTTTCTCTCTATGTCAAATATTTTCTCTCGATGTTGAATCTTTTCTCTCTATGTAGAATAATCTTGGACCAATAGAGCTAAGGTTAGGCACATTCGACCACAGGTTCGATGGACACTGATCGCTATTGTCAGCATCATGTCGAATCTCCTATCTATATATAGAACTGTTGTCACAACGAAAACTAAAATAAAGCATTTGTTTATGTCGGATCTTTCGGTTTTCGGATTCTGCGCGTTCGTTATTGTTTGTTAAAACGATAACGAAAATACCCGAAATTCAGATGAAAATGCATTCGGACGAAAACAAATGCACATGTCTAGAATTTTTTAAGCTGCATTCCCTGAACAATGTTTTCCTTCTATCTTACGGTATGGAGGATACAAGTGAAGTTACTCCCTGTTGGTTTTTAGGCTGCACTGCCTCCAATTTTTTAGGCTCGGTTCACACTGCTTCAAACTGTTTTTTAACCAACTTTCAGTGGGATTATATAGTGCAACTTGGATGCAACTTGTAGATGGTTTGCATATTGTAGGGAAAAAAAATCAGGCTTAAAATGCACCAAAGTAGTACAGGACCACCAAAATTGTGACGTGCTGAGTTGTATTTATGTGAACGGGTACCATGTGATTTCCATTGGCATACAATTTTTTTCAACTAAAGTCACATCTGGTATCACACTAATATAAACAGAGCCCTAAAGTAAATGGAAATACAGCCATTAAAATCTCAAAAGTCGGTAAGGTTGAAAAAAAGACATCAGTCCATCAAGTTCAACCTGTGTGTGTGTTTATGTCGATATTACATCGTATATCACTGTATGTTGTGATCATTAAGGTGCCCATCTACCGATGCTCCCTGCTGATACCACCACCTGTGGAAGAGAATTCCACATCCTTACCGCTCTGACAGTAAAGAACCCTCTACACAGATTATGATTAAACTGCTCTTCTTCCAATTTCTGGGAATGGCCTTTTAAACTCTTTCACAGAGTTTTCTCCCTATTGTGGGGTCACCAGTACGGTATTTGTACATCGCTATCATATCCCCTCTCAAGCGTCTCTTCTCCAGAGAGAATAAGCTCAATGCTTGTAGTCTTTCCCCATAGCAGAGATCATCCAGACCCTTTATTAACTTAGTTGCCCTTCTCTAGACTCGCTCCATTTCCAACACATCCTTTCTGAGGACTGGTGCCCAGAACTGGACAGCATACTCCAGGTGCGGCCGGACCAGAGTCTTGTAAATCCTCTTTTAATGCATGTCAATATTCTCTTGGCTTTTCTGGCAGCAGCTTGGACCATCATCTTCTAGGACCCCCAGGTTCATCTCCAGCCTAGATTCCCCCCAGAGGTTCCGCCCTAGCAAGTAGCTTGTATTCATATATTTAGCACCCAAATGCATTACCTTACATTTTTCAACATTAAACCTCATTTGCCATGTGGTTGCCCAACACATTTGTTTATTGAGGTCCTCCTGTAAGGTTTCCACATCTTGCTGTGAAGTTGTGGCCCTACTTAGTTTTGCATCATCCACAAACATTGAGATTGAGCTATTTATCCCATCATCTATATTGTTTGTGAATAAATTAAAGAGAACTGGTCCTGGAACAGATCCTTGGGGGAAATCGCACTTGCCACACCAGACCATTCCGAGTTTTTGATATTTATCACCACCCTTTGGACAGGACCCTGTAATGAGTTTTCTATCTAGGTACATACCCTATGTATGTGTAGCGGCGGCTCCTGAAGAGAAAGCGCTCTGCGTTTTTCAAAGTTAAACTGCAGTTTGGTTTGGATTTGTTTGTCTAAATTGGACCTCTGCATCAGTCTGACTGGACTGTGAGATGTTCAGCCTGGCCACAGGGGGCACTGTCTCTTGTGGCGGGCGTGGAACTATGGTCTGGTTAGGTGCTTAAGTTAGTCTCTTTCGGAGTCAGGTCATTGGGAATGGAGCTCTCGCTGTGCCCTCTGGGAGAGGGTATTTAAGATGCGGACGTCACGTGGTTCGGGGTCCCGGTCCAGTATGATGTGCTGAATTCATGGTCCTGGTCCTCCTGACCAGCCCCCAGGAAGGCTATGCCATGGGGTGCAGATCCACCCAACTTTAATGTCTCGGGGCTGGCTAGCCAGAGGCAAGGAAACTAAAGGAGGATTCTGAGGTGGTTGGGTACCTTTTCTGGTTTGGGAGAGATCCAGTGTACTTCAAGCATTCCAGGGGAGGACTCTTAAGAAGAACACCACGTACAGGTTGGTTTTCTTAACAAGAGCCTGGAAGGGCTGAGGTACCCGAGAGAATCCGGTCTTGTTGATATCGCCAAGTGGGCTGAAAGATCCAGATATCCTACAAGTGTTTCAAGTTTAGTTTTCCTTTGTGTTCTACAACAACGTCTGTGGCAGAGACTTGTTCCTGAGGAAGCACCTTGTTGGCGGCTAGGCCTGGTGAGAGAGGGACTGTCCAACCTGAGTGATCATCCAGCTGCGAATGGCTATTCTCTGGATGCTGTCAAAGTAAGCAAGTTCTTCAACGTTTCTGACTTTGACACTAAAGCCTTGTACACACGTTCGGAGAATCCGTCCGAATGTGTCCTATCGGACCGTGTTGTCGGATAATCCGACTGTGTGTGGTCTGCATCGGACTGATTCCGTCTGAATCTCCGTCGGACCCAAATTTCCAACTTGTTGGAAATATTTTCCGACCAACTGGTTCGATCGGACATACTCCGATCATGTGTAGAGAATTTTGATCGGACCAAGTGCCACGCATGCTCAGATCAAATTCCTACATCAAAGCTATTGGCTACTAGCCTGAATGTAGTCCCATCGTAACGAAATTACATCATCACGTTTTGAAAGATCGGATTTTTCGACAACTTAGTCCGACCGTGTGTATGCAACAGTTTCGGACAAGATCCGACAGACAAAATCTGACGGATTTGGTTGGCAGAATGTCTGACCGTGTGTACAGGGGCTAAGAGTATCTGAATTCCTTCCCAACCCTCTGACCCCAAGTTGAAAGACCGTTCAATTCACTGAGATTTGCAAATAAAATCCATTCAAGTGGATCTGTTGTCAGTCTCGAGTTACTGGGCTATTTACCACGGGACATCCCCTAGATGTGTCACAAGTAGAACAGAAGGTAATGGTAAGCCCAAAAATAACCAGCAGCTCCTTCGAGGGGTTAGTGCTACATATGTATGTATGCAATACAGGGACAAGGTCATCTAGAGCCCGGGGTAAACATACCAAACTGCGCCCCCCCCCTCCCAAGATGTATGAGCATTATGTGGCAACAAATCCCCCCACAAAGACACTGAGCACTAATCTTCATGCCTACCCCCTAAGCATAAATTCCCCCTCCTCTCAGTAGAAATCCACCCAATGCTGAACCCCCCCCCCCTCCTTTCAGCACAAATCTTTGCAACTACCCATTCCCCATATCCACCCAGCGCGAATGCCCCCTCCCCACCAAAAAAGGTTCAGCCCTTCTGGCACAAATCCTCTACCCCTAAAATTGCCCATCCTAGTACACATCTTCTAACCCCCTCCTAGCACAAATCTTCTTGCCATTCCCCTCCCTACACAAATCCCAAAAATCACCACTCTTGGCACTCCCCGCCAAATTTTCCCTCCTAGAACAATACTGCCACCCCTCAAATTCACCCTTTCAACACAAATCCTGCCCCCCCACCTCACATGATACCGCAGTGCCCAGGGAAGCTTCCCCTCTCGCCCACCCCTTGTCCCGGCTCTGTATGTATGTATGTATGTATGTATGTATGTATGTATGTATACCCTATCTCATCTACTGTGAGCTTTAATGAGTACTATGCAACAATACATTGTCATTCCAAAAGTTGCTTTCAGTATTTGTAGCTCCTCCTTCATTACCCAAAAGCCCTTTTCTGTAAGAATTCCATTATCCTTGGAGTTCCTCATGTTGGCTGTAATTTTTGGAATATGTGACGGGGCCCCTGAAAGATATAAAATATATATCCATGTTCCATTGAAAGCTTTGTCACAGGTTGTTCCTGAGAAGACCTACGGATCGTTTGAGATGACCGCCATCTTCCATAAGTGTCAGTTTAATGACCTGAGCATTTACTTCAACAAGAGTCATGTGAAGGATACCGCCTGCTATGACTTCCAGGATGACCCCGTCACAAATACCTTCACAATCCTGGTCCCTCTAAAAGTCGGAAGTTGTGGAGTCCAGGTAAGTCTTCTCATTAAGCTGCTAATATTGTTAAAATTTATCATACCCTAATGTTGCTGTATGTTGTCGTATGTTGTTGTTGTATGTTGTCGTATATTGTTGTTGTATGTTGTTGTATGTTGTTGTATGTTGTTGTTGTATGTTGTTGTATGTTGTTGTTGTTGTTGTTGTTGTATGTTGTCGTATATTGTTGTTGTATGTTGTTGTATGTTGTTGTTGTATGTTGTTGTATGTTGTTGTTGTTGTATGTTGTATGTTGTTGTTGTATGTTGTTGTTGTTGTATGTTGTATGTTGTTTTGTTCTATGTGTTTTCAGATCTGTGTATTTTATAAACCATAGTCTTTATCACTGTCATGGACTTTTTTCCACTCTTCCTGCTACATTGTAACAAAAAATAGCAGGTAATATATATGTGCAATTTTTATACCGGTCGGCCACCCGGTAATTTTTATCTTGTAGCTGTAATTCTGCAGTTTATACTAATATGCTATTTTAGTATTTTAAAAATCTATAATTGTACCAGGCGCTCAAAACTACTCCTATCTTACTATGTAGGTGCGCTGCAATCCCACATGGTTTTCCTCACCTAAATGAGGTAAAAATGTGTATAAATGAAGTTTAGGGGTTGCGCCCCCTCTCGCTAATATCCCATAAACCCTAAAAGTGCTTATGCTATGTGTGTACTAAACCAACTTGTGATCACTCAATGTGTTAATATCGATCTACCATATCTTACTTCACAACATATGAATATGGTGATGACCCATATATATCTATATATATATATATATATATATCTCATACCATGAAATACTCAAATCTGTCCCTTTTTTTTTTTATGTATTCATATTTAAATGTAAGAACCCCCTGAAGAAGACCACAACCATAATCCTCTGTTGTATATTTTGTAAAAACCATACCACATGGTATTATCAATTGATTGATTTTCCTTCCCAGTCCAAACTGTCTCGCATTGTGTATACCAGAGATTATATTTTAACATTTTTAACTTTATTAATGTCCAACTGTCTTTTGATAATAAAACTAGTCATTTTTAGAAATAATTCATCTGGAATTCTGCAAGCACCTTCTCCAAGTCCATCAGAGCACCTCTAATGCCCCGTACACACGAGAGGGATTAAGTCTGACAAACCTCCGACGGAGTTCCGCTGGAGTTCCGACGGAGTTCTGGCGGATTTTTCGACCGAACGGACTTGGCCACACACCATCACTCTAAACTCCGACGGAGTCGAACGTGATGACGTACGACTGGATTCGACGTAGGAAGTTCATAGACAGTAGCCAATAGCTGCCCTAGCGTCGGTTTTAGTCCGTCGGAGTAGCACACACACGAGCGAATTTTTCGAAGGGACCGGGTCCGGCGGAGTTCCGTCGGGAAAATTTAATGCCCAGTACACACGAGAGGGATTAAGTCTGACAAACCTCCGACGGAGTTCCGCTGGAGTTCCGACGGAGTTCTGGCGGATTTTTCGACCGAACGGACTTGGACACACACCATCACACCAAACTCCGACGGAGTCGAACGTGATGACGTACAACTGGATTCGACGTAGGAAGTTCATAGACAGTAGCCAATAGCTGCCCTAGCATCGGTTTTAGTCCGTCGGAGTAGCACACACGAGCGAATTTTTCGAAGGGACCGGGTCCGGCGGAGTTCCGTCGGGAAAATTTAAAGCATGCTTCATTTCCAAAGTCCGTCAGACTTTAGCGGAGCTAAAGTCCGTTGCAGCCCACACACGATCGAATAGTCTGACGGACTCAGTCCGTCAGACTTTGGATGTCGAAAAGTCCGCTCGTGTGTACGGGGCTTTACAGTGCTTGCCGGTCTGATATAGGCAGCTTCCCCTTACTTCTCATAGTAGAGAAGAGGGCAGGGGCGTAACTATAGGGGGTGGAGCAGTTGCGACCGCAACAGGGCCCTGTGATGCAGGGGGCCCATGCAGCCCCCCTACATATGGCCGGCAGCAGCATAGGCAGCTAGGGGTACCAGTGCACCATGTACACGGGTGGCTGGAGGTGGAGGGTGACTAGCAGAGCTCCATACTCGTACTGGCTGCTCTTTAGTTGTGCATTCCTCGCATGACCTGTGTCCTCGGCAGGCTCCTCAGAGTACCCCTCTCCTGCTCCATGCATTGCCGCTCAGTCTGATGTTTGTTCTCCCCAGCCAGAGTCCCACCTCCCCCCCCGAGTCCCCCTTCTCACATGGGGGCAGTAACTTCATCTGCCCTGGAGAAAAGGACCTAATCTCTTCTGGGGATGGGGACCCCATCCTGCCTAGGGACAGTCCCCCAATGGGGCACCTAAAAAAAAAAAAAAAATAATAATAAAAAAAAAACTACTGATGCCAGTGGTGGAACTAAAGGGCTCACAAAGGTCATACCTGTGACCACGCCCTGGAGTTCCACCGCCGGACTCAGAGGGAAGGGCCCTGGCTGGGGTTCAGGGGGGCCCTTCATGGTTTCTTGCATCGGGGCCCTGAAGGTTCTAGTTACGCCACTGGGTACTATCATACTGGGACCACCTACAAAACACCAGTCCCAAGTCATACCACCATGAGGCCCTACTGACTAAGAAGGACCAGTCCAAGCCTTGCGGTCTGCAGCAACTCATCAGCTGTCTATCCCAAACTCCCAACAATGTGACCTGACATCTCAAATAAACATAATTAATGATTCCAAAGTAAAAAAAAATAAAAAAATGTTGGAGAATTGAGAACTGATAAACAAACTCCAAGAATCTAACTGTTTACCAGTCATTGTACAGAGACTACAAACTGGCCCTGTACCTGGACTTGCTACAAGATCCCAAAGACAGACAGACCTTGAGCCTGTACTGGCTGAAAATCGAATTAGGATGGCACAGACAGACCTACAAGCAATGGTGGCTGGTGGTAATTTTTTTTTGGGGGGGGGGGTGGAAAACAGTGACACCACTCCAAACCCCCCCTCGGTTGCTCGCTCTGGGTCGGTTTGGGTCGGGTCTGGAGCACTTACCCCATCTATGGTGGGCAGCAGGGGTGAACTGACAACTCATGGGGCCCCGGGCAATAGGAGATTATGGGGGCCCCCAGGCAATCAGAGATTATCGGGCCACACAGTAGACACACACACAGTATAAAATCACACAGTATACACAGACATGTTTCTATTGTCTGAGAAGGTACTGGAGAGGCGGGGCAGATATAATCTCAGGATTTTTAGACCAAAGGGAAGTCGGTAAGGGACATTTCAGAGACAGATGCAACAAAAAAAAACAACAACAAATTTTTACATACTGTCCCTGGTTTTACTGAGGCTGGCAACCCTGATGGGGCCCTCTAGTGGCACGGGGCCCTCGGGCAGTGCCCGAGTGGCCCAATGGTCAGTCTGCCCTGGTGGGCAGTGCTTCTCTCAGGCTTCGTCAGCATCTTTCCCTGCTCTGCAGCAGTGGCTTCACCTTGTCCTGCTCTCCACGGGCATTGCAGCAGCTTCTGTTTCCTCCCTCCTCCTTGGCGGCCAATTGGGACTCTTCTCTTTTCGGCCAATTGGGAAATGGTTCTCATACCCACTTCTGATTGGCCGGTTTGAGAATCAGTGTTTCATCCATCCTATTTTGAAGCCTATTATAGACTCTGGCTCTAATCAAAAACAAAAACAAATCGCTGCTGTAATTCATGCACCATGGCATCCTGAAAGGGGCCGGATGCATAAATAGGTGGTAGCGGCCATGGACCATAGAGCATTCATTAGGATGTGGCAGCCATGGATAGAGGGGGTGGTGCCCGGGGGGCCCCTAATGGATGAGCTGCCACTGCCTATAACCCCAGGGAAAGTAGTCTGTGCCAGCAATGTGACCAGGGGGTCCTGGAGGATGAAAACCACTACCTGCTACCGTGCCCCAAGGACTTATCAGTGAGGGACACTCGCTTCCGGAGGCTCTCCGCTCTCATCCCTTACTTCAGTTCTATAGAAGAGAAGAGGGAACTTTAAATTCTACTTGGAGAAGAGAAGCCAATGGTGAAAATAGCTGCACAATGTGTGACAGAGTGTCACAGACTGAGAGGGACATGAAAAATGTAGAAGTGAGGGAGAAAGAGAGCGAGACCCACCCAACCTGTAGCGGCTGTAGAGGTGGAAGAGGATGGGAAAGCCGATAACGAAGTCTTGCTGCTGCTCACCGATATGTCAGAAGCTGACCCAGTCCACATGCCTTGTAGAATACACTTTGAAAACAAAATGGTTAGAATAAAAAATTAAATATAAATAAACAATAAAATCTACAGACAGGTGTTGAAAGGGAAATTAAATGGCCTTTGTTTGGTATTTGTATGGCAATTGGTGTGTGTGTGATGGGGGAGGAGGAAATAGATTTCGGCACTATCCAATAACATTTTTTTTTTATCTATTGTATTTCCTTTTTTGTTTCTATAAAGAAAACAAATGACACCCATGTCACCTATATAGCTGTTATCACCATTGATGTGGACACCTTCGGAACGACCCCAGGCAGGAAAACCCTGACTGCAACCCTGCAGTATTCCTACAAGTTGGATATGATAGCCAGTCTGAATACGGTTCCCGATCCTATCTTCAGGTAAAAGAAAACATTTTTTTTTAAATGTGAGTCTAATGCTGCGTACACACGACCGGACTTTCCGGCAGAAAAGGTCCAATGGTCTTCCTGATGCAGTTCCAACTGAACGGACTTGCCCACACACGAACGAACCAAAGTCCATTCGTTTTGAACGTGATGACGTACAACAGGACTATAAAAGGAAGTTCAATAGCCAGTAGCCAATGGTTGCCCTTGCATTGTATTTCGTCCATCGGACCAGCACACAGACGAATGGTTTTCCCGATAGAAATTGATTCCATCGGACAGATTTGAAACATTTGAAAAGAAATTGTGACCTGACCCAATCCTAGTAGAATATTGGCTTGCCCCCATCCCTAAATTAGGTAAAACATGTGTAGAGAATCGGACTGGGACTTTTATACTTGCCATTTGACATTTATATTTGCCTTGTTTGTACAGGAGGAATGTACATGGAATTTGTAATTAGACCTCATACATGTATTTTCTGTTGTAGTACATTGGTTCCAGTGTCTCCTCCTGACCTGGCTAATCATCTATGAAAATCTTGGTTGGGTCGGTCAGATTTGGTGAAGCTCCTAATGTGAATCCAGCCAGGAGCCAAGTTGCTAAGCACTCAGCCTTTGGACATTTTCCATCATCTTTAATGGAAAGTCCGTGTACACACGACCGGACTTCCTGGCAGAAAAGGTCTGACGGAATCATTCCGTCAGATATTACGATCGTGTGGGTGTGGGCTTCACCTGACTTTTTTCTTCAAAAAGTCAAACGGACCTAGAAATAGAACATATTTCAAATCTGTGTAGAGAATCTGACTGGGACTTTAAATGAGGCAAGTCAATCATTAATTAGCTGTTTCTAATGCCTAAATAATAAGGTCATATTGTAACATATTCCACAGAATCACAACTATATTAATAATTTAATAATACCGTAATCTCAAGATTTCCAAAGTAATATTCGTATAAAATATTTAATATAATTGATCATTGGAGATGAAGATACAAATGATAAAAATACAGAAGGCAATTGATGTGGTTAATACAGCCATACATATATAAAAAGAATCAACAAAACAATTCATATTGTGGTTATATAAGAAAATTAAAGCATCCATAAGATATTAACTCTACGCGTTTCATGGTTTTGTACCAATCTTCAGGAGTCAGATGCATATAGATATGGGCTGGAGAGAAATAAAATAAATACATTTTAATTAAATAACAAAGGGAATCCTCTATTTAGCTAGAGGGTAGGTCTAAAGAGATATCTAGTTTCCAAAATACTCACTAAACGCCAATGGATAGGATCAAAACTCCTAGGGTGAAATTTAATGGTGGTCTGGGCTACATATGGTCTCAACCGGGGTTGAGGCAAAGAACATCCCCCAAGTGGGTGAACCCCGGACCAGAGAAAACCAGCCGACACAATCACCGGAACACCACACTGCATCATCGCTCGGGAATGTGCAAATATACCACCGCAAACTTGCAATTCTAGTGATAAAAATAAAAAATGTGGAGTAATTAATGAAGAAAAATTTAGTAATGGATATGTGTAGGCTAATAATACCGTGTCGGGTCAGGAGGAGACACTGGAACCAATGTACTACAACAGAAAATACATGTATGAGGTCTAATTACAAATTCCATGTACATTCCTCCTGTACAAATAAGGCGAATATAAATGTTCTTTAGGCGATGTCATCTTCTCAACGGATGTTCTTTTATTATAGGCAGTCGTAAAATACTGCATTATGACCACTAGATGGAGTTAAGGGTCACAACAAATATACACATCCTTCTACAACAGGGATCTGCAATTAGCGGACCTCCAGCTGTTGCAAAACTGCAAGTCCCATCATGCCTCTGGGTGTCACGCTTGTGGCTGTCAGGGTCTTGCTATGCCTCATGGGACTTGAAGTTCTGCAACAGCTGGAGGTCCGCTAATTGCATATCCCTGTTCTACAAGGTAACAGCTCTAGAAAATGCTACAGGAAATTCGCAAATAAGTGTAATCAATGATTAACATTTTCTAGAGTTTGATACATTGTATCTCTTGTTACAAAGACATATGTAATTCCTATACTCCACAGCTCCATCTGGTGGTCATAATGTGATATTTTGCTACTTCCCATAGTAAGAAAGAGCGTTCATTCAGAATAGAGAAAATCCTAAAGAGCATTTGTTTTTGCCCAATTACATAACATAATGCTAATCCACCTCTAGCAACTAATTTATGATAGTGAATTAATTAACCCATAAACTAATCAACATAAACGTACACCATCACACAATAGTTTGCTAACAAGGTGGAGTGGACACAATACTATCAGACAGACAGAAACAATAGGTGACCCAATTAACAATGAGAGAGACACAAACTTAGCAGGATCAGGTTACTTTGAGATGCTGATATTAACATCCGCTCTGAGTATCACAATCTAAAGCAATCATTGTTAGTTTTGTGCATAGAGGCCCTAAATATGTATCCCAGGCCTAGATTCCCAGAGTTTTTGTGCTTCAGGGAGATAATCCTGCATCCAAAGCAAGACCACTCCAAGGGTCCCCCAAGAACACACCTCTCAAAAAGTAGTGTTCCCTTAAAATTCAGGGCCCATCAAAGAATACCCCCTACCATAGAAGTCTGGGCAACAAAACATAAACCCCAAAGGGCAAAGCTGACCAGGCACTTCCCTTTGGAAGACAACAACACCAATAGTATTATGTACCTAACAAAGAAAGTGCGGCATTCTAGAGCAACAAGTAACCCAGTGCACTTACTATAGGTGTATTCAGGCACATTATTGAGGGACTATAAATACCTTACAACAGACCCTACTTAATATTAACACATCCCACCCGAAGTAATGATGGTATGTTACAAGATGTGTGGATACGCATTTACTGTTCGGTTAACACTGACTATACGATCCATTGCAGGTTGCAAAACTAGATATCACTTTTGAAGAAGGATGTGAGGGTGGGGTGTAGTCTCTACCACAGGCACATGTCCCCCATGGTACTGCCCACCTTTCAATGCCTATTTTACAGTAGTTTGCCTATTAGCCATAAAATGACCAGAATTCAACACAATCTGTCCCCTGTGGACTTCAGTTTGGGTTAGACAAATTTTGACAAAGATTTGCTGAGCCATTGGCAAATTGAACTTGTACAGATTTGTTCATCTCTACCTGGGAATGCTTTCCACGAGATTTTGCAGGGTGTCTGTTGGAATTTGTGCCCATTTGTGAGGTCAGATATTGATGTTGAATGAGAAGGCCTGACTCACAATGGATGTTCTAGTTCATTCTAAAGGTGTTCAGTAGGGTTGAGGTCAGGGTTCTGTGCAGGACACTCGAGTTCCTCCACACCCAACTGAGCATACCCTGTCTTTATGGAGCTGGCTTTGTACACGGGGGCACAGTCATGCTGGAACAGAAAAGGGTCTTCATCAAAACTGTTACCGCAAGGTTGAAGGAACAAAAATGTCTAAAATGTCTTTGTTATGATGCAATATCAAGAGTTCTTTTTTTCAAATAAACACCTGAATTCAAAGACTTGGAAGGTTTTTCACAAACTTTTGGTCCATGAATTGGCATCTGACTCACTCATGACCCTCCTGCCACCTGGTATGAAGGACTCCTGTTAAGATAAGAGAAACCTCTCTGACCCCCTGGCCACATTTTCATACAAAGAGGTCCTGTCACCTGTCTACTGACTACACAGGGTCAGTCATTTGCTTCCAGTATTAGAGGATTATGGGAAAAAGTCAAGTGGCAGCTATGCTGGCTTATCAGCTTTATCAGCATAGTCACATGACAGTCATTTTTCTGTGTGTGATCTTGGGGGATGTTTAGCTTAATGGTTGTGAACGGTCTGAGACTGTTTAAGCAATTTTCGTCCCACATTTATAAAAAAAAATAATAATATATTGTTTGATGGTATATGTTTTCTTAGTTGAGAAGGAGATGCACTAAGGTACTGTTTTGTGTCTATGTCATGGTCTGCAGGCAGGGCCTTTGCTAGCTCTACAAAAGATCTAGGGCTAGAGCCCACAGCAGCAAAGTAAAGAAAGTCATATGCTTGGGTTGGCATACGCATGTATATGATAATGGGATTTTTATATACAGCTTACCTGTAAAATCCTTTTCTTGAGAGTACATCACGGGACACAGGAGCTTCATTACATAGTGGGTTATATAGGCACCTCTGGTGATTGGACACTGGTTGACCCTAATTAAGGAGAATTCCTCCCCTATATAACCCCTCCCATTTGGGAGGCACCTCAGTTTTGTAGCAAAGCAATAAGAAACCACGTAAAACCCAAGAGGGGCGGGAGCATTGTGTCCCGTGATGTACTCTCAAGAAAAGGATTTTACAGGTAAGCTGTATATAAAAATCCCATTTTCTTGATCATACATCACGGGACACAGGAGCTTCATTACATAGTGGGATGTCCCATAGCAATGCTCAGATTGAGGGGAGGGAGACACAGATCATAAATATAGACCGCCAGGGACCTGAGGACCTAAACTGCAGTCTGCAGTACACTGCGCCCGAAGGCGATATCCTCTTGCCCTCTGACATCCACCTGATAGAATCTGGTGAATGTGTGGACTGATGACCAAGTCGCAGTCTTACAGATCTGAGCCAGGGAGGCCTGGTGATGCACTGCCCAAGAAGCACTGACAGCCCTAGTAGAGTGCGCTTTCACCTGAAAAGGGGGAATCTTCCCCTTTAAGCCATAGGCCTGAGAAATAACTTGCCTGATCCACCTTGAGAGAGTGGACTTTGATGCTGCCTGGCCCTTTCTAGGGCCTTCCGGCAGAATAAATAAACAATCAGTTTTCCTTATCTGAGAAGTTGCCTGAAGATAAACACTGATTGCTCTAACCACATCCAAAGTGTGTAAAGACTCTTCCTCTGTGGACTGAGGGTCCGGAAAAAAGGATGGTAGGATTACATCCTGATTCAAATGGAAACCCGAAACCACCTTAGGTAGAAAGGACCTGTTGGGACGCATGACCACCCTTATTATCCTTATGGATAATTAAACACGGCTCTTTACTGGAAAGAGCTGCCAACTCTGATACTCTTATAGCCGTATATAGGGCTACTAAGAAGACCAGCTTTTTAGTCAGGAGAGCTAAAGAAGCCAGATGCAAAGGTTCAAATGGTTGGCCCTTTAAGGCCGAGAGAACCAAATTCAGATCCCATAGGCATACCGGAGGTTTAACTGGCGGTTTTGTCCGCATAGCCCCCTGGATAAAAGCCCGTACCAGGGAATGTGATGCAAGCGGTTTTTTGAAAAAAATACCGACAGGGCCGAAATCTGCACTTTAATAGTGCTTATGGCCAAATTCATTTCTAGGCCTGACTGGAGAAAGGCCAAGATTCTGTTAATGACATACTTTCTAGGATGCCACTTCCTGAGTTGACACCAGGAAACATATGTCCTCCAGATTTTGTAATAAATACGCCTGGAGGCCGGCTTTCTGGCATTAACCAGAGTAGAAAGGACTGGCCCCCGAAAGGCCACAGTCTCAGAATGTGAGTCTCAGCAGCCAAACCGTCAAATTCAGACTGCGTAAACCAGGATGGTAGATTGGACCCTGTGAGAGCAGATCTGGCCGGAGAGGGAGGGTCCATGGCCTGCCTACTGCCAACTTCATGATTTCTGCATACCATGGTCGCCTGGGCCAAGCTGAGGCCACCAAAAGGACTGACTTAGTCTTCCTCTTGACCCTTCCCAGGAACCGCGACAGCCGCGGGCTCGGGGGGAAGGCATAGATCAGATTGTACTGATCCCAGGGAACCGTCAGAGCATCTGACCCCTGGGCAAGTGCATCTCTTGTCCTTGACACAAACTTGTCCAGTTTCCTGTTGAACCTGGACGCAAACAGATCTACGTCTGGAGTACCCCACTTGTGACATATGTTCTGAAACACATCGGGGTGCAGAGCCCATTCTCCTGGGATGAAGACTGCAGAAAGACACGGAACACACTTTTCTGCCCAGACAAGTATGCGATTCACCTCCTTTTGGGCCACCAGACTTCTGGTACCTCCCTGGTGAATGATATAAGCCACTGCGGTGGCATAGTCGGACTGAACCCGAACCGGGAAACCTCGCAGTCTGTAAGACCACTCTATGAGTGCCATGTAAACTGCCCGAATCTCCAAGATATTTATGGGCAGTAGACTTTCGGTAGCAGACCATTTCCTCTGCGAGCATGTTCCCTCCAATACAGCTCCCCAGCCTGTCAGGCTGGCATCTGTTGTGATAATCTTCCATGAGAGAGGAAGAAAAGTTTTGCCCTTCAGCAAATTCCTGGTTTGTAACCACCAGACAAGACTTTTGCGTGTCCCGGGGGATAGACGCATAGGAAGATCCAAGGATTGGGGCTTCCTGTTCCAAGCCGCAAGGATGCATCCTTGCAGAGGCCTTGAGTGGAACTGGGCGAATGGGACGGCCTCGAAGGAGGCGACCATCTTCCCTAATAGTCTCATGCACAACCGAATGGAGGAAGATCTTCTGCCCAGAATCAGGCGCACCAGATCTCCAATGGCCAAGGCCCTTAGCCTTGGAAGAAACACCCTGCCTTGAGTGGTGTTGATAATCATACCTAGGTATTCCAACCTGGTAGTCGGTTGTAGGGACGACTTTTCTAGGTTTATAATCCAACCTAGGCATTCTAGATGTTCTAGCGTTTTGGTGACGCTGCGACTTAGGAACGCTGAAGTTTTCTCCATGAGAAGCAAGTCGTCTAGATAAGCCATGACGGCTATGCCCTGAACTCTTAAGATTGCTAAGAGAGGGACCAGAATCTTTGTGAAGACTCGAGGGGCTGTGGCAAGCCCGAACGGCAAGGCCATAAATTGAAAATGGCGCCGCTCTACCGCGAACCTTAGAAATTTTTGGTGTGCGGGAAAAATTGGCAAATGGAGATATGCATCCTTGATATCTATTGATGCCATGAATACTCCCCCTTGCAGGGAGGAGACCACAGTGCGGATTGACTGCATTCGGAAGGTCTGGATGTGTAAAAACCGGTTTAGGTCTTTCAGATCCAGGATAGGTCTGACACTTCCATTTGGTTTTAGAACGGTGAAGAGATTTGAGTAAAACCCTGAACCCTGATCTTTCGGGCTCACTTCTACTATCACACCCTGGGATAGTAACTGATCTAAGGCCAGGAATAGCGGTTTTTGCTTTACTGGATCCCTGGGGATCCTTGACCTTAGGAAACGGGAAGGTGGAATCTCCTGAAACTCTAGCTCGTAGCCCAGAGATACTGAAGAGATCACCCACCTGTCCTGGATCTCTTCCCGCCAGGCGCCTGCAAATTGCAGGAGCCTTCCCCCCACTCTGCCGAGCGGGGTGCCCCTTCACAAGGAAGATCTTGGGCTTTGCTTGGCAGGCTTTCGCCCCCAAGTCTTTTCTTGCCCCTGGGCTCTGCCTTGAGCCTTTTTAGTAGAGGAGGGCTGAGAAGGCCATTGCCACTGCTTAGAGCTTGATGCTTCGGGAGAGAGAGCACGCCTGCATGACGGACATTGGCTCTTTTGATTGGAAGGAGAGTAAATTTTACCCCCTGATATTTTGGACGAATTTAACCAATTCTTCTCCAAACAAAACGTTCCCTTTTAAACGGGAACCCAATCAAATGCTTCTTGCATGACAGCTCAGCTGCCCAATTCTTTAGCCATAGGGCCCTACGCATGTGTACCAACATGAGGGACAAACGTGATGCTTGTTGGACAGAATCCAAAATCGCATCAATCATAAAGCACAGAATATGAGGCAGTTCTGCATAATTTTCTACTTCCTCACTGGGAAGGAGCCCAAACATCTGCTTAACTTGTTCCTTGAGGAACTGACACAACCCCACGGCTGCGACTGTAGGTTGCACCACAGCACCAGTCATGGAAAAGGAGGCTTTTAATAAGGTTTCCAGCTTTTTATCAGTTGGATCCTTTAAATACCTGCGCAATATCCAAAGGACAAGTCAGGTTTCATTCACGCAAGAAAACAGCCGCATCAACAGATGAGACCCCCCAGTTCTTGGTGAAACTTTCCTCCAGAGGATAATGCAAAGAAAACCTTTTTAGGAGGAGCAAACAGTTTATTGGGATGTCCCCAATCCTTATACAACAATTCATCCATTAAGGGATGGATTGGAAAGGAATAGGCAGTCTGTGGGGCTTTCCTGACTCCCAGGGAAGAAACAGAGGATGTAGCGACTTCAGCAGCAGGCATTCTGAATGTGGTACGCACCAATTCAGTATAATACTGCACCTGTTTTCTGAGTGCCTGGGAGGAGGGAACTATCTCCTCTTCCTCTGATTCATCCGACTGCTCATGATCCCCATCCTAAGATAGGGATCTCTCCTCATTTTCAGAAGAACCATCCAAGAGAGGGATTTCAGCAGAGGGAGGGGGTCTACCCCTTTTCATGCTATATTTCAGGGAAGCAGTAATAAAATTCATTATTTTCTCTTCAAAACCCTCCAATGTAGCCCTAAGGGAGTATCTCAGTGACATAAACCGGGGCTGACAAACTAGGAGAGGCTGCAAACCTGACAGGTGCACTGACTCGTTTTGAGAGGCTGGCTCCAGTCTTGCAGGGGGGGGATGGTAATTTACAGGCACTTTTGGAACCCCTGGACCTAGACGGTGACTTACCAGTGCCCTTATTACCTCCCCCTGAGACCCTCTTACGAGGAGACATAGTACTAGGCTACAAAGCAGAGGTACTAGTACAAGTGCGATCACTGTTGCGCTTAAAGTCTCACAATAATATATATATGCTTAAATTGCACAACCTGATGCTGAGTAGGTGTCTTAAGGTTTGCCTGGATCCAATCCCCACGGATGCTTACTGCCCACAGCTCCTGTGTCTCCAATTACAGTCCCCTGACGCTCTGGACTTTTTAAAACTGCCGCCTGGCGCCTGCGCAGTACAGCGCCGTGCACACTGACGTGCACGGCTCGCAACCACACCCCCCCTCCTCCATTAGGCCGGGAGCGCGCCCGGCGCGCGTGCACGAGGACCGCGGAATCCGGGGGGGGAGAACCCAAAATGGAGCAGCGTGGGACCCCTGAACTGCGTGGGACCCCTGTTTACCTTCTTTGTGGCAGGGACTGCAATGGAGACGTGAGTTAGCTGGAGAAACAGGCTTTCACTTGAGCGTGTGTGTTGAAAGGCATGTAAGTATGCATCAGGCTGCTCTTACTCCCTCTAGTGGTGGAAACCAGGTAAGACATACAACTACTCACAATGAAGAAATCCATTCATATATTAAATATACAGGATGACTTCCCTTACCTGTCCCCGCCGCAGGAATTGCTGAACCAGACAAATTCCAGCCTTCACCCATCATGGCGGGTATTGTTAGCCAACCTTCAGGCATATCTGGGGCTCTTACTCGGAAGAACCTCCCACCTGGGCCATGTAAAAAGCTCTGCCAGAAACTTTCGTGTGCTCTGTATAAACAGTACACCAAGTCTGGTTTTCCCAGAGCCCAGTCTTCCAATGGAGAGGACTTACAGGCAAAACCTCGCTTCTTCGGCAGACGAGGCCTGGGTACCATACCATCTTGGGAGTCAAATATCGGCCCGAGGTATGGATCCGGTTTGTTGTAGCCCTTCGGCCCTCGCAGGGACCTGCATAGAGCTAAAATTTTACGTGACCATCACCTAGACACTGGCGAAAAAACTGAGGTGCCTCCCAAATGGGAGGGGTTATATAGGGGAGGAATTCTCCTTAATTAGGGTCAACCAGTGTCCAATCACCAGAGGTGCCTATATAACCCACTATGTAATGAAGCTCCTGTGTCCCGTGATGTATGATCAAGAAATACATGTTACATACAATATACACATATACATCAGGGTTCCCAGAGAGCCTCCCCCTTACATCAGAGTCCCCAGAGAGCCCCCCACTTAGATTAAGGTCACCAGAGAGCCCCCTTACATCAGGGTCCCCAGAGAGCCCCCCTACATCAGGGTCCCCAGAGAACCCCCTTACATCAGGGTCCCCAAAGAGCCCCCTTACATCAGGGTCTCCAGAGAGCCTCCTTACATCAGGGTCCCCAGAGAGCCCCCTTACATCAGGGTCCTCAGAGAGCCTCCCCCTTACATCAGAGTCCCCAGAGAGCCCCCCTCTTAGATCAGGGTCCCCAGAGAGCCTCCCCCTTACATCAGTATCCCCAGAGAGCCTCCTCCTTACATCACGGTCCCCAGAGAGCCCCCTTACATCAGGGTCTCCAGAGAGCCCCCTTACATCAGGGTCCCCAGAGAGCCTCCCCCTTACATCAGGGTTCCCAGAGAGCCCCCCTTACATCAAGGTCCCCAGAGAGCCTCCCCCTTACATTGGGGTCCCCAGAGAGCCTCCCCCTTACATCGGGGTCTCCAGAGAGCTTCCTCCTTACATTGGGATCCCCACAGAGCCTCCCCCTTAGATCAGGGTCCCAAGATAACCTCCCCCTGACATCAGGGTCTCAAGATAGCCTCCCCATTACATCAGGGTTCCCAGAGAGCCTCCCCCTTACATCAGGGTTCCTAGAGAGCCCCTCTTACATCAGGGTCCCCAGAGAGCCCCCTCTTACATCAGGGTCCCCAGAGAGCCCCCCCTTACATCAGGGTCCCCAGAGAGCCCCCCCTTACATCAGGGTACCCAGAGAGCCCCTCTTATCTCCGAGTCCCCAGAGAGCCGCTCCTTACATCAGGCTCACCAGAGCGAGGACAGGCAGTGAGAGATGATGTCATCTCTCTGCTGCCCACGGCTGCACAGTAAGAGTGGAACAGCGGTGATGCAGGGCAGGTGGTGAGAGATGATGTCATCTCTCTCGCCCAACCGGCTCTCCCGTGCTGCCAGCCCCCCCCCCCCCGCACCTGCAGCCCGGCTATAGAGAGGCAATGATCACGGCCATCTCAGAGAGACTTGGGGCTATGGGCCCCAGATTCAGGGCTATAGCCCCAAAAGACACCCCCTAGCAACGCCCCTGTCTGCAGGCATTTACATTACATGCAGGATATAAGACCCTATAGTATAGAAAGCCAGGTCTCTGGTTTGTTTGGCTTCTGAGAGCAAAACAAACTGGGTGACAACATGCTACCTAAATCGGGGGGCCTTTTACAAGAAACGTTGTAACCCCCTTAATAGCACTGTACAGATCTTTGTCGGCATACAGGATTGGAAGATGCTCTTTAAGAATTGGAACAATTTAGTTGTACTCAAAGGAAAAAGTAGCAACAAAGTTAACTTTATTTTTATTATAATCGTTGCATTGTTTGTGTTTGTTCGTACAACTATTCTGAAACATTTCTACCCGATCTCTGTGAAGAGATATATTCTTCTAGCTATTGTTTGTGTACTACAGCCCCTGTCCCTGAGTCGCTCCTGAATTCCTGTACATTCTTGCAGAAAGTTCTCCTCTGTGCTCCTTTATGGTCTGGAACTATTTTCCCTCCTTCTATTCTTGCCTTTGTTTACCAGTTTACCTTTTAGCTATCATTTAAAATATTAGTAATGTATATTTAATTGATTTTAATCAGTATTTTTTTTTTATTTGAAATGCAGCACTATTTTTATCACAGTTGCAGGGAAGGGACAGTTCAAGGTCTACATGGCTTTGTATAAAGATAGCAACTACAAAACTCCGTACTCGGGATCGGAAGTCGCCTTGTCCACAGATCAATTCTTGTATGTCGGAGTCTTCTTTCCGGGTGGCACATCATCGGATCTTGTTCTGGTGATGAAGAACTGCTACGCCACCCCAGGGAATGACGCGAATGACTCCACAAAATATTACTTCATCCAAAACAGGTACATTTAGATGTAATAAGATCCATCTACTGACAACCGACATTTCCTTCTCCATGACCGGGAGTGATAGATGAGGGATCTGTGAGCCAACCTTGGTTTACTACCGTAGAACATAGGCAGCAGACTGGGATCCCCATAACAGATGAAAAAGATGGAAAATCTTGGAAACCTGGGTGTAGAGATCTCTCTACCTGTGTCCAGAGACCGGAGAAGCTTCTGGACGGTTCAACCCACCTGTGTCCACCCAACCACCTGTGTCCATCCAACCCACCTGTGTCCATCCAACCCACCTGTGTCCACCCAACCCACCTGTGTCCATCCAACCCACCTGTGTCCAATCAACCCACCTGTGTCCAACCAACCCACCTGTATCCATCCAACCCACCTGTGTCCATCCAACCCACCTGTGTCCAAGCAACCCACCTGTGTCCATCCAACCCACCTGTGTCCATCCAACCCACCTGCGTCCAACCAACCCACCTGCGTCCATCCAACCCACCTGCGTCCATCCAACCCACCTGCGTCCAACCAACCCACCTGTGTCCATCCAACCCACTTCTGTCCATCAAACCCACCTGTGTCCAACCAACCCACCTGTGTCCATTCAACCCACCTGTGTCCATCCAACCCACCTGTGTCCAACCAACCCCCTGTGTTCATCCAACCCACCTGTGTCCATCCAACCCACCTGTGTCCAACCAACCCACCTGTGTCCATTCAACCCACCTGTGTCCATCCAACCCACCTGTGTCCATCCAACCCACCTGTGTCCATCCAACCCACCTGCGTCCATCCAACCCACCTGCGTCCATCCAACCCACCTGTGTCCAACCAAAACTAAAGTACCAGATTTGATTGGCCTTGCCTTTTAAATATATTGACCGTTATGTATATTGTTAGTTCTCTGAATATGTATTCAATGATTATCTGTCCTTTTATCTCCCTTTTACTTTCTATAGCTGTCTTAACAAGGCAGATGGAAGTGTAACTGTCCCAGAGAACGGTGTCTCCAGACAAGGGCGATTTTCTGTGCCGATGTTCAAGTTTGTTGGAAATTATGACAGAGTGTATCTACACTGTGCTGTCAGCCTGTGTGACTCCACTACTGAAAACTGTAGACCTGTAAGTAGGTTTTCAGCTATACAAAGAGGGTTAGAGCCAGTGGCGGCTATTGAAAAACATTTTTTGGGGGTGCGCAAACCCCTCCAGGTCCTTAGCAGCAAACAGAGCCTCCCTCGCTTTCGCGGCTCCTCTGATACCTGGCCGGTGGCTGTCATGTTCCAAATCTTCAGCCTCTTGATTGGCCGGGAAACCGTAATTGAGCGTACATATTTGCCAGCACACCATGGATGGAAAGGATCACATCACAAAAGAAAGTGCAATGTTTTGGAGCCGCGCAGGACCCCCTTCGTCAGGCATGTGATACGTAGGACCCCTTCGTCAGGCATGTGATACGTATCACATGCCTGATGAAGGGGTCATGCGCGTCTCTGAAACGTTGCACTTTTTTTTGTGATGTGATCCTTTCCATTAAACCTTTTGGATGAAAAATTGCCGATCCATAGTGTGCTGGTGAATATGTACGCTCGATTGATGTTTCCAGGACCCAACTGGTAATCGCTGCAGAACCCACCATTTTATGAGCCACAGATACCAGAAATGCGTTCAAGAGGAATATCGATGTGACATGAAACTGCAAGTGGCGCGTGGCAAAGTTTGATTCGCTAATTAAAAGTGGACAGGTTCAGGGCACAGTACTCTGCGCCTCGAACACAATGTTAACCACTTACTGTCATTATATGTCGGCAGTTTGAAAAGGAGTATCATTGTTATGGCAGCAGATAGCCGCCATGACCCCGGTATCCTCTTTTTCAGCGGGCATTCCGCTTTCAGATAAAAGTGGTCTCTGCTGCATATTCGCTCCAAGATCACTTTTATCGGGGGGCGGGAGAGAGAACCCCCCTGCCACACTCCGGTCATCTCCACTGCTTAACGAAGCCGAGATAATCGCGTCCGCCCTCCTCTGAGCCTGGATGCTGAGTGAGGGGAAGATGGCCCCCCACTCAGCTCAATAGCATTGGAGGGTGGAAGCGACGTCAAACGTCACTTCCGCCCACAGCTCTTAAAGGGGAATTTTTTTTTTTTTTGCATTTTAGTGTGAAAATGAGATGTGAGATCTTTTTGACCCCCCAGATCTCATATTTAAGAGGTCCTGTCATGCTTTTTCTCTATTACAAGCGATATTTACATTGCTTGTAATCAGAATAAAAGTGACCCACCAAATTAAGCCTGTGTCCCATTAAATGCAGCCTGTTTCCCATTAAATGCAGCTTGTGTCACATCAAACCCCCCTCCCCCCCGTTCTCCATGGGAGCACAGCGGCACTTGCCTTTCTTTGTTGTCCTCTCCTGCGCTGTCTCCTTCCACTCCTCATACTTTCTCTGGGGCGCAATGGGAGAGAGAAAACAGGAAGTGACATCAAACTCAGATGGAAATCAAATCGCCTGGCCATAGTAATAGATACTATGAGCACCGGGCGGGAGCTACACGGTGCTTCGGAAAGCGCCTCAAGCAGGACAAAAGCCTGCAACTGAAGTGCCACGTCTGCAATCTCATGATTGCATAGACGTGCTGCTTCCCATAGTGCACTGTGTCCGGCGTCTGAACACAGTGCACTTAAGGACTTTTTTGTATTTTTTTTAAAGGGCCAGTTTAAAAAAAAATAATTGTGACTGAATGGGGTGGGGTGGCTCCCGTGCTCCCTATGGATGGTCCACCACTGATACGATTTTAAACAAAGTTGGGAATGTGTTGCACTGCAAGGTGCATGATCAATGTGAGTGATAACTATCAGTCCCTCCCCTCATGTCAGGGTGATCCTGGACTCCGACCTGTCCTCTCAGCCCCAAATCCAATCGCCGTCCAAATATTGTAGACTTTACCTCCGTAACATCTCCAAAAATATGCCCCTTTTTAACTGTTTAAACTCCTCCAGTGGTTTTAGATCCTCCTCATCTCTGTGTTTGTCACCATAGGAAGCTGCTTCCTATGGTGGTACACCTGTGGGCTCACTCCTGAGTCGGGCTTTGTGCATCTATAGACACACACAACGTGGCTTGGACCCCGCCTCCGGTCCCTCCTCACAGGATTTGATTGACAGCAGCAAGGGCCATTGGTTCCTTCTGCTATCTCTGGAGAGAGAGAGAGAGAGAGAGAGAGAGAGAGAGAGAGAGAGAGAGAGAGAGAGAGAGAGAGAGAGAGAGAGACCAGTGGCGCTGCAGATGGGCACATTGCTGGATCAAGATAGGACTCGGGTAGATATAAAGGGGGTGAGGGTATACTACTAGTGAACATTTTTTTACCTCCATGCAGGAAATGCATTAGGATAAAAATTTGTAACTTTTAGAATCACTCTAATGGTCTTGTTTGTTTCCAGGTCTGCTCCAGAGCAGGGAGTCCCAGTGATGGAATTGGATTCCCCAAGGGTTATGATTCCTCCGATCCTATAAATATTGGACCGATTAGACGATCAGGTAAACTTGTGTTTGGATTCTTCTTATTATTATTATTATTATTTTTATGCTTGATGATTTTTATCTGTTTATTGAGAATAATCCCCAAATGATCCCATAGCACCAGAACTCCTTCTAGAACAGAGATTATTCCAGGAGGGCAGAGGACTTGGACACAGGAGGTTGTTGTATGTCTCCCGGACATCACTAATTCCTCTACAATGTAAAATAGATTAGGACATGGACCAATCAGGGAGCAGGAAGAGAGATGAAAGGGGAACTCTGATAGTGATCGGGAGGTGTTGATAATTTCTAACATCTTTTAGATGAGCATCCTTTAGAACGCAATATACAGGGATATGGGAAATAGTAACTCCTCAAAATCATCAGCACTACGTGGATGACATCCAACTCTACCTACGCATCACCAACAAAAAAGACCAATACCAGGCACTGGAAAACTGTCTCTCATCGATCGACGATTGGATGATGGAGAGCTCCCTCAAACTCAACGAATCCAAAACAGAACTCCTCTTCCTCTACGCAAACCGAAACAAGGACCCTGGCACAATGCCCACACCACTCACCATCCTCGGACAACCCATCACCCGCAGCATTGAAGCCAAAAGCCTCGGAGTCATCTTTGACTCAGACATGACGATGGATCCACTAATAGGATCAGTGGTCAGAGGATCCCATTACCTTCTTGGTTTATTGCGTAGACTCATCCCCTTCATCCCGGAAGGAGATACAGCAGCAGAAGTTGCCGGCACAGTGGTGTAGTGGGCGGCACAGTGGTGTAGTGGGCGGCACAGTGGTGTAGTGGGTAGCACTCTCACCTAGCAGTAAAAAGGATCGCTGGTTCAAATCCCAACCATGACACTACCTGCCTGGAGTTTGCATGTTCTCCCTGTGCCCACATGGGTTTCCTCCGGATACTCCGCTTTCCTCCCACACTCCAAAGATATGCAGGTAGGCTAGTTGGCTTCTGTCCAAAATTGGCCCCTAGTATATGAATGGGAACCTTGGATTGTGGGCTTCTTGAGAGTAGGGACTGAGTGTGAAATGTACAGGGATAGGGACAATTGTACACACTCAGCCCCTGTACACACGGTCGGAGATTTCCACAACCAAGTCAGTCAGATTTAGTCTTGACGGAACAGATTGTGTCCGAAACTGTTGCATACACATGGTCAGACTAAGTTGTCGAAAAATCTGATCTTTCAGAACGTGATGACGTAATTTCATTACGATGGGACTAGATTCAGGCTAGTAGCCAATAGCTTTGATGTAGGAATTTGATCTGAGCATGCGTGGCACTTGGTCTGATCAAAATTCGCTACACATGATCGGGTTACGTCCGACCGGCCCAGTTGGTTGGGAAATATTTCCAACATGTTGGAAAATTGGGTCCGACGGAGATTCGGATGGAATCAGTCCGATGCAGACCACCCCCAGTCGGATTATCTGACGACACGGTCCGATAGGACACATTCCGACGGATTCTCCGACCGTGTGTACGCGGCATCACTCAGGTTGAACTGGATGGACTGATGTCTTTATTCAACCTTACTAACTATGAACTAAGTTGGAACAATCATCCATTCCTGACTCGACTACGCAAATTCCCTCTACATAGGACTTCCAAAATACCACATTTTAAGTCTACAAATCATCCAGATCACAGCAGCCAAACCGGTAACTGGAAAAAAAAACCCCCATGGGAATCAATCACCCCGTCCCTGAGGACCATCCATTGCCTAGCCATGAAGGACCGAGTTACATTCAAGACCCTCTGCCTCACTCAACAATGTACACAAGGAAAAGCCCCGCAATACCTCTGCAACAAAATAAAGCACTACACCCCCAGGTCGCCCTCTCCGGGTCAACTAACCAGAACCTCCTCCACATCCCCAAGACCCGTTACAAATGAAAAGGCGAGCGAAGGTTCGCAGTCCAAGGACCACGTCTATGGAACGCTCTTCCCGCGGACATCCACTCAACTAAGAAAACCATCTGGCCTTCAGGAAGAAGCTCAAGACCCATCTCCTCCGAAGACCCAGACGGACACTGGCAGGAAAAGCGCCCTGAGGCGATTTCGTTCACATATGTAGCGCTATACAAGTTATTCATTCATTCAAAGACATAAATATATTTGCGCACGGAACTGGATGGAATCAGAGAAATCAGCCCCATGGTTCAGGTGAAAGTTTAGTCTTTGGGGGTTAAACTTCTTGTCGACCAGCCACTGCAGCTGTACTGCGGCAGGTTGGCACGACTGTGCAGGACGCTGACATTGTACGATGTCCGCTTTAAGAAGCTACAAGGGGCATGCGCTGGCGGCTGCGATGTCTGCCGGCCACCCACGAACGCTTCACAGAGAGCCAGAACGGGGATCTGTTAACAGACAGATCCCCGCTCTGTTAGGGGAGGAGAGAGAGATCTTCTGTTCCTAGTGACCAGGAACAGTGATCTGTCTCCTCCTCCTCCTCCAGTCAGTCCCCTCCCCCCACAGTTAGAAACACCTCCCCAGGGAACACTTAACCCCTTGATCGCCCCCTAGTGTTAACCCCTTCCCTGCCAGTGACATTTATACAGTAATCACTGGGTATTTTTTAGCTCTGATCACTGTATAAAATGTCACTGGTCCCAAAAAAGTGTCCGATCTGTCCACCGCAATGCCGCAGTTCCGCTAAAAATTGCAGATCGCCGCCATTACTAGTGCAAAATAAATATATAATAAAAATGCAATATAGCTATCCTTCCTATTTTGTAGATGCTATAACTTTTGCGCAAACCAATCAATACACGCTTATTCTGATTTTTATTTTATTTTTTGCTAAAAATATGTAGAAGAATACATTTTGGCCTAAACTCATAAAGACATTTATTTATTTTTTTGGACATTTATTATAGCAAAAAGTAAAAAATATTGTATTTTTTTTCAAAATTGTCGCACTATTTTTGTTTATAGCGCAAAAAAAAAAAACTGCAAAGGTGATCAAATACCACCAAAATAAAGCTTTATTTGTGGGGGATAAAAAAGGACATCAATTTTATTTGGGAGCCACGTCGCACGACCGCGCAATTAGTTAAATAGTCGTATAGTCAGTTAAAGTGATGATGTGCCGAATCGAAAAAAGTGCTCTGGTCATGAAGGGGGTAAAATCTTCCTGGGCTGAAGCTGGTTAAAATCCAGTAATGCAATGTCTCACCCTGTTCTGCACATGCTCAGTTGATCTCCATTTTTGGCATTGTGCTGACAATCAGTCACTGGAGGCGGATCTACCGACCGTCTTAAGATTTACTGCTGTTCAGGGACTCTGGGCTTCAGCAAAATGGTGGCCTCCAGCAAGAAGAAATAGAAACAACGCTGGAGTCATTGTACAATTTTACGTAATAATTTTGGTATTATCATTTTTAACCACTTGACCTCCGGAAGATTTACCCCACTTCATGAGCAGGTCATTATTTAACTGACAATTGCGCGGTCATGCAACGCTGCACCCAAACAACATTTGTATCATTTTTCCCCCACAAATAGAGCTTTCTTTTGGTGGTATTTGGTCACCTCCGGGGTGTTTTATTGTTTGCACCATAAAATAATAAAGACTGAAATAGTTTTATTACCCGATGATCCTGCCAGTAGGTCCAGTGTTTTTTTCCACTTCCTGTAACAGCCCAAACTGTGCAATAAAAATGAGTGGTACAGGAAGTCCTGGTCCTAAATAGTCAGTTAACCACTTCAGTCCCGGACCATTTGGCTGCCCAAAGACCGGAGCACTTTTTGCGATTCGGCACTGCGTCGCTTTAACTGACAATTGCGCGATCTTGCGACGTGGTTCCCAAACAATATTGACGTCTTTTTTTTCCCATAACTAGAGCTTTCTTTTGGTGGTATTTGATCACCTCTGCGGTTTTTATTTTTTGCCCCATAATCAAAAAAAAAAAGAGCGACAATTTTAAAAAAGAAACAATATTTTTTACTTTTCGCTATAATAAATATCCCCCAAAAATATATAAAAAAATGATTTTTTTCCTCAGTTTAGGCCGATACGTATTCTTCTACATATTTTTGGTAAAAAAAAATAAAAAATAGCTTCAAGCTTATGTTGATTGGTTTGCGCAAAAGTTATAGTGTCTAAAAAAAAAAAAGGATTTATGGCTTTTTTATTAGTGGCTGTCTATGGTAACGACAGGGCCGTCTTTAAGGCAGGGCAAAGGGGGCCCTGTCATTGTTGTGGGGCCCAAAACAGCTGCCTCATTCTTGCCAAGGTTTAAATTCCCTTGTCTCTTGAAGTTTTAGTCCCGTGCTGTGTCCTGATATCTCAGTGCGAAGTGATGTTACTAATGCTGCCCAGCTCTGCCCTATTGTTGTGTACAGGTGACTCACCTGCAGACCCTGTGTTTACATGTATATAACCGGCATTCGTATGTAAATAGCGGTGACAATACTAAGTAAATAGCTGCGTTTGGCGGCATTTATATGTAAATAAAGGTGGCATTCCTATGTATATCATGCTCCCCTGCTGTGAGGAGGCAATGTGCTGTAACCTCTAGCAACTAATCAGTGAGCCGTAACATGTGCTGTAACCTCTAGCAACCAGTCAGTAAGCAGTAATGATATGCTGTAGCTGCTGGCAACCAATCGCAATTGCTGCCTGATCTGATACAGAAAACTGATTTTAAGTCTAGCTGCTATTTATTGTATGTCTCAGAGAAGGTGGAGAGGGAAATTGCATTTGGGCCGGGCAAGAAAAATTTTGCACAGGGTCCAATCAATATTAAAGACGGCCCTGGGTACCGACGTAGCATGACGGCGATTCGTGCAGCCGAGCCATGTTTCGCTGTCAGGAGGATACAACAAGCAGCTCAGGGAATGAAGCCAAAGTTCTCCTATTCCACTGACAGGTTCTCATCCCGGGCGCTGCCACCGGATGAGAAACTGACAAATTGTTCCCTCTGTGCACAGTTCTGTGTTGTCGACACAGAGCTCTGGGTTGTGATTGGACACAGCCGATCAGCGGGTCCCAGCCGTAAATCTTTGATCATTGGCCAGGACTTGCTGACAGGTTTCCCCTGCGTACAATCACAGTGAGTGCCAACCGAAGCCCAGAAGTAGGCAGTGACATACGGGTACTTCACTTTACTTACAACAGCCGCCCATCCGCAGTACATTGTGGGCGGTCGCTAAGTGGCGAACGGTTGGACTAATCAGCGGTACTCAGGCTACTAAAGTTTTGATTATCTGATGTAATCAGTAAATAATACAATCTATATACCTTTGACCTGTTATCTGTTTTTATCCTCTACAGAATCCGCCTCTTCCACCATCAATAGTAAGTTTTTGGACTTTCTTTATATTGTTATAATAAGTAGGGATGAGAGAAACTGACAAACTCTTTGTTATTTAAGCCAAATGAATTGAATCCTTGGTGATCCTGCCATGAAAGTCCCTGTTCAGACACGTCCTGTTGTGGGGTGACAACAGACTTTTCAATTGTCCTCCTGAGTTGTCACCCTGACTCTTGAAACTCAGATGTAGAATATAGTGTGATAAATGGTGAAAATTCCAGTGATAAGTGGCCATAACAGTTTTCATGACTCATCACGGTGATAAGTCCCTTGTGAGATGTTTGTTAGGAATGAGGTTTGTTAGAATAACATTGTCCCTTTGCAGCACTGAACCATCAAAAAAAACAAACCCCGACCTATGGACATATGAGGGAGTATTTATAAAACAAATAAAATTTTCATAAGAGTATCTTGAAGAGTATCTTGAATCAGGAAAATACCACATTATGACCAATAGATGGAGCTGGCAATTATCGTAAATAATCGTAAAATAAATATTTATCTTCTATAATCATCAGCTCCATCAAGTGGCCATAATGTGGTATTTTCCTGATTCATGCTACTGTTATGAATAAAGAACGTCTGACCCGGAGAGAAAATAGCCGAAAAACACTCAATTTTGCTGGCATTCACACAGAACATATGTGGTTTTGCATGAAGATAAACAGTTTTTTTTTGTTTTTTTTATAAATACATCCCAAAGTGTCCTATTAAGTGTAGAAAAATAAGGTGAAGAGTGAAAACAAAGAGAAAAAAAGAGTGAAAAAAGTGGAAGGAATTGGGGACACCTCGAAGATAAGAGTTTTGATGTCTAGGATGGAAAGAAAGCCAAAAATTGACTGGGGTGGGTTGAAGTGGGTTTTTTTAAGAACAGTCTACTGACTGGAATGGTACCAGCTGATTGGAGAAAAGCCAATGTAGCACCAATATTTAAAAAAGGGGCGAGATACATCCCTGGGAATTACAGACCAATCAGCCTAACATCAATAGTATGTAAACTCTTGGAGGGGATGACAAGGGACTATATACAAGATTTTAGTAATGAGAACGGTATCATCAGCAGTAATCAGCATGGATTCATGAAGAATCGTTCTTGCCAAACCAATCTACTAACCTTCTATGAGGAAGTGAGTTGCCAGATAGATAAAGGAAGGCCTGTAGAAGTGGTATATCTAGATAAAGGAAGGCCCATAGACGTGATGTATCTAGATAAAGGAAGGCCCGTAGACGTGGTGTATCTGGATTAAGGAAGGCCCGTAGACGTGTTGTATCTAGATAAAGGAAGGCCTGTAGATGTGGTGTATCTAGAAAAAGGAAGGCCCGTAGACGTGGTGTAACTAGATAAAGGAAGGCCCGTAGACGTGGTGTAACTAGATAAAGGAAGGCCCGTAGACGTGGTGTATCTAGATAAAGGAAGGCCCGTAGACGTGGTGTATCTAGATAAAGGAAGGCCCGTAGACGTGGTGTATCTAGATAAAGGAAGGCCCGTAGACGTGGTGTATCTAGAAAAAGGAAGGCCCGTAGACGTGGTGTAACTAGATAAAGGAAGGCCCGTAGACGTGGTGTAACTAGATAAAGGAAGGCCTGTAGACGTGGTGTATCTAGATAAAGGAAGGCCCGTAGACGTGGTGTATCTAGATAAAGGAAGGCCCGTAGACGTGGTGTATCTGGATTAAGGAAGGCCCGTAGACGTGTTGTATCTAGATAAAGGAAGGCCTGTAGATGTGGTGTATCTAGAAAAAGGAAGGCCCGTAGACGTGGTGTAACTAGATAAAGGAAGGCCCGTAGACGTGGTGTATCTAGATAAAGGAAGGCCATAGACGTGGTGTATCTAGATAAAGGAAGGCCTGTAGACGTGGTGTAACTAGATAAAGGAAGGCTCGTAGACGTGGTGTAACTAGATAAAGGAAGGCCCATAGACGTGGTGTATCTAGATAAAGGAAGGCTCTTAGACGTGGTATATCTAGATAAAGGAAGGCCCGTAGATGTGGTGTATCTAGATAAAGGAAGGCTCGTAGACGTGGTGTAACTAGATAAAGGAAGGCCCATAGACGTGGTGTATCTAGATAAAGGAAGGTCCGTAGACATGGTATATCTAGATAAAGGAAGGCCCGTAGACGTGGTGTATCTAGATAAAGGAAGGCCCGTAGATGTGGTGTATCTAGATAAAGGAAGGCCCGTAGATGTGGTGTATCTAGATAAAGGAAGGCTCGTAGACGTGGTGTAACTAGATAAAGGAAGGCCCGTAGACATGGTGTATCTAGATAAAGGAAGGTCCGTAGACGTGGTGTATCTAGATAAAGGAAGGTCCGTAGACGGAGTGTATCTGGATAAAGGAAGTCCCGTAGATGTGGTGTATCTGGATAAAGGAAGGCCCGTAGACGTGGTGTATCTAGATAAAGGAAGTCCCGTAGATGTGGTGTATCTGGATAAAGGAAGGAACGTAGACGGAGTGTATCTGGATAAAGGAAGGCCCGTAGACGTGGTGTATCTAGATAAAGGAAGGCCCGTAGACGTGGTGTATCTGGATTTTGATAAAGCATTTGACACAGTTCCCCATAAATGTTTACTATACAAAATAAGGTGCGTTGGCATGGACCATAGGGTGAGTACATGGATTGAAAACTGGCTACAAGGGCGAGTTCAGAGGGTGGTGATAAATGGGGAGTACTCGGAATGGTCGGGGTGGGTAGTGGGGTCCCCCAGGGTTCTGTGCTGGGACCAATCCTGTTTAATTTGTTCATAAATGACCTGGAGGATGGGGATGGGGGAAACAGCTCAATCTCTGTATTTGCGGACAATACTAAGTTAAGCAGGGCAATAACTTCTCCACAGGATGTGGAAACCTTGCAAAACGATCTGAACAAATGAATGGGGGGAGGGGCAACTGCATGGCAAATGAGGTTCAATGTGGAAAAATGTAAAATAATGGATTTGGGTGGCAAAAATCTGAATGCAATCTATAGACTGGGGGGAAGGGAACCTCTGGGGGGATCTAGGATGGAGGAGGACCTGGGGGTCCTAGTAGATGATGGGCTCAGCAATGCCAAGCTGCTGCTAACAAAGCAAACAGAATACTGGCATTAAAAGGGGATCAAAAAAGCCGCACCTGGAGTATACTGTCCAGTTCTGGGCACCAGTCCTCAGGAAGGATGTACTGGAAATGGAGCGACTACAAAGAAGGGCAACAAAGCTAATAAAGGGTCTGGAGGATATTAGTTATGAGGAAAGGTTGTGAGCTCTGAACTTATTCTCTCTGATTTCATTATATAAATACCAGACTGGTGACCCCACAATATATAAATACCAGACTGGGGACCTCACAATATATAAATATCAGACTGGTGATCCCACAATATATAAATACCGGACTGGTGACCCCACAATACATAAATACCAGACTGGTGACCCCACAACAGGGAGAAAACGTTTCTGCAGAAGGGAGTATAACAAGACTCGTGGCCACTCATTAAAATTAGAAGAAAAGAGGATTAACCTTAAACTACGTAGAGGGTTCTTTACTGTAAGAGCGGCACGGATGTGGAATTCCCTTCCACAGGCAGTGGTCTCAGCGGGGGACATCGATAGTTTCAAAAAACTATTAGATAATCACCTGAACGACCGCAACATACATGATATACAATGTAATACTGACATATAATCACACAACATTGGACTTGATGACTTTTTTTCTTTTTTCAACCTCAGCTTTTATGTAACTATCTAATTATTTGCAATGCTTGTAAATTTCTCCAGGGGGCGATGATCCATGAAATTGTAATCGTGGTAGCAGATATGGAAATGGATTGATGTCTTCCTGAATTGTGATATTGATATTTTGCTGCCAGTTTTATAAAGAACACAAGGATTGGAGAGTGTTTGGGGTGATGGATGGAGGGTTATTTAGAATTAATTATTATTTATTTTAATATCCAAGACTTTGAGACCTTGCATTATTATTATTGTTATTGTTATTATTATTATTATTCAGGATTTATATAGCGCCAACAGTTTACATAGCACTTTACAATATAAAAAGGTAGACAATACAGTTATAATAATATAAAATACAAGAGGATTAAGAGGTTCCTGCTCAGAAGAGCTTACAATCTAATAGGGTGGGGCAGGTGGTACAGAAGGTTGTAACTGTGGGGAATGAGCTGGGGGAAGTGGTAGGAGATCAGTTGAAGACGTGATAGACTTCCCTGAAGTGATGAGTTTTCAGGGATCGCCTGAAGGTAGCAAGAGTAGGGGATAGCCGGACCGGAGGAGTTCCAGAGGATGGGAGAGGATCTGGAGAAATCCTGGAGACTAGTGTGAGAGGAGGAAACAAGAGAGCTTGAGAGTAGGAGGTCTTGAGAAGAGCGGAGAGGAGAGTTTGGGTGATATTTGGAGAAAAGATTGGTGATGTAGCTCGGGGCAGAGTTGTGCATGTGGGTTGTACTGTATGTTGTGGTTAGTATTTTGAAATTTATTCTCTGGGTGATTGGGAGCCAGTGTAAAGATTGGAGGAGAGCGGTGGTGGACACTGATTAGGAGCCAGTGTAAGGATTGGAGGAGAGGGTTGGTGGACACTGATTGGGAGCCAGTGTAAGGATTGGAAGAGAGGGTTGGTGGACACTGATTGGGAGACAGTGTAAGGATTGGAGGAGAGGGGTGGTGGACACTGATTGGGAGACAGTGTAAGGATTGGAGGAGAGGGGTGGTGGACACTGATTGGGAGCCAGTGTAGGGATTGGAGGGGAGGGTTGGTGGACACTGATTGGGAGCCAGTGTAGGGATTGGAGGGGAGGGTTGGTGGACACTGATTGGGAGACAGTGTAAGGATTGGAGGAGAGGGGTGGTGGACACTGATTGGGAGCCAGTGTAGGGATTGGAGGGGAGGGTTGGTGGACACTGATTAGGAGCCAGTGTAAGGATTGGAGGAGAGGGTTGGTGGACACTGATTGGGAGACAGTGTAAGGATTGGAGGAGAGGGGTGGTGGACACTGATTGGGAGCCAGTGTAGGGATTGGAGGGGAGGGGTGGTGGACACTGATTGGGAGCCAGTGTAGGGATTGGAGGGGAGGGTTGGTGGACACTGATTGGGAGCCAGTGTAGGGATTGGAGGGGAGGGTTGGTGGACACTGATTGGGAGACAGTGTAAGGATTGGAGGAGAGGGGTGGTGGACACTGATTGGGAGCCAGTGTAGGGATTGGAGGGGAGGGTTGGTGGACACTGATTGGGAGCCAGTGTAGGGATTGGAGGAGAGGGTTGGTGGACACTGATTGGGAGACAGTGTAAGGATTGGAGGAGAGGGGTGGTGGACACTGATTGGGAGCCAGTGTAGGGATTGGAGGGGAGGGTTGGTGGACACTGATTGGGAGCCAGTATAGGGATTGGAGGAGAGGGTTGGTGGACACTGATTGGGAGACAGTGTAAGGATTGGAGGAGAGGGGTGGTGGACACTGATTGGGAGCCAGTGTAAGGATTGGAGGAGAGGGGTGGTGGACACTGATTGGGAGCCAGTGTAGGGATTGGAGGAGAGGGTTGGTGCACACTGATTGGGAGCCAGTGTAGGGAATGGAGGAGAGGGGTGGCAGACAGTGATTGGGAGCCAGTGTAGGTATTGGAGGAGAGGGTTGCTAGACACTGATTGGGAGCCAGTGTAGGGATTGGAGGAGAGGATTGGTGGACAATGATTGTGAGCCAGTGTAGGGATTGGAGGAGAGGGTTGGTGGACACTGATTGGGAGACAGTGTAAGGATTGGAGGAGAGGGGTGGTGGACACTGATTGGGAGCCAGTGTAGGGATTGGAGGAGAGGGTTGGTGCACACTGATTGGGAGCCAGTGTAGGGAATGGAGGAGAGGGGTGGCACACAGTGATTGGGAGCCAGTGTAGGTATTGGAGGAGAGGGTTGGTAGACACTGATTGGGAGCCAGTGTAGGGATTGGAGGAGAGGATTGGTGGACAATGTTTGGGAGCCAGTGTAGGGATTGGAGGAGAGGGTTGGTGGACACTGATTGGGAGACAGTGTAAGGATTGGAGTAGAGGGGTGGTGGACACTGATTAGGAGCCAGTGTAGGGATTGGAGGAGAGGGTTGGTGGACACTGATTGGGAGCCAGTGTAGGGATTGGAGGAGAGGGGTGGTGCACACTGATTAGGAGCCAGTGTAAGGATTGGAGGGGAGGGTTGGCAGACACTGATTGGGAGCCAGTGTAGGGATTGGAGGGGAAGGTTGGCAGACACTGAGCGGTCAAGACAAGAGATAACAAGGGAGTGAATGAGGAGATTGGTGGTTTCATTTGTTAAAAAAGGGTGAATTGTAGAGATGTTTAGGAGGTGAATTGTAGAAACTTTTGACAAAGATTGGACTTGTGGCTGAAATGACAAGTAAGAGTCTAGGATTACACCGAGTACCCGGGCGTGAGAGGAGGCACTGACGGTTGCATTGATTTTGATGGAAAAGTCATGGTTGGGTGGGGGGGAATATTAATAGCTCAGTTTTAGAGAGATTTAGTTTAAGGAAGTGGGGCGACATCCATGCTGATATGTCAGTTAGTAATGCGAGAGGAGACTGAAGGAGTGAGGTGAGGAGTAGACAAATAGATTTGGGTGTCATGAAAATTTTTACCTACAGTGTTTCAAAATGTTTTGCAATGTGAAGACAAAACCGCCATGTGGACCACCGTAGGCGATACATGTCCTAAGCGTGTTCAGCTTGTACCTCTCCTATGGATCACAGGAGCGCGGTCTGCTCTGCACTCCAGTAACCCATTTTCAGCAGACAGTGGGCTGAAGCCTGCTGTTGGCTGACGTCATAGCCGGTCCAGGCTCGGGCAAGATCACGACAATGAAGTTAGGATCTGTCCACATGTCTGGACCGGCACCCGGCTCAGCCTCCTAGCGATCCACTGAGAGCCTGAGTCGCCTGATCCCGCCCCCTCCAAAGCCCAGAGCCCCAGTGACCACAAGTATGGGGGTGGATTGGGCAGAGCAGACAGCGGTGACAGACAGTAACCAGCTCTCTGCTCTGGGAGCCCTGAGAGCCGAGCAACCGGTAGTGTTTGATCGCTTGGTTCTCAGTCTTACAGCCGACAGGAGGCAGAGGCAGAATCCACCTACAGTAGGTAAGTATGATTTAAAAAACAAAAACAAAACCCATACTTCTCTTTTCATTATTATTAATATTATTATTTATAATATAATTAATAATTCTATGCAAAGGCAGAAATTTGATACCTTATTGTGGTGCCATGGAGATTCATCGGGCATGGCGGCCAATGTAGACGAGAATCTGCCTCAGGTTGTTTCAGAAAAGAAAAAAAACATGAAAATATTTATTTTCCAGGCGCTCACATATTCTGGACTCTCCTTATCCCGGCTCTGACCATCCTCATACAATCTTTGTAGTCACCACCCAGGACTGGATGGACTTGGACCTGTGTCTTTTTCAGACCAGATTAACTATGTATCTGGATGAGACGGATGGAACCAGTTTCAATGTTATTTTGGTTTATCTAAGAATGAAAAATCCTAATTTTTTTTTATAAAACATTTCAATGAGTTTGTATAATTTGATTTACTCTGATACTGTTTTTCAATTATTGTTTGCAAATTTACTGGAGTTAAAATTTCATAGCGTGTTGACTGTTGCCAATTGATCCCTTAGGTATTGCTTGTAATCATTATAGATGAAATATACACATCTCCCTTTTATTGGTTTGTTGGTATCAAAGAAAATAAAAAAGTAACTCCACCTTTCAGACCATATTTCAAGTTGTAACCACCTTTGTTGATCTCCATGTGGGCAGGACGAAACACGCTAGAGGGCACGGCCTGGATGGAGTCTGGACTGAGGGTAAACTTAGTAGACATGTGCACCGGCATTGCCAACCGCCCATAGATTTGCGGGCAGCCCATAAAAACAGGCACTTTTTTTCATGCCCGTAGAAGCCGAACTCTGCCAGTAAAAAGTGCAGTTCCGGAAATCCCCGAGACAATCCTATCCTGAGTCCGCAACACCTAATCCGCCCATGCCCGCTAATGACTTCATACTGCAAGCCGAATGCTAGGAGCTGAGCGGGCTGAATGAGGAGCCTCAGAGTGGACAGTTCAGTGGACCCGGCAAGGGCCGGCACTGTGCACTGCCAAAAAATTTGGTCGTTTTAGTTTTATTTGTTCATTTTTTTTTTCGGGTCATTTGTTATGATCCGCAATTCCTAAATTCGAAAATTCATAAATACATAATTTAGAAAATTTGGAAATTCATAAATCAGAAAATGTATGATTTTGTAAATTTGAAACTTCAAAAATCTGAAAATGCAAAAGAACGAAAATCTGAAAATTCGAAATTATAACTATTAATTTATAGATGTTGGAATTTCCTTTAAAATTTGTCTGTTAGTGAATGTAACGAATACAAATTTATCCGAAGTCACAAATTATCCGAAATAACGAATGCCGCATCTAAACAAATGCAGCGGAACAAATTAATAATAAATAATAATAATAAAACGTTTTTTATTATTATTGTTGTTTATTATTATTAATTTGTTATGTTCCATTTGTTCTGATACAGCATTCATTATTTCTGATAATTCATTGGATAATTCTTAACTTTAAGATAAATTTGTATTCGTTACGTTCCCTAACAGGCAAATTTGAAAGGAAATTCCAGCACCTATAATTTAATAGTTATTATTTCAGAATTTTTGAATTTAGGAATATTCGGAAATATTTGTTAAACGGGATTGCGTGTTTCCGAATTAACACATTTTTTTGAAATATGTTGAAAAACGAAACAAACGAAAAAAAATGTAGTCCTGTTACCCACTGGGTCTTGTCAGATGTGCAGCACCTGAAATGACATGGCCCACGGCCCTCCACCCCTAGAACCAGCCACCCCACTTACTGGATTGGGGGGGGGGTTCTTCTTCTCGCCGGCTCCTGTCTTGTTTTCCTTTAAATATTTTTTGCCTTAATATAATATGAATAATACAATATTAATAACATTCATAAAATTATAAAATACAAATATTATTGCCTTGAAAACCGCTCGACTTACAGGATTGTGAGGTTCTTCTCCCCCCGCCAGATACGGTCATATTTCAAACGCCGCAATTCCCATCTTCCACCTCACCAGAAGAACTCTAGTTCTCACTGAAGTAGAATTGATGTCACCGTAGATCATTGATACCTTCTCCAGCTCCTTAGTAGAAGGTGGATACCTCGATATGGACCATGGGCTGGAGGAAGAGTCTGATGAAGCCCGTACATTACATCCGCAATCCACCGATCACAGCTCCAATGCTTTGTGGGCTCAAATGCAACAAAAAAAAAACTTGCTTTTTTTTCTTCAATATGCTAATATTTTTATTTATTTTTTCTTTGTAAAAAGGTTGAGTAATGTAAGAAGCATTCTTATATTTTCAATGAGTACAATGTGTGTGTGTGTGGGGGGGAGGGGGGACACTCACATTTCTGAAGACAGTGACTTCTTCTGTGTCTTACATTGAAGGATGTAAAAAAATATGTAATAATGTACAATGGATAGATGATTGGGTTACATGGGGATTTTATATCTGCTTGGAGATGACATCGTCCAACCTTCTGACCATGTTTCATGTTACACCCATGTTCCACAGTGCTCCACCCTCAAACTACCCCCCCCCAACCAGAATCAAGGGGTACTTCTGCCCGCAGCATCCCAGATTTATTTATTTTTATTATTTTTTACAACCCCCCCCCCCCCCAGATCTATGAATGGAAGATTACAAGTCCCATCTGCAATTGTGGCAAATGGACCCGTAGGTATAAATGAACCACAAGTGCAATAAAACCTGCACTTGTGGCCCATTGGTTACTTCCTCCAGTAGAGAAGGTCCTTATCTCCTTGTGGACCTGGGGCTCGAGGAATAGTGCTGCATTATTATTATTATTATTATTATTATTATTTTTAATATTTTTTTTTTTCACAAAAAGTTGAACAGACCTTCAACAACTTGTGCCCAGGAAGATTTTATCCCCTTCATGACCAGCCGATATTTTTCTATTTGGCACTGTGATACTTTGGCACTGCGCTTTAACTGATAATTGCTCAGTCATGCAACTCTGTACCCAATCAAAATTTATATCATTTTTTTTCATGCAAATAGAGCTTTCTGTTGGAGGTATTTGATCCCCACTGTGTTTTTTTTTTTAATAATAAATACAGTATGGGTGCATTTATTATTATTATTATTATTTATTTATTTATTTTTTCACAAAAAGTGGAATAGACATTTAACAACTTGTGCCCAGGAAGATTTTATCCCCTTCACGACCAGCCCAATTTTTTTCTATTTGGCACTGCACTACTTTAACTGGTAATTGCTCAGTCATGCCTCACTGTGCCCCATCATATGTAGTCTCACTTACTGTACAGGCAGCTCCGCTCAGGCCGTGCATTCCACGGAGCTTCCAACATCACCTCCAGTTTCCCTCTGGAACAGGGAAACTGGAAGTAACCTCTTAACTTAAACAACAAAGCTCCAGTAATACTATGAGTGGAAGCTGTTTGGCGCTTTGGATTGTGCCACAAAGCAGGTCAAAAGCCTGAAAATGAAGCACCTCTTCTGTAATCTTGTGATTGCATTGACGAGGCACTTCCTATAGTGCACTGTGTCTGGCGCCCGAACACAGCGCACTTAAAGAACATTTTTGAATATTTTTTTTTACCCATCACATGCTGCCTCTGTGCCCATCAAATGCAGCCTTTGCCCATCAAATGCAGCCTCTGTGTCCATTATGTGCAGCCTGTGCCCATCATATGCAACCTGCGCCCATTATATGCAACCTGTGCCCATCATATGCAGCCTCTATCCACATCATATGCAGCCTGTGCCCATCATATGCAGCCTGTGCCCATCATGTGCAGCCTCTGTGCCCATCATGTGCAGCCTGTGCCCATCATATGCAACATGTGCCCATTATATGCAACCTGTGCCCATCATATGCAGCCTCTATGCTCATCATATGCAGCCTGTGCCCATCATATGCAGCCTGTGCCCATCATATGCAGCCTGTGCCCATTATATGCAACCTGTGCCCATCATATGCAGCCTCTATGCACATCATATGCAGCCTGTGTCCATCATATACAGCCTGTGCCCATCATACAGCCTCTGTGCACATCATATGCAGCCTGTGCCCATCATATGCAGCCTATGCCCATCATATGCAGCCTCTGTGCACCCCCCCCTCACACACACACTTTTCACATATTTATTTGTATCATTTATCATTTTCCTTCCACTTCACAATTATGTAACACTTTGTGTTGGTCCATCACATAAAATCCCAATAAAATACATTTACGTTTTTGGTTGTAACATCAAAAAATGTGTGAAATTTCCAGGGTATGAATACTTTTTCAAGGCACTGTACATGTATTTCCAGGTGATCCCCCACACAATCTATCTATGTATAGCTTGTGGTCACTGCTTCAGTGTGCAAAGTGATGTGTTCTTGCTTCTTTCTGTCCTGTCTTCATGATCTTCAATAAAGATCATTTTTCTCTGTAAAAAAAAAAACTCAATAGTCAGACTGCTGAATGTACAAAACGGTCAGTAAGGGACTAACAACCTTCGTCTCTGAAATGGTTAAATTCATTGGTACCATGGAAATGATATAAACACTGTTTACACAGGTTGCTCCGTGCTTTAGATGTCGGCATTGAAATAAAATCCATCCCGGTTATGCAAAGTCAACCATGAGGTGGATCTCTGAAGGCTTTTTCCATCATTGAGATTCTAAATCTATCATTCTGTCTGCTATCACTGGACGTGTCCCGTCATCTCTGTCCGGAGATCACACCAAACCTCAACATGATGTACCTGGACTCCATCTCTATTTTGATCTCTTCAGTCTTGGGACTCGGCTTGGCAATCCCTTCTTACACTTGTATTGTGATGGGTAACCTGGACATCATCAGAAAGAAAGGGAAGTTGAGTCCCACCGATGTGATCTTTTTGGGGAAGGGGATTGTGAAGCTGATACTCCCTTGCTTGTTGGTTCTACAGGGTTGGTTCTCCTCATATATCAGAAACCTACGTTTAGTTGATAAGCATAGGCGTGCGCACAGGGTGTGCCGGGTGTGCCTGGGCACACCCTAATCACTTAGTGCGCATTAGCATTATTGCTGTGTGTGGCAGCAGGGAGATCAGTGTGCCAGGGCCAGAGATATGCAGATATGTAGACACTCACACGCATGTGTGTGTTTGAGCTTCGGGGTGCACACCCTAATTCAAAAAACTGCCCACACCTATGTTGATAAGATATCACTTTACTTCCGAAATATTACAACTTCTGGTTGACCTTCTGGCTCTCGGCTCATTACTGTACCACCATCACCAATCTCAGCTATGGGTTCTTCATCTGGATAAAGAGAATTGTGTCCAATTTCCTGAGTCACCTTCTATTCCTGACAGCACTTGGGGTGTTCATTGTGAGTGTCCTGGATGTCCAAGCTTTCAGTGAAGAAAGTCATATTCAGTCTTCTAAGAACAGTACAGAAAGCCTTGCTACCTATATCATTTACAACGTCAGTCTCTCCTATTTTGTGCCAATGACCTTTCTAGGCATTATTCTGTCTTAGGCCGCGTACACACGCGGGGACTGTTCGCCCAACTTTGTCCGCTGAACAGTGTTTCCGCGGACAGTCCGCTCGTGTGTGGGCTTCAGCGGACAGTTTCAGCGAACAGTCTGCTGAACAAAGTTTTTTGGAATTTCCGAAAAACTGTCCGCTGAAACTTTGTTTCAGCGGACAGTCCGCCCGTGTGTAGGCTTGTTCGTCAAACTAAGTTCCGCGCATACTCAGAAAGGATTTCCACATCGGAAGGTTGCATTGCAGTGTATTGGACGTCGAAATTTTCGTCCCGTCGTACGTGCCGATACGTCATCGCGCTAGGTTTCAGCGGACTGTTCGTTCGTCATGTGTAGGCAAGTCCGCTCATGCAAATTTTGAGCGGACTGTCCGCTGAAACTGTTTGACGGACAAGGTTGGGCGAACAGTCCCCGCGTGTGTACGCGGCCTTAGTCTTCTGTGCCTGGTCCTCACTTCCTCCTTTCTTCTCAGACACGTCTGGAGGGTGAAGAATAACGACTCTGGATCAACACGTCCAAATCTTCAGGCTCATGTCACTGCACTGAGGACAATCTTCTTCTTACTTCTCATCTTCACATTCTTCATCATGCTGCAGGTGTTTATTTTTTATCAAAAAAGTACACAGACCCCAATAGGTATGATCACCTGGATCATTATCTCCATCTGTTGAGGCTGCCATCATCTTCCAGGCTGCCATCATCTTCCAGGCCGTCATCTTCCAGGCTGCCATCATCTTCCAGGCTGCCATCATCTTCCAGGCCGTCATCTTCCAGGCTGCCATTATCTTCCAGGCTGTCATCTTCCAGGCTGTCATCTTCCAGGCCGTCATCTTCCAGGCTGTCATCTTCCAGGCTGTCATCTTCCAGGCCATCATCTTCCAGGCCATCATCTTCCAGGCTGTCATCTTCCAGGCTGCCATTATCTTCCAGGCTGTCATCTTCCAGGCTGTCATCTTCCAGGCCGTCATCTTCCAGGTTGTCATCTTCCAGGCCGTCATCTTCCAGGCTGTCATCTTCCAGGCTGTCATCTTCCAGGCCGTCATCTTCCAGGCTGTCATCTTCCAGGCTGTCATCTTCCAGGCCATCATCTTCCAGGCTGTCATCTTCCAGGCTGTCATCTTCCAGGCCGTCATCTTCCAGGCTGTCATCTTCCAGGCTGTCATCTTCCAGGCCGTCATCTTCCAGGCTGTCATCTTCCAGGTTGTCATCTTCCAGGCCGTCATCTTCCAGGCTGTCATCTTCCAGGCTGTCATCTTCCAGGCCGTCATCTTCCAGGCTGTCATCTTCCAGGCTGTCATCTTCCAGGCCATCATCTTCCAGGCCATCATCTTCCAGGCTGTCATCTTCCAGGCTGCCATCATCTTTCAGGCCGTCATCTTCCAGGCCGTCATCTTCCAGGCCGCCATCTTCCAGGCTGCCATCATCTTCCAGGCTGTCATCTTCCAGGCTGCCATCATCTTTCAGGCTGTCATCTTCCAGGCTGTCATCTTCCAGGCTGCCATCATCTTCCAGGCTGTCATCTTCCAGGCTGCCATCATCTTCCAGGCTGTCATCATCTTCCAGGCTGTCATCTTCCAGGCTGCCATCATCTTCCAGGCCGTCATCCTCCAGGCTGTCATCTTCCAGGCTGTCATCTTCCAGGCTGCCGTCATCTTCCAGGTTGCCATCATCTTCCAGGCCGTCATCTTCCAGGCTGCCATCATCTTCCAAGGTTTTGCACAGAGCAGCCTCGATCCTCCCCACTTTGGGGTCCCTTCTTCTCAGTGTTGAGCCATAGGAAGCAGATTCCAAGTCGCAAAGCCAAGTTGCTACATCCATAGACGCAGACAGCGTGGCTCGTCCCCTCCCCCTCTCCCCTGTCACAGAAGTTGATTCCCCTGTCACTGCTGCTATCATAATCTGCCATATGAGAGGGAGAGAGCGAAGAGAGCCAATGCTGGATCAAGACCAGACTCGGGTAAGTATAAGGGGGGGGGGGGGTCTGAGGGGAATTCTGGCACAGAAGGTTTTTTACCCTAATGCAGAGAATGCATTAAAATAAACATTGTCACTCTCCTTTGACTACATTTTTACTTACACCTTTAGAACTTCTTTAACCACTTCAATACCGGGCGTCCCCCCTCCCCCTCCTGCCCAGGCCAATTTTCAGCTTTCATCGCTGTCGCTATTTAAATGACAATTGCACGATCATGCTACACTGTACCCAAACTAAATTTTTATAATTTTGTTCCCAGAAATAGAGATTTCTTTTGGTGGTATTTGATCACCTCTATGGTTTTTATCTTTTGCTAAACAAATAAAAAAACACTGACATTTTTTTTTAAGTTTTTCTTTGTTTCTGTTATAAAATTTTGTAAATAAGTAAGTTTTCTCCTTCACAGATGGGCACTGATGAGGTGGCTCCAATAAGGTGGCACTGAGGCACTAATATGCAGCACTGATGAGCACTGATAAGCGGCGCTGATGGGCACTGATGATGGGCACTAATATGCAACACTGATGGGCACTGATATGTAGCACTAATGGGCACTCATAGGTGGCACTGATGGGCACTGATGGATGGCACTGATGGGCACTGATATGCAGAACTGATGGGCACTCATAGGTGGCACTGATGGGCACTGATAGGCCACACTGATGAGCACTGAAAGGCTGCACTGATGAGCACTTATGGGTGGCACTGATAGGTAAAGTTAGGGAGCACTGATGGGCACTGATAGGTGGCACTGATGAACACTTATAGATGGCACTGATAGGAATCACTGATGAGGAGGCACTGGCAGGCATTACTGTTGGGCACTGATTGGCTTCATTGATGGGCAAAGATTGGTATCCCTGGTGGTCATGGGTGGGCATACCTTGTGGTCATGGGTGAGCATCATTGGTGGTCTGCACTCATACACTCATAGTCAATCAGCGCAGACCCCCCCATTAGGAGAGCAGCTGATCGGCTCTGCTCTGCTCGCGTCTCTCAGAGGTGATAGAGAGAAAGCCGATACACGGCTTTTCCTGTTTACACTGTGATGAGCCATGATTGGACACAGCTGATCACGTGATAAAGAGCCTCCTTCAGACTGACACACCACACCATCGATCGCCATGCTGCGCTCCCATGCGGGCACGCGCTGGCTTGTTATCCTGCCTCCATGTCATATAATGCCCAGTCAGGAATGTGGTTATTCAGGGGCATAACTGAAGATCATGGGGCACCACATCAAAATGTTGATGCCCAACAACTCCCCACCGACCCCTAAAGCAGTAGTAAACCACCACTGAAATAAAAAGAAAATGGGCCCCCCTGCAGGGTTACGTCATAATGTACTGGTGTGCCCCGCATAAAGTGCTAGCACATAACTAACTGACTTTGATTGACAGCCTCGGGAGCCAATGGTGCAGCTGCTGTGTCTCAGCCAATCAGGAGGGAGAGTCCCAGAGGACTGAGGAATTTGTGGACATCTCTGGACAGAGGTGGGGCTCAGGTAATTATTAGGGGTGCTGGAGAGGTTGCTACACACACAAGGCTTTTTATCTTAATGCATAGAATGAAATAAGATGAAAAACCTTATGACTTTACAATTACTTTAAGCCCTTGTACACACGGTCGGAGAATCTGTCGGAATGTGTCCTATCAGACCGTGCCGTCAGATAATCCGACTTTGTGTGGTATGCATCGGACTGATTCCGTCCGAATCTCCGTCCGACCCAATTTTCCAACATGTTGGAAATATTTCCCGACCAACTGGGCCGGACGGACCTAATCCGATCATGTGTAGAGCATTTTCATCGGATCAAGTGCCACGCATGCTCAGATCAAATTCCTACATCAGAGCTATTGGCTACTAGCCTGAATGTAGTCCCATCGTAACGAAATTACGTCATCACGTTCTGAAAGATCGGATTTTTCGCCAACTTGGCCCGACCGTGTGTATGCAACAGTTTCGGACACAATCCGTCGGACTAAATCCGACGGGCAAAATCCGACGGATTTGGTTGGCAAAATCTCTGACCGTGTGTACGTGGGCTAAGAGTTCATTTCACTGGAACTAAGGGGCCCAACCCCCTATTTTTAATAAAGGAATTTTTCAAAAGTGTGTTTGTCTTATTTAACTATTTTTTTACACTTTCTTTGTGAAATGGTAGGGGTACTTTTGTACCCCCTTACCATTTTAAACGGGGGGCTGAGATCTGGGGGTCCCCTTGTTAAAGGGGGCTTCCAGATTCTGATAAGCCCTCCACCCGCAGACCCCCACAACCACCGGCCAGGGTTGTGGGGATGAGGCCCTTGTCCCCATCAACATGGGGACTTGATGCTTTGAGGGGTCACAGACCCCCAAAGCATCCTCCCAATGTTGAGGGCATGTGGTCTGGTGTGGTTCAGGAGGGGGGGCGCTCTCTCATCCCCCCTCTTTTCCTGTGGCCTGCCAGGTTGCGTGCTCGGATAAAGGGTCTGGTATGGATATTTAGGGGGACCCCACGTCATTTTTTTAAAAAAATTTGACGCAGGGTTCCCCTTAATATCCATATCAGACCTGAAGGGCCTCGCAATTGAATTTAGGGGAACCCCCACACTTTTTTTTTTTTATCAATGAATGAATTGTCGGCTCCCGTAATACAGAGAACACTCATTGACTGTTCTCTCTATTACGGGGAGCCGACAATTCATTATAGCTGCAAGTGATTTTAAAAGACTTTTTTCCTGCAGAAATTACACTTTGTGCAGGGACAGTTCTAAGCCCCAGAAACATGCGCCCCTTCACAGGCATACTATAGACACCCCCCAGGTACGAAATTTAAAGGAATATTACACTTTTGTTTCACTAACCATTATTAAAATCACTGCTCCTGAAAAAACGGCCGTTTTTAAAACTTTTTTTCTCATTGATCCATGTCCCCTGGGGCAGGACCCGGGTCCCCAAACACTTTTTAGGACAGTAACCTGCATATTACCCTTTAAAATGAGCACTTTAGATTGTGAACGTTCGAGTCCCATAGACTTTAATAGGGTTCTAAAGTTCACACGAAGTTTAGGTCTGTTTGCAGGTTCTGGTGCGAACCGAACAGGGGGGTGTTCGGCTCATCCTTAGTCTCAAGTTACTGGGCCATCTACCACGGGACATCCCCTAGTCGTAAAACAAGGAGAACGAAAGGTAAGAGTAAGACCAAAAATAACCAGCAGCTCCTTCGGGGTTTAGTGCTACAATAATAAAAAAATAAATCATACATTTAAAATAAAATTGAATAGGTAGAAAATAATAATAATAGAATTGCTATATAATTCATTTGTTGGTTCTTTCTAAATACATGCATATACATGTACACATACATCGATTATTTTATCATTATTTTAAAATACACAGTATCTAAAAAAAAGTTAGTACACCCCATCCCACTTTTGTAAATCTTTTCTTCTCTCTTTTCATGTGACAACACTGAAGAAATGACACTTGTCTACAATGTAAAGAAGTGATTGTACAGCTTGTATAACAGAGTACATTTCCTGTCCCCTCAAAATAACTCAACACACGGCCATTAATGTCTAAACCGCTGGCAACAAAAGTCAGTGCACCCCTAAGTGAAAATGTTCAAATTGGGCCCAAAGGGTCAATATTTTGTGTGGCCACTATTATTTTCCAGAACTGCCTTAACCCTATTGGGCATGGAGGTCACCAGAGCTTCACAGGTCACCACTGGAGTCCTCTTCCCCTCCCCCATGATGACATCACAGAGCTGGTGGATGTTGGAGACCTTGCGCTCCTCCACCTTCCATTTGAGGATGTCCCACAGATGATCAATGGGGTTTAGGTCTGGAGACATGCTTGGCCAGTCCATCACCTTTACCCTCAGCTTCTATAGCAAGGCAGTGGTGGTCTTGGAGGTGTGTTTGGGGTGGTTATCATGTTGGAATACTACTCTGCGGCCCAGTCTCTGAAGGGAGGGGATCATGCTCTGCTTCAGTATGGTGGTAAAGGGGGTAAAACCCTCCAGACAAGTGGTTATATTACTAGTGCTGGTCTGCAAGGAAAAATTCTAAAATTGATCATGTTTTTTGTTTTTTTTTATAATCCTTATTTAACAAAGCATTTTTACAATTATTATTATCCAACATTTACAAATCTATTGTTATCTAGCAATATATTTGAATACATTTAGCTTTTGCACAAACACATAAAATCAATTCCGGTCTCTGATTTATCCCCTAAATTTATCTTATATTAAGTACATGGCCCTGTTGTCTTCGTTCACCCCACTTTTCATACAACTGCCCCCCCCCACTTCCTCACATACATACGTAACATACACCACCCACTCCTATGAAGAAAAGAAAAAAAAAACACGAGCTGGGGTGCCCCTCCAAGCCGAGAGCACACCCGGACGCCTTGAATCTTCCCTTAGTTACTGCGCCTCGGACCAGCCGGTTCAGAGACTTGGGAACACATGGATCCTTACCCCAGACCAGGCGGGTCTATTGGGGTTAGTCAACTGAACCATGTTGCGGAGCAACACATGCTCCCATGACTGAGACCCCTTGCAAGGCTTCCCCGGTCCAGAATCAGGAACAGGTAGCTATGGCCTCACGAATAAACCCTGAACACGTGACTTCAACATCTTAAGTACCCTTCCCCAGACTCATCAGCGGGGCCAGACACACCCACTGATTGTCTCCGGGGAACACTGATACCTAAAGCGTCCAACCAGACCTGGTTCTGGTCCTGTCATGTGCACCTAACTGTACACATGACCAGGCAGAACTCTTACACAGCCCAGCCAGACTGATGTCAAAGTTAACCTGAGGTAAAAAACAACATTTGTACATAGCAGATACCTTGTCCAAAGTGTGGCGGCTACATATATTTTGTTCCAAAATGTCTGGACCCCGGGCAAAAATACCATATATGTGACGAAGTGCCCTTTGTCGCCCGACATCTCCCACAAATGTCCTCATTCTCTGGGTTTATTTTGTGCATGTCCACAGGGCATTTATACCATCTAGCTAGTAATTTATCATTTCTTTCCTGATGCTTATTAGAGATTGATATTTTATATATTAATATGAATGTTTTCTTCCCATTAATCATAGGGATATCAATCCCCAGCTCTTCCTCCCATTTTTTTTTTATATAACTTATCTCCTGGTCCTTATTTTCCAACATTAAATATTTGCATACATTAGATAGTGTGTGCGTTGGCTTCTGTTCTTGTAGAAATAACCTTTCTAGTACTGTCGGTGATTCCCCCTTTCATGAGAGAGATGATAAACTTTTGAAGTTGCAAGTATTGCATCCATTTCCTTTTATATTCCATATCTAGAACCTCTATCGAAGGAGGTCTATTCCCCTCCATTATCTGTACCACCCTTATATCATCCCTTCTCTGCCATTTTAGGACGGTCATAACCTCCAATGCCGGTGGGAATTCTGGATTGCTGAAGAGGGATGTCATTGGGCCAATATAAGTGGACCCTATCCCCCTCCTCACCAATCCATCCCATACCTTCAATGTTGATGCCACCAAAAGCGGCAACTCCCTGATAGAGAGCCTATTTTCCCTCTTTATCCATGGAAGTGACTTCAGCTTCATGGCCATGATCCCCTCCTCTAATTTCAAAGATTGTTTACATTTTACACTGTGGAACCAGTCCACTATCCTGGCCACGAATACCGATCTAAGATACATTGATAGATCTGGGAGCGCCAGGCCCCCATCTTCTTTAGGTCTAGTTAGTACTACTTTTATATTCCATATCTAGAACCTCTATCGAAGGAGGTCTATTCCCCTCCATTATCTGTACCACCCTTATATCGTCCCTTCTCTGCCATTTTAGGACGGTCATAACCTCCAATGCCGGTGGGAATTCTGGATTGCTGAAGAGGGATGTCATTGGGCCAATATAAGTGGAGCCTATCCCCCTCCTCACCAATCCATCCCATACCTTCAATGTTGATGCCACCAAAAGCGGCAACTCCCTGATAGAGAGCCTATTTTCCCTCATTATCCATGGAAGTGACTATAGCTTCATGGCCATGATCCCCTCCTCTAATTTCAAAGATTGTTTACATTCTACACTGTGGAACCAGTCCACTATCCTGGCCACGAATACCGATCTAAGATACATTGATAGATCTGGGAGCACCAGGCCCCCATCTTCTTTAGGTCTAGTTAGTACTACTCTACTAATTCTGGCTGGTTTACCCGCCCAGATGAAACTCCCTATAGCTTTTTGTAGGAGGTTCAGGATGTTTCTTGCGGGAAATATTGGGAAGGTCTGAAATATGTAGAGTATTTTAGGCAATATATCCATCTTTATAATATTTATTCTGCCCTTCCAAGAAAAAACACCCTTATAAAACTGTTGGAGTGTCTTGATTATTTTTGTTGTGCTATTGGAAGATAATTATATTCCTGGAGCTTCTCTATCTCCCTAGGAATAAATACTCCTAGATATTTAAATGCATTATCCTGCCATTTAAAAGAAAAGTTTTTTTTTTTTGTTTTTTGTTTTTTTAAGAGAATTCACAATGTTCATGGGTATTGTTATACTTAAAGCTTCAAATTTGTTATAATTCACTTTGAAGTTACTCAATTCGGCAAAGCGTTTAAATTCCTTTATTCAATTTGCCATTACCACCACTGGATTCGTAAAATACAATTAACAAATCATCTGCGGCGTCCTTGAGAGACACACACGTACATGGGTATTGTCTTAGGCCGCGTACACACGGGCGGACTGTTCGCCCAACTTTGTCTGTCCAACAGTTTCGGCGGACAGTCCGCTCAAACTTAGCATGGGCGGACATGCCCACACACGACGAACGAACAGTTTGCTGAAACCGTGCGCGATGACGTTTCGACACGTACGACGGATCGAAAATTTCGACGTCCAATACACTTCAATGCAACTTTCCGACGTGTAAATCCTTTCTGAGCATGCGCGGAACTTAGTTTGTCGAACAAGCCTACACACGGGCGGACTGTTCGCTCAAACAAGGCTTCAGCGGACAGTTTTTCGGAATTTCCGAAAAACCTTGTTCGTCCAACTGTCCGCTGAAACTGTCCGCTGAAGCCCCACACACGAGCGGACTGTCCGCACAAACCCTGTTCAGCGGACAAAGTTGGGCGAACAGTCCGCCCGTGTGTACGCGGCCTAAAAGAGCAAACTCCTATGAAACTTGCTGGTGCTTTATATTGAAGATTCGTTTGGTCATATATAATGCAGTACACCTTTTAGCTACTTTGATAAAATTGGGCTTTTCTACCCGTAGTGTATAGTGTGTCTCTCTACATATTGCACCCCCCGTGTCCGCCCTCAGGGGGGGAGGGCGCCCTAATTTTGGGTGTCTCGAAGTTGGTCGCTCCGTTATTGAAGGGTCTGAGAAATCCTGGGATTTGTAGGTGACGTTTCCTGAGGAAGCGGCTTTTCCAGTGCCGCGAAACCGGTCGATTTACACGTCAATTCTACATTTGTGTAAAAAAATCCCTTCTCATTGTTTTTCAACTTTTCAACTACCCTTGTATATTACCTGTCCTCCTAATGGATTGAGTATACTTTGTTTGTTTTGATTTTTTTGTGTATATGTCTTTTTTCACTACCTGTGTGTAGTTATTCATAATAAAATGTTATTGAATTTTAATTCTAACGATTATTATTTGATTATTACATGATAACACAATAGTCCCTATTGTTCTCACTAAACCTTTAAGAAATTTTCCTCCAGAGTATTTTCCTATTTTTCTGAGCTTTATGCTCATTTTTCTATAAACAAATCATCTGCGTAAACCGACATTTTACAATCTTTGTCTCCCACTTTTATTCCTTGTATATCTGCATTGTTCCGGATTGCTGTCGTCAGATGTTCCATAGCCAATGCATATAGCAATGGAGACAGGGGGCACCCCTGTCGAGTTCCATTAGCTATATTAATTATATCAGATAGATATCCATTTGCATGTATTCTGGTGGTTGGGCTGTTATATAGGACCATTTTTTTATTATTTTTTCCCAAAGCATAGGACCCACTCCTTATTGTCTTAATGCCTCTTCAAAAAGCCGCCATCCCACCCTGTCAAAAGCCTTCTCGGCATCAATTAGCAAGAGACAGGATGGGATGGCGTGTGTCCGGACATACTCTACCAGTGTCAGGGTTTTCTGGGTATTATCCCAAGCTTCTCGTCCCTCTATAAACCCAGTTTGATCTACGTGGATATAAGTTTCCATTTTCGGTGTAAGGCTATTGGCTATAAGCTTTGAATATAATCCGAGATCAATATTTGTCAGCGAGATTGGCCGCTAGTTTCCACACATTGTGTGATCTTTCTCGGGTTTTGGTATGAGTGAAATATATGCCTGCATACCCTGTGGGACAAATGGTTGAGAGGCAGACACTGAATCAAAGGCCCGCTTCATAATTGAGACTAATAAATCCTTGAATGACTTATAGAACCATGGGGTAAAACCATTTGGTCCGGGACTTTTTCCCGGCGCTAATCCATCAATTACCTTCTGTATTTCAGTATCTGAAAATTCCTTTTTGTAATTGCTAGACATGTGCATTCGTTTTCATCTGAATGCATTTTCATTCCAATTTCAGGTATTTTCGTTATTGTTCTAACAAATGTTAACGAACGTGCAGAATCCGAAAATCGAAAGCTCCGACATAAACAAATGCTTTATTTTCATTTTCGTTGCATAAGTTGGATATAGATAGGAGATTCAACATGACGCTGACAATAGAGATCAGTGTCCATCGAACCTGTGGTCGAATGTGCCTAACCTCAGCTCTATTAGTCCAAGATTATAGAGAGAAAAGATTTGACATTATAGAGACAATAGCAAAAAGGTCGAATGTGCCTAACCTAACTCTATTAGTCCAAGATTATTCTACATAGAGAGAAAAGAATCGACATAAAGATTCAACAAAGCAGTCACCGCGAGCGGACATTTATGGTCAAATGCTCCGCCCATGGGCTATAGAAGAATTCTAATGTTGGTTGACTAGTAATAATAATGAATAAATATAATTATTACTAGTGTCATACAACATTAGAATTCTACTATAGCTTGTAGGCGGAACATTTGACCAGAAATGTACGATTGCAGTGTCTTAAGCCGCGTACACACGGGCGGACTGTCTGTTCAACTTAGTCCGTCGAAACACATTTCAGTGGACAGTCCGCTCGTGTGTGGGCTTCAGCAGACTTTTTCAGCGTGCAGTCTGGCGGACTAAGTATTTCGGAAATTCCGTAATATTGTCCGTCAGACTTTGGTTTCAGCGGACAGTCCGCTCGTGAGTAGGCTAGTTGGACGGACTAAGTATGGTGCATGCTCAGAAAGGATTAACACGGCGAAAGGTTGCATTGCAGTGTATTGGACTTCCTCTTTCTAGTCCCGTCGTACGTGCTGTACACGTCATCGCGCAAACTTTCAACGGACTGTTTTGCATCCGTGTAGGGCTGAAACAACTAATCGATTAATCGACAACTAATCGATTATGAAATTAATTGATTATTATCTTCATAATCGATTAATCGGCCAGTAACATAATGGGGTTAAAAAAAACTAAAATTAGCCCTTTATAGTACAAAAAGAGCAAATCGCTACTGTAAATATTACTTTCACTGTCTCGTATTAAAAAATTAACCCCTTACAGTAGTAATTATTTGCTCTTTTTGTACTAATTTTAGTTTTTTTAACCCCATTATGTTACTAAACATTTCAGGCCTGGGTCACACCTATGTGTTTTTGGTGCTATTTGCAGAAACACACTACAGTTCATTTACATTGTTTCCTATGGGACACGTTCATATCCATGATTTTTTCAGCTGCTTGAAAAAGACAAGTACTTTTTTTTTTTTAACACAAAACAGTGCTATTTTGCTTTTTTGGTTCAATATACTTAAATGGAGAAGCAACAGAAAAGCATGTAATAATACGTTTTTGCGGCAATTTGTGTTTTTGAATCTGCCCAACAACAAATTGGCCAAAAAAAATGTAAAAATACAAATCGCAGTAAAATAACTTTTTTTCCCTTTTTTTTAAGGTTTTTAACCGATTAATTGATTAATCGAAACAATAATCGGCCAACTAATCGATTATGAAAATAATCGTTAGTTGCAGCCCTACATCCATGTGTGGTCAAGTCCGTTCATTCAAAAGTAGGACGGACTGTCCGTCGGATTGTCTGACGGACTAAGTTGGCCATACAGTCCGCCCGTGTGTACGCGGCTTTACAGTTTAGCTGCTCCGCTTCTTAGGCCGCGTACACACGGGCGGACTGTTCGCCCAACTTTGTCCGTCCAACAGTTTCGGCGGACAGTCCGCTCAAACTTAGCATGGACGGACATGCCCACACACGACGAACGAACAGTTTGCTGAAACCGTGCGCGATGACGTTTCGACACGTACGACGGATCGAAAAATTCGACGTCCAATACACTGCAATGCAACTTTCCGACGTGGAAATCCTTTCTGAGCATGCGCGGAACTTAGTTTGTTGAACAAGCCTACGGGCGGACTGTTCGCTCAAAGTTTCAGCGGACAGTTTTTCGGAATTTCCGAAAAACCTTGTTCGTCCAACTGTCCGCTGAAACTGTCCGCTGAAGCCCCACACACGAGCGGACTGTCCGCCCAAACACTGTTCAGCGGACAAGGTTGGGCGAACAGTCCGCGCGTGTGTACGCGGCCTTAGAACATTCGACAGACACCATAAGCCTTCAATGATAGATTTGACCTTAATTATTTGGGATTTTCGGAATTTCAGACGAATGCGTTTTTTAACAAAACAAAATAAATAAAAATGAATTTCGGGAGTAACTAAATAAATGTTTTTTTCAGACGAAAATGAAATTCCAAATCAAAATATTTCAGTGTGCGCGTGTCTACTAATTGCTCAACCTCTATTGATGTTAAAGTCGGTATAGTAGTATCATTTATGTATTGTTGTATATTCTGTTGAAATATTTCAGGATCCCTCTCTGCTAGTTGGTTAGGTATATTGTACAATCGGGAATAGAAAGGATGGAATGTTTTCAAAATTCCTTTTGGGTCTTATACCATATCGCCTGTTTCTGACTTAAAGTGGTTGTAAACCCTTACAAACCACTTTGACCTACAGGTAAGCCTAGATGAAGGCTTACCTGTAGGTCCAAGAAATATCTCCTAAACCTACACACTTTAGGAGATATTTGCCCGAAGACAGGCACCACTGTCTACGGCGCATGCGCCGTAGATAGCGGCGCACAGGCGCACTGAGCGAGGCATTTCCAACAACGGAGCTGCCGCGCGTGTCGGCTGCCACGCGTGTCGGCTCCCGTGTGCATGCGCGGGAGTGACGTCATCGCGGCTCCGCTGAATGACAGCGGCGGAGCTGTGAGACCCCACTGGTTAGATGTATGCGCCGGACTACAGGGGACAGCGGTGATATCGCTGGCTTCTGTGTCAGGTAAGTGACACATAATGGGCTACTATGCGATGCGATGTGATGCGATGCACAGTAGTCCATTATGCTTTGCCTTTGCAGGGAATGAAAGAGGAAGTAAACCCATCAGGGTTTACTTCCTCTTTAACCTTCACAATAGATGTTGTATTTACTTTCTGGCTTAGTACTCTGGCTAGCAGTCTACGGGGTTTATTTCCTTGTTGATAATATAGATTTTTATCCCTAACCTGTAGTGTTTATTCATTTAATAAAGTTCATAATTAGAGCCCTTTTTCTGTCAAGTCCATTAATATCTCCAGTGCTGAATTTTTTTCATGCCGTTTTTTTTCCAGTTGAACTATTTCTTGTAATAACTGGGCTGATCTATTTCCTTTTGCTTTTTTTTTTAACCTAGCTCCATGCTTTATAAATAGACCCCTCAGTATACATTTTTGTGTTTCCCATTGAATGGGCAGGGAAGTGCTGTCCTTTACATTATCTGGGGTGAAATTCCATATAGCCAACCAGATCTCTGAAGTACAGACCTCATCATATAATAAATTGTCATTTAATTTCCAAGTGCCTCTTCTTGTATTGACACTTGGTAATTCAATCACCAAAAATATGAGGGCTTGGTCCGACCAAACAAAACTACCTATCTCAGAGGAGGAGACCTCGGCCATTCCTAACTGATTTGTCAAAAAGTAATCTAGTCTATGATATGTGCCATGAACTTTTGAGTGAAACGTATAATCTTTCTCCATTGGATGAAAAGCCCTCCATATATATCAACTACGTGGTATTTATCTAACATATCATTACATTTCTTTTGGTCGGTACTCATCTAGGGCATTGAGGATGCAATACGCTGCGGGAGTCGGGACACAGACATATACTGCTTGTTATCATTCAGATACTCTGAGCATTTTGATCCTGGTTGATGTGCCACCCTTGGTGTCAATTCGCCCAAATTGTGTTTCTGGTCTTTTTTATGCCATCTATGGCCACCTCTGGCATACGGCTGGTTTGACGTGGCAGTTCATCTAGATTTCCCGACAGTTTCTGGTCTTTTTGCTTTTAGAAACACGGAAGGCAGTACATATCACGAACGACCAGCATCCCCTGAGGAAGCCCGGTTTGAGGGTGAAACATGTTGGGAAGCTTGTCATCTACTGCTGTGTTGTTTGAGCTGTAAAACATTGGACATTTAGCCACAATCTGCACCTCCTTACCTTTGTCTATGTGGTTTTATGGAATTAGATGTATTTGTATTCTATTTTTCCAATAAAGGAATATTTTTTATATTTATTTCATTTTATCTGACTCCGCACCTATAAAGTCCCGTTCTCTACATTCTTTTATTCTAATTTGGGGATGTGGTGCTAAAAAAAGTCGGTACACTCATGGTCACAATATTCTGTATATTGAGGATACATTAGTATCCATTTCAAAAGATGTCCAATGTCATAGTGTAGTTCAATACAATGTATACAGTATATCATCTGGTTCAAAGAATACACATTACATATTCCACAACCCAATAAAACAAACATGTATAATTACACATTGTTGTATTACATAGTATTGTATAGTAATTGAGCCCCGACGCGTTTTGACCAGCATATGGTCTCTTCAGGGGGACAGTTGGATCTGGAAAAGTTTACATGAATTCAAAGTTAAAAAACATGTCAATGTAGATAACATTTAGGTGAGCCAATGATGGTATATTTACCGCTCAAAAGTGGAAAGAGTATTCCTATCACCCAAGATTCTGAAAGCCGCTTAAGGAATCCAAGAGGTCTCCGAGGCGGGGGCAAACATCGGAGACCTCTCGGATTCCTTAAGCGGCTTTCAGAATCTTGGGTGATAGTACAAGTGTCACAAGTGTGTGACCCGAATTTGGGGCCCCCGTATCTCGGGATCACTTGGTGCTAGAAACTCCAAATGCAGAAAAGTACTTGACATATTGCCTATATCTATTGGACTATAAGATTTACTTTGAGCTGACCTTTTGTTTCATTAGATCTTTAAAGAATTACCGAATTCATTCGAATTGATTCCTTATTAGTGATGGACGAACTTCCGACGGGACGTTTCGCGAACGCGAAACGCGAACGGACACAAACGTTCGCGAAAACGACCGTTCGCCGCGGGCTCCATTGACTTCAATGGGAGGCGAATTTCGCAAACCTTTAGGTCGAATTTGCGGCCACGGGGTAATTATTAGGGGGTAGCACGTAGTCCCACCACCTGGACAATAGCATAATACATGTATGAGGTGAATTTGGGATCGATAACTACAAGCATTTTTTTTTTATTTGGGAAATTGTTCTGACAATTCAGGACTATGGAGCTAATGAAGGCAATGGAGGAGAGGGAAGGTCAGGGACCAGGGTAGGCAAACAAGAGGGTGCAGGAGATACAGAGCACTGACAGCAGCACCGTAATACAGAGCACTGACATCAGCACCGTGACATACAGCGCTGACAGCAGCTCCGTGACATACAGCGCTGACAGCAGCTCCGTGACATACAGCGCTGACAGCAGCTCCGTGACATACAGCGCTGACAGCAGCTCCGTGACATACAGCGCTGACAGCAGCTCCGTGACATACAGCGCTGACAGCAGCACCGTGACATACAGCGCTGACAGCAGCTCCGTGACATACAGCGCTGACAGCAGCTCCGTGACATACAGCGCTGACAGCAGCTCCGTGACATACAGCACTGACAGCAGCTCCGTGACATACAGCGCTGACAGCAGCTCCGTGACATACAGCGCTGACAGCAGCACCGTGACATACAGCGCTGACAGCAGCTCCGTGACATACAGCGCTGACAGCAGCTCCGTGACATACAGCGCTGACAGCAGCTCCGTGACATACAGCGCTGACAGCAGCTCCGTGACATACAGCGCTGACAGCAGCTCCGTGACATACAGCGCTGACAGCAGCTCCGTGACATACAGCGCTGACAGCAGCTCCGTGACATACAGCGCTGACAGCAGCTCCGTGACATACAGCGCTGACAGCAGCTCCGTGACATACAGCGCTGACAGCAGCTCCGTGACATACAGCGCTGACAGCAGCACCGTAAGCAGCCCCAGGAGGAAGTCAGCACAGCACAGGGATGGTGTGATCCCCTCATAATAAGAACCCCCAGGAGGAAGTCAGCACAGCACAGGGATGGTGGGAGCCCCTCATAATAAGAACACCCAGGAGGAAGTCAGCACAGCACAGGGATGGTGGGAACCCCTCATAATAAGCAGCCCCAGTAGAAATATGACACCGCTCAACCTCTTCAAAGAGGAGGGTAGGGGCATATAGTACGGTGTGCTTTTTTGGGTCAGGGAAGTGAGCCAAATGAATTAAGAAGGTCTGTGTGCTTGATTCCAAAAATTGTTTATAGACATATACATGGTCTACTGATCACATGTGTTGAATTCCTCCGAGATCCATGCCTCATTCATTTTTAGAAATGTGAGGTAGTTAACACTGTGGTGAGCTAGGCGAGTACGCTTATCGGTCACAATCCCCCCTGCTGCGCTGAACGTCCTTTCGGACAGGACACTGGATGAGGGGCAAGCCAACAGTTCGATTGCAAATTGGGCAAGCTCTGGCCAGAGGTCAAGCCTGCCCACCCAGTAGTCTAGGGGTTCATCACTCCTCAGAGCGTCCACATCGGCCGTTAACCCAATGTAGTCGGACACCTGACGGTCTAGGCGTTCCCTGATGCTGGATCCGGATGACACCTGTCGATGGGTCGGCTGAAAGAATGACCTCATATCCGAAGTCACCAACACATCTTCAAACCGGCCTCTTCTTGCAGGCGCTGTTGGATTGGTACCCGCAAATCCTTCTCTGGGAGTGGGAATTGCTCCTCTGCCAGCGCACGCAAAAGCAGAATGCAGCATTTCTCGAAGCAAGGCCTGGAAGTGCTGCATTCTGACAGCCCTCTGCGACGGCGGTAACATTTCCGCCATTTTGTGTTTGTACCGGGGGTCTAAGTACGTTGCCACCCAGTACTGGTCCTTGACCCTCATGCTTTTTATACGGGGGTCCCTATTAAAACACTGGAGCATGAAGGCCCCCATTTGCACTAAAGTGGAAGCGGTGTGGTGGCCTGGCTCCTGCTCATCATCCAGGATAATGTCGTCCTCTTCATTCTCCTCTCCCCATCCTCGCACAACAGGGATCCCAGAAAGGTTTAAAGCATGCTCTTCTTGCTCCTGCTCATCCGCCCCGGCACCATCCTCCTCTGACTCCTCATCAGACTCCTGTTGTTGACTTGTCTCAGATAGAGTAGCCCCCCCTGGGAATTCATCCAGCATTGCGACTTCCTCATCTTCCCGCTCCTGCTCCTCCACAGCCTGATCAATGACACGACGCAATGCACGCTCCAGAAAGAAGGCATAAGGTACCATGTCACTGATGGCGCCATGGCTGCGACTGACCAGTTTGGTGATCTCCTCAAATGGCCGCAGAAGTCTGCATGTGTCGCGCATGAGCAGCCACTGGCGCGGTGAAAAAAAACCCAGCTCCCCAGAACCGTTTCTTTCGCAGAGTTCATACAGGTAGACGTTAACTGCACGTTTCTGCTGGAGCAGCCTATCAAGCATATAGAAGGTTGAGTTCCATCGCGTCGGGCAATCGCAAATAAGACGTCTGACCGGCAGATGGTGTCGCCGCTGAATGTCAGCAAGGCGAGCCATGGCCGTGTAAGATCTTCTGAAATGGGCCGAGATTTTCCTTGCCTGCCGCAAGATGTCCTGGACCCCAGGGTATTTGACAAGGAATCGCTGCACGACCAAGTTTAAGACGTGTGCCATGCACGGCACGTGCGTGATTTTGCCCTGTTTCAATGCGCTAAGCAGATTGGCACCGTTGTCACACACCACTTTACCAACTGTCAAATTGAGCGGTGTTAGCCACTCATCTGCCTGTGAACGCAAAGCTGAAAGGAGTGCCGGGCCAGTGTGGCTCTTTGCTTCCAGGCACAACAGACGCAGCACGGCATGGCAACGTCTCACCTGGCATGTGGAATAGGTTCTGGGGAGCTTGGGCGGTGCAGTGGAAGAGACGCTAGCAGCGGAAAAGGAGGAGGCAGCTGAGGAGGAGAGGGAGGAGGATGGAGTAGGAGGAGGAGAAGAAGAGTCAGGCCTGCATGCAATCCGTGGCGGTAAAACCAAATCTACACGGGTGCCACGGGTTACATGCTTGACGGCCGTCAGAAGGTTCACCCAGTGGGCAGTAAAACTGATATACCTTCCCTGCCCGTGTTTGCTAGACCACGTGTCTGTGGTCAGATGTATCTTGGCACCGACACTGTGTGCCAGAGATACATTCACTTGCCGCTGAACATGGCCATATAGCTCTGGGATGCCCTTCTCTGAGAAATACTTCCTTCCTGGGACCTTCCATTGTGGTGTTCCAATGGCCACAAATTTGCGAAAGGCCTCCGAGTCCACCAGTTTATATGGCAGTAGTTGGCGGGCTATGAGTTCTGACAAGCCAGCCGCCAACCGTTGGGCAAGAGGGTTATCCGGCGTCATCATTTTTTTACGCTCAAACATTAGGCCCACGGAAGCCTGCCTTTTTGCAGAAAAATGTGAGCTTGGCGTGATGGAAGGTGGAGTGGAGGACAATTGTGAGGAGAGAGGAGAAGGAGAAGTAGAAGACGAGGCTGGACGGTGAGAGCCTGCAGTGTGGCTTTGTGTGTTCCGTTGCTCCCACTGGGCTCGGTGATGGCTGCTCATGTGCCTTCTTAAGGCGGTCGTCCCTAGGTGAGTATTGGGCTTACCGCGACTAACGCGTTGACTGCAAAGATTGCAGATGGCAACGCTATTGTCAGCAGCGGACACGTTAAAAAAAGCCCACACTGCGGAGCCATGTGCCGGTGTCCTGGGAGCGCCAGATGTGACCGTACATGGTCGATGACTCGCTCCTGATACATTTGCAGTCTGCTTTGTCCCTGCTGTGCAATGTAAGTCATTGCTGCTTCTCCTCCCTATCTGCTGGTCCATATCTCCCTCTGAACTCCCCTCCTCTTCCTCTCTTGTGGGCACCCACGTGACATCACTAGACACGTCATCATCAACGTCACCTTCCCCACCGCTATAAGTAGAGTAGGCAGCAACACCGGGGACCAACCTCCTCCTTGGGCTGATCTGGGTACTGGCGTCAGACTGCTGAGTAGCGCTTGTTGCTACCTCCTCTTCCTGATCCAATACCAAGAGTGGCTGCGCATCAGAAATGTCCTCTTGATATGGATCGGAAAATAATTCCAGTGACTCAAGCGGAAGGTATGTGGTGGTGGTGGTGGTGGTCGTGTTGTTGGTGGTAGTGTCTTTGGGGGTGCACATAGCAGAGAGTGAAGAAGAGGGTGCAGATCGAGAGGATGAGGAGGGTGCAGAAGAGTAAGGCTGAGCGAGCCACTCAACCAAGTCTGGTGCATCCTTTAAAGTAATTGAACGCACCTTCTGCAACTTCCCACTTTGGCTCAAGCCTGTTGCTCCTGCCCTACCCCTACCACCCCTGCGGAAGGGCCTGCCTCTTCCTCTGCATGTCATTTTTTAAATGACCCTGTGACAAAACTCTTAGTCCCTATACCGCTGAAGGACTGCTGCAGTATAGGTGAGCGGTCAGCAGTGGTGCACGTCAACCCTATCTATTGTGGACCTATAGCGGTCCTTACAGAACAGCAGACTGTACCGCACTCAAGCCTATGTACCGTAGCACCCTATACCAAGTTACCAGTCCTTATAAGAACTTTTGTGGACCAAGCAGGTTGTGTATTAGTGTTTAGCAGACTGTACGTCAGTCCCTATACCGCTGAAGGACTGCTGCAGTATAGGGCAGCGGTCAGCAGTGGTGCACGTCAACCCTATCTATTGTGGACCGATAGCGGTCCTTACAGAACAGCAGACTGTACCGCACTCAAGCCTATGTACCGTAGCACCCTATACCAAGTTACCAGTCCTTATAAGAACTTTTGTGGACCAAGCAGGTTGTGTATTAGTGTTTAGCAGACTGTACGTCAGTCCCTATACCGCTGAAGGACTGCTGCAGTATAGGGCAGCGGTCAGCAGTGGTGCACGTCAACCCTATCTATTGTGGACCGATAGCGGTCCTTACAGAACAGCAGACTGTACCGCACTCAAGCCTATGTACCGTAGCACCCTATACCAAGTTACCAGTCCTTATAAGAACTTTTGTGGAACAAGCAGGTTGTGTGTTAGTGATTAGCAGACTGTACGTCAGTCCCTATACCGCTGAAGGACTGCTGCAGTATAGGTGAGCGGTCAGCAGTGGTGCACGTCAACCCTATCTATTGTGGACCGATAGCGGTCCTTACAGAACAGCAGACTGTACCGCACTCAAGCCTATGTACCGTAGCACCCTATACCAAGTTACCAGTCCTTATAAGAACTTTTGTGGACCAAGCAGGTTGTGTATTAGTGTTTAGCAGACTGTACGTCAGTCCCTATACCGCTGAAGGACTGCTGCAGTATAGGGCAGCGGTCAGCAGTGGTGCACGTCAACCCTATCTATTGTGGACCGATAGCGGTCCTTACAGAACAGCAGACTGTACCGCACTCAAGCCTATGTACCGTAGCACCCTATACCAAGTTACCAGTCCTTATAAGAACTTTTGTGGAACAAGCAGGTTGTGTGTTAGTGATTAGCAGACTGTACGTCAGTCCCTATACCGCTGAAGGACTGCTGCAGTATAGGTGAGCGGTCAGCAGTGGTGCACGTCAACCCTATCTATTGTGGACCGATAGCGGTCCTTACAGAACAGCAGACTGTACCGCACTCAAGCCTATGTACCGTAGCACCCTATACCAAGTTACCAGTCCTTATAAGAACTTTTGTGGACCAAGCAGGTTGTGTATTAGTGTTTAGCAGACTGTACGTCAGTCCCTATACCGCTGAAGGACTGCTGCAGTATAGGGCAGCGGTCAGCAGTGGTGCACGTCAACCCTATCTATTGTGGACCGATAGCGGTCCTTACAGAACAGCAGACTGTACCGCACTCAAGCCTATGTACCGTAGCACCCTATACCAAGTTACCAGTCCTTATAAGAACTTTTGTGGACCAAGCAGGTTGTGTGTTAGTGTTTAGCAGACTGTACGTCAGTCCCTATACCGCTGAAGGACTGCTGCAGTATAGGGCAGCGGTCAGCAGTGGTGCACGTCAACCCTATCTATTGTGGACCGATAGCGGTCCTTACAGAACAGCAGACTGTACCGCACTCAAGCCTATGTACCGTAGCACCCTATACCAAGTTACCAGTCCTTATAAGAACTTTTGTGGAACAAGCAGGTTGTGTGTTAGTGTTTAGCAGACTGTACGTCAGTCCCTATACCGCTGAAGGACTGCTGCAGTATAGGGCAGCGGTCAGCAGTGGTGCACGTCAACCCTATCTATTGTGGACCGATAGCGGTCCTTACAGAACAGCAGACTGTACCGCACTCAAGCCTATGTACCGTAGCACCCTATACCAAGTTACCAGTCCTTATAAGAACTTTTGTGGACCAAGCAGGTTGTGTATTAGTGTTTAGCAGACTGTACGTCAGTCCCTATACCGCTGAAGGACTGCTGCAGTATAGGGCAGCGGTCAGCAGTGGTGCACGTCAACCCTATCTATTGTGGACCGATAGCGGTCCTTACAGAACAGCAGACTGTACCGCACTCAAGCCTATGTACCGTAGCACCCTATACCAAGTTACCAGTCCTTATAAGAACTTTTGTGGACCAAGCAGGTTGTGTATTAGTGTTTAGCAGACTGTACGTCAGTCCCTATACCGCTGAAGGACTGCTGCAGTATAGGGCAGCGGTCAGCAGTGGTGCACGTCAACCCTATCTATTGTGGACCGATAGCGGTCCTTACAGAACAGCAGACTGTACCGCACTCAAGCCTATGTACCGTAGCACCCTATACCAAGTTACCAGTCCTTATAAGAACTTTTGTGGACCAAGCAGGTTGTGTATTAGTGTTTAGCAGACTGTACGTCAGTCCCTATACCGCTGAAGGACTGCTGCAGTATAGGGCAGCGGTCAGCAGTGGTGCACGTCAACCCTATCTATTGTGGACCGATAGCGGTCCTTACAGAACAGCAGACTGTACCGCACTCAAGCCTATGTACCGTAGCACCCTATACCAAGTTACCAGTCCTTATAAGAACTTTTGTGGACCAAGCAGGTTGTGTGTTAGTGTTTAGCAGACTGTACGTCAGTCCCTATACCGCTGAAGGACTGCTGCAGTATAGGGCAGCGGTCAGCAGTGGTGCACGTCAACCCTATCTATTGTGGACCGATAGCGGTCCTTACAGAACAGCAGACTGTACCGCACTCAAGCCTATGTACCGTAGCACCCTATACCAAGTTACCAGTCCTTATAAGAACTTTTGTGGACCAAGCAGGTTGTGTATTAGTGTTTAGCAGACTGTACGTCAGTCCCTATACCGCTGAAGGACTGCTGCAGTATAGGGCAGCGGTCAGCAGTGGTGCACGTCAACCCTATCTATTGTGGACCGATAGCGGTCCTTACAGAACAGCAGACTGTACCGCACTCAAGCCTATGTACCGTAGCACCCTATACCAAGTTACCAGTCCTTATAAGAACTTTTGTGGACCAAGCAGGTTGTGTATTAGTGTTTAGCAGACTGTACGTCAGTCCCTATACCGCTGAAGGACTGCTGCAGTATAGGGCAGCGGTCAGCAGTGGTGCACGTCAACCCTATCTATTGTGGACCGATAGCGGTCCTTACAGAACAGCAGACTGTACCGCACTCAAGCCTATGTACCGTAGCACCCTATACCAAGTTACCAGTCCTTATAAGAACTTTTGTGGAACAAGCAGGTTGTGTGTTAGTGATTAGCAGACTGTACGTCAGTCCCTATACCGCTGAAGGACTGCTGCAGTATAGGGCAGCGGTCAGCAGTGGTGCACGTCAACCCTATCTATTGTGGACCGATAGCGGTCCTTACAGAACAGCAGACTGTACCGCACTCAAGCCTATGTACCGTAGCACCCTATACCAAGTTACCAGTCCTTATAAGAACTTTTGTGGAACAAGTGAGTTGTGAATGTTTAGCAGACTGCAGCAGAAGGGCAGCAGTCAAGTATAATATCCTTTCTATATTTGGAAGAAAGAATATTATACATGTACAAGCCTATTACTGTACCACTGATACCAGTCCTGAAAAGAACCTTTGTGGAACTAATAATAACAGCAAGTCTTTAAAATTACCCTCACTGCCTGACAACACTGCTTCCTTCCTGTCCCTATACAAATTGGCAAAAAAAGAGAACGATTAGTGGTTACTGGAACAGCTCTTTTGTGGACCTTGATAGTAACAGCTAATGATGATGATGATGATGATGATGATGAAAGACTAATCTGGCTGTCCCTGTAGCATACACCGTCCTTTCCCTTTCTCTAAACTAACAAAAGACACTCAGGCTGCTGCAAGAATCAGCAGCACAGCAAACCTATCAACACCTAACACCTATACCAGTCCTGAAAAGAACTTTTGTGTACCAAATAGCTAGTGGTTTATCTCTCCCTACTCCACACAGGAACCTGTCCCTATCTTAACAGAAGAAAGAATGTAAAATGGCCACCGGATCGGGTGTATTTATAGGTTAGGGGGAATGTACAAGTGTCCATGTGCTGTCATGTCTCAATTGGCTGTCCTGTATCACATGATAAACGTGTCACCAAAGGTTAAAGTTCTTGTATACATTAAACACGTAAGTCCGCCGCGGCGAACGACGGAAAAAGGCGTTCGAACGTGCGGACCGCGAATGTCGGAAATTCGCCGCGAAACGACCGCCGGGCGAACCGTTCGGCCATCACTATTCCTTATATTTCTTTCGTATTCGTTGTTATTCGTTATTTTTTTATTCAGACATTCGGATGCATCCGAATGTCCGAAAGATGCAAAATTCGGCCAAATTTCGATTCCTTACGAAACGAATTGCACAAGCCTACTGGGTAGTGGAGAACTGGAAACAGCTGGCAAAGCAAGTCCAGAAGGCAGGCCAAGGTCAGCAACGGCCGGGCAATGTGGTACAGAGTCAGGTCAGGTGCAGTAAACAAGTTGAGGTTGGAGTAGTTAGGTGACAGAGCTAGAGCAAGAGCAGAAGTGAAGTCCAAAGGCAAGCCAGGTCATACATGGGTAAGCAGGTACAGCAGATCAGGTTTCTAGGAACACAAGAACGAGCTGAAAACCATTCGGCAACTGCTCATAGTGATAGATCAGATCAAATAGACCACTGAGGGCCAAGTGCTAATTGGTATGTGCATGCGCTTCACACAAATATGTGCACGATGCACTGACAGTATATCTAACATTGGATCTTCGCTCGTACAAATGAGCACATGTGCAATGTGCACGAGCATGAGCACAAGCACAAATCCACACTGGCTTTCCGATGTTAGGAATCTGGAACTCAAGAGGGAGCAGTAGAATGAAAAAGTAAATGAATAGGAATAATGTAAATGCAGAAATGTGTGTAGAAACCAAAGCTAGAGACAATACATATTTTTATTGGTAAAAGAGGGATTATAGGCGTGTGAATATTAAAATATAACTTATGGTTGTGGGTGAAAAAAGTACAGGATACAAGTTCTTGTAAGTTGGGTATTTAAAATGTAAATGGTTTTACTAATAAATGGCCAAAATTAAGCCAGCGAGGCAAACAATGTGATTCTAAAACCATATGGTTGTGCGTTTGCATGAAAAATGGTCCAAGTAGACGACAGTTGGTAACCAAGGGCAAAATAAAGGTAGTAGTAACTGAATAACTGATGGATAAATATTGCTAAGGTGCAAGTGAGAGATTTAAAAGACATTTGGGTGAAGAACCATAAATATTGGTTAGTCAACTGATTGCATGGTTTCATTGTGACCATCTGGATGTAGTATTTTTAGCACAAAGATCCAATAGTACCCTTGAGCTGTTAGTCTCCTAAATCAGTGGTTCCCAAACTCTGTACCCCATCAAGCCATGTGCTGGGAATTTCCCATAGATAAAATAGCTGTCACACATACCACTTCATTGACAATGATTTCAAGTATCTGTACAAAGTGGAAGGAAATTGTGACATTTAATTGTTGGGGGTATCTGGGAACTGAGGTTGGAATACACCATCTTCAATTTATGAATGTTTGTAGAGCTTGAGAATTTCTTGATAGGTGTATTTTAACATTTTCAGCCACACCAGAGCATATGTCCCATTCCTGGTCAAAGTCAAGTTCTTCTGGCTGAGTGCAGGGCACCCCTGAAGGTAGTAACAGGGAGAGCTATGCCAAAAGAAGCAGGAGTTGACAGCTGCAACAGGCTGAAGTGATGAGATGTCTGCAGGATGGTGACTGGATGAGCAGGATGCTCTGCTGGGCAGGAGTCCCTCAGATGTAACATATTAGACTTGGAGAAAGGGAGAGCTGGAAGCAGGGTCAGGAGTCAGGCCAGTAGTTATACACGTATCAGCCAGGGGTAAGGCAGCCAGCACGGTCAGAAGTAAGCCGGGGGTCATCAGACAGTAGCAGAGTCCAAAGAGCAAGCCAAAGGTCATACATGAATCAGCAAGCAGAAGTGGAGTCAATAGAGCAAGCCGAGGGGCAAAGCCAGAAATGGAGACAAGACAGGTTAAAGGCAAGCCAGGTGGGTAACAGGAAATAGATTAATATCAGGAACAGGAATTTAGGAATACATGGGGGAGATGAAGAACATCCAGCAACCTGTAGCTCAACCTGATTGGGCACCAGGATCTGTCACGCCATGCATGAGCCATGGTGCATGTGCATGTGTGGTTGCACATCAATGTTCGCCACTATTCACGCTAGTTACTGGTCTCCGTGTCTGACCCCTGACCGTGACAGATTGAAGTTAGATGGTAAGCCTGATCAGAATTTCCCATGAGAGCAGAATACCTACCTTGGCAGTGATTCCAAACCAAAACATCTCCTCAAATTTAGAAATTAACATCACATACAGGCAATAAGCAGTATCAAGATAAGCAGAAACTTTACTGCCTTTCCTCTGTGGAATCAAAACCAAAGAACAGGAAAACGACTTTTTGATAAGTACTCTATATTTTAGAATCAGATCCACAAGATCTCAGAATTATTGCATCATATTAAGGATTATTTTCTGGTCACTTTTTTGGTAATATCTTATCTTAAGGCCCATATCCACAGTCGTTCAGCCACCTCACACCCTGGGCACCCTCCAGGACCATGTCCCACAAGAAGAAGGATGACCACAAACCTAAAAAGCTTACCATTTTCTTCCTAAAACCGGCACTGAAGGTCAGTAATAGCCAAGTTGACGTGGCCGATCCTACACAGATCTCCCAGATGACACATAGGAAGATCTGGAACCACAACTCATGCTTCTGTCTCCCAGAAACTCATCAGGGGGAAGCCCAGCTTCTGGTAGCCCAATTAAGGCCTGCATGAGGATGGATGCTCCATATTCCTATGACCATGCACAGGCATTTAACCCTCTCCGATCTAACCAGGCCTTACAATCATCTATGGCATATTTGCCCACATCAGGCCAACCTGTACTCAACACAACACTAAAAGACATGCTTCTGTCACTACAGTCTTCTTGATGACTGACCTCTCATCTCTCATAGTAAAGTTTTCCTCTGAAATGCATAGCTTTGGAGATAGAGTATTTACATTGAGAATAAAATGGCGGAATGCAGTACAACTGTAAATTACTTGGTTGATGCATATGATGTGGTCCAGGAGGAACAGTCTTGGACTTGAGCCAAACTGGCAGACTCGCGGAGGACAGGTCTCGCCATAACAATGTAAACCTGCATGATATTCCTGAATCTGTGCTTCCTGCTGACCTCCACAAATATGCAAGTGACCTCACGCATGCTATTCTTCCCAATCCCACACCACTTGAACCAAATGGTTTGAAAGGGTGGCAATTTAGTGTTCTATATATAGGGTTCTTTTGGAAATATAGTGTGAATGAGCAAGTTTGGAGTGGAGGTAACAACAAAGTCTAGGGAATGGCCAGGAAAAAAATCCAAGAGGACCTGCACCTGAGTCTTGACCCCCAACCCGATAGAACACCTTTGGGATGAATTAGATTGGAGACTGCAAGCCAGGCCTCCTCGTCCAACATCAGTGCCTGACCTCACAAATGCACTTCAGGGAAAATGGTCAAATATTCCCGTAGACACACTCCTAAACCTTGTGGACGGCCTTACCAGAAGAGGTGAAGCTGTTATAGCTGCAAAAGGTGGGCCAACTCATATTAAACCCTAAGGACTAAGACTGGAATGCCATTAAAGTTCATGTGTGTGTAAAGGCAGGTGTCCCAATACTTTTGACAATGGTGTGTATATATTCAAGCCAGAATGAGCCAGAATGTGTTTGTTGTTGTTTAAAGTTTAAAAAGGTTTATTCTAAATATGTGGTCAGCAATCTATTCATCTTCTTGTCTCGTTTCTCACCATGGAATATTTTTGTGCCCTCAAATAGCAAATAAAATAGACACAACCAGCAAATCTATGAATTTTATATGCACCTTTCACAACCTTATAAGCGCAAGAGTGGTTTTTACAAGAATTTTTTTTTTTTTTTTACTGGCACTTACTATCTACAGTTTGTCTTACTATTACATCGCCATATCAACGTTCTGTAAAGCTGAACTGGGTTTGGACCATCCCAGAGCATTACGTATGACCTTCCCCTAAGCCAGTGGTCTCTAAACTGCGACCCGAGGGCCAGATGTGGTCCTTTGCTAGCATTTATCCAGCCCTTGGGGCACTATCCCTCCCACTGATATGAGGCAATATTCCTGCCACTGACACCAACAATGGGGCACTATTTCTTCCACTGATACCAATGATGCAATACTATCCCTCCTACTAATAGGAACGCTACTCCTATTGACCACCAACCCTGAGGCCATATTTATTCTTACTCATGCTAAGCCTGTGACATTTTCTGCCCCCGCTGGCCACAATTCAGCCCTCCTAAAGCCTGGAGGACAATCAACTGGCCCTTTGTTTAAAAAGTTTGGAGACCCCTGACCTAAGCCAGGGATGGAGACAAATACATTTGCATGTGTGTGTATGGTCGCCCAGTAGACCAAGTTGCTGGTGGTTGCAAACTACCCTAAGGTGTGCATCTGTGAGTCTGTGTGAGCAGTGGGAAGGGTGGAAGTGCTCCAGGATTGTAGATATTGAATATCTTGGGAATTTTAAGCCCCTGTACACACGGGTCGGAGATTTTGACAACCAAATCCGTTGGATTTTGTCCGTCGGATCTTGTCCGTCGGATTGTGTCCGAAACTGTTGCATACACGCGGTCGGACTAAGTTGTCGAAAAATCCGATCATTCAGAACGTGATGACGTAATTTTGTTACGATGGGACTACGTTCAGGCTAGTAGCCAATAGCTTTGATGTAGGAATTTGATCTGAGCATGCGTGGCACTTGGTCCGATCAAAATTCTCTACACATGATCGGAGTATGTCCGATCGAACCAGTTGGTCGGAAAATATTTCCAACAAGTTTGAAAATTGGGTCCGACGGATATTCCGACGGAATCAGTCTGATGCATACCACACACAGTCGGATTATCCAACGACACGGTCCGATAGGACACATTCCGACGGATTCTCCGACCGTGTGTACAAGGGCTTAGAAGTGTGTGGGCATTGCCTAGCTGCTTCACAACCCTTATGCCGCGTACACACGACCGAACTTTCTGGCAGACTAGGTCCGACAGAATCAGTCCGCCGGACAATCCGATAGTGTGTGGGCTAATCCGATCGTTTTTTCATTTAAAAAATCCGATGGACCTAGAAATAGAACTTGTTTCAAATCTGTCCGATGGACTCAATTCCTATCGGGAAAAATGCTCATCTGTATGCTGGTCTGACGGACCAAATATGACGCAAGGGAAGCTATTGGCTACTGGCTATTGAACCTCCTTTTTTAGTCCAGTCGTACGTCATCACGTTCAAAATGAAAGGACTTTTGAACGGACTTAGTCCGGTTGTGTGTGTCCAAGTCCGTTCGTTCGGAAAGTCCGTCGGAACTCTGGCGAAAGTCCATCGGGAAGACCTAGTCTGCCGGAAAGTCCGGTCGTGTGTACGCGACCTCAGAATGCACTATATTACGTGCAGATGATGCATTTGCCTGCGTGTGTCCAGAAAACTAGGCTTGGGCCCCCCTCTAGTGGGGGTAGATAGTATTGAAGGCTGTGATAATTGTAACACAGGCTTGTTTCACTTTCCCAAAGCAAGTCTGCTCAACCACCCCAAACAAGGAACTCCCTCTGGTTACCATGTGCCTAGTTCATTGACACGCTAACGGTTACGAATAACATGGATAGGATAGGCTAGTAAACGCATCAAACATTCCCATAAATGTGTGCATGCATCTCTTTTATATGTGCTTGTCAGGAACAGAAATAAACCTTTATATTCACAGCAATAAAGCTAAACCACTGCATGCTTTAAATTCTGCTTCTGTCCAGGAGGTAAAAAATAAGCAGAGATACTTTCCTTGTTCCTCATTCCTCCGAAATCTGGTACGCTCCACCACTCCCGGTGGAATGGAGGACCACTGCCCATATTCATTGAAAGACTGGATTCTTTATATAGGGAGAGATTTTACTACAATAAAATGTTATTCTGATAGATTTTTTTTTTAATTTTAGCGTTTCATATTGCTCCCAGAACCCAGCACAGGTTCCACGATTAGTAGACATGGGCACACCAAAACATTTTGTTTGGGAATTTTGTTTTCATCCAAAAAATAAATGTATTTAGTTACTCCCGAAACTATTTTGTATTCATTTTGTTTTGTTAAAAAATGCATTCATCCGAAAATCTGAAATAATTAAGGTGGAATCTGTCATTGAAGGCTTATGGTGTCTGTCGAATGTTCTGAGAAGATTCGATGGAAACTGTACGATGCCGCAATCGTACATTTCCGGTCGAATGTTCCGCCTACAAGCTATAGTAGAGTTCTAATGTTGTATGACACTAGTAATACTTATATTTATTAGTTATTATTACTAGTCAACCAACATTAGAATTCTTCTATAGGCTATGGGCGGAGCATTTGACCATAAATGTCCGCTCGCGGCGACTGCTTCGCCGAATCTTCATGTCGAATCTTTTCTCTCTATGTTGAATCTTTTCTCTCTATGTTGAATCTTTTCTCTCTATGTCGAATCTTTTCTCTCTATGTTGAATCTTTTCTCTCTATGTCAAATCTTTTCTCTCTATGTCAAATCTTTTCTCTGTATATCAAATCTTTTCTCTCTATGTTGAATCTTTTCTCTGTATATCAAATCTTTTCTCTCTATGTTGAATCTTTTCTCTCAATGTCGAATCTTTTCTCTCTATGTCGAATCTTTTCTCTCTATGTTGAATCTTTTCTCTCAATGTCGAATCTTTTCTCTCTATGTCGAATCTTTTCTCTCTATGTTGAATCTTTTCTCTCTATGTTGAATCTTTTCTCTCTTTGTAGAATAATCTTGGACTAATAGAGGTAAGGTTAGGCACATTCGACCACAGGCTCGATGGACACAGATCGCTATTGTCAGCGTCATGTTGAATCTCCTATCTATATCGAACCGTTGTCACAACGAAAACGAAAATATAGCATTTGTTTATGTCAGATCTTTCGGATTCTGCACGTTCGTTATTATTTGTTAAAATGAAAATACCTGAAGTTTGGACGAAAATGAATGCACATGTCTAATGATTAGCTGATAGTAGACACATGCACTGCCAAAAAATATGTTCATTTTCGTTTCGTCAAGTTTTTTTATCAATTTTTTTGTCGTTTTTCGGGTCATTCTTTATGATCGCAATTCGTAAATTCGAAAAAAAGATTGTGGGTTTGTAGATTCATAAATTAGAAAATTCGTAAATTGTTTTTTTTTGTAAATTCGTAACCACTTAAGGACCAAGCCTCTTTTTGAGATTTGTTATTTACAAGTTAAAAACAAAGTTTTTTTTTGCTAGAAAATGACTTAGAACTCAAAAACATTATACCTTTTTTCTCTAACACCCTAGAGAATAAAATAGCGGTCGTTGCAATACTTTCTGTCACAATGTATTTGCACAGCGGTCCTATAAGCGCACTTTTTTTGAAAAAAAAAATACACTTTTTTGAATTAAAGAATAAGACAACAAAGTAAAATTAGCCCAATTTTTTTAATATTGTGAAAGATAATGGTACACCAAGTAAATTGATATCCAACATGTCATGCTTCAAAATTGCGCCCGCTTGTGGAATGGCAACAAACTTTTACCCTTAAAAATCTTCATAGGCATTATTTAAAAAATTCTACAGGTTGCATGTTTTAAGTTTCAGAGGAGGTCTAGGGCTAGAATTATTGCTCTCACTCAAACGATTGCGGCGATACCTCACATGTGTGGCTTGAACATCGTTTTCATATGCGGGCGCTGCTCACGTACATGTTTGCGTCTGCATGGGAGCTTGTTGGGACAGGGCCCGTTTAAAAAAAAAAGTTCTTATTTATCTTATCTTACCCTGATAAGCGGCGGAGGGCACTGGAGCGCAGTGAGAGGGGGGCCTTCTCCTGCCGCTGATAAAAGTGATCTTGCAGCGTATCCGCAGCAGAGGCCACTTTTACCTTAAACTGGACGGCTCATTGAAGAAGAGGATATCGGGGTTATGGCAGTTAGCTGCTGCCATAACAATGATATTCTTCTTCAAACAGCCGACATATAACTACAGTGGGCGGTCCGGACGTGGTTAAATTAAAAAAAATAGTAAATTCATAAATTCGAAAATTTGTAAATTTGTAAATTTATAAATTTGAAAAATTTTAATTTTGTCAATTCGAAAATCCGATAATTCGAAATAACGAAGAAACCCGAAAATTCTAAATGATAACTAACTAAATATTAAATTACAGGTATTGGAATTTCCTTTCAAATTTGGTTGTTAGTGAACGTAACAAATACAAATTTATCTGAAGTTACAAATTATCCGAAATAACGGCTGCCGCAGCTAAACTAATGGTACAGCACAAAAAATAAATAATAATAAAACGTTTTTTATTATTATTTGTAAATTTGAAAATTCGTAGATTTGTAGATTCCTAAATTAGCAAATTAAAAAAATGTACATTTGAAAAAATCCCAAAATAAGGACGGAAATCCAAAAATTCTAAATAATAACTAACTAACTAATAATAACTAACTATTAAATTATAGGTATTGGAATTTCCTTTAAAACGTGGCTGTTTGTGAACTTAACAAATACAAATTTATCCGAAGTTATGAATTATCCAAAATAACAAATTTCACATCTAAACAAATGGAACAGAACTAATTAATAATAATAATAATAATAATAATAATACACATTTTTATTATTATTGTTATTTATTATTATTAATTTGTCACATTCCATGTGTTTAGATGTGGCAGTCATTATTTCGGATAATTCGTAACTTCGGATAAATTTGTATTTGTTGTGTTCATTAACAGCCAATTTGAAAGGAAAATCCAATACCTATAATTTAATAGTTCGTTATTATTTCAGATTTTCAGATTTTAGAATTTCTGAATTTCCAAATTTTCGAACTTACGATTTTATGAATTTTCTAATGAATTTGTTAAATTTGTAAGGTTTTCATTAATTTAGATGTTTCCGAATTAACAAATTTGTCTAAATTTGTTAAAATACAATACAATTCAATACAAGAGGAATCAGAGGGCCCGGCTCATTAGAGCTTACAATCTAAAAAGAATATCTAATTAACAAATCGATTATTTAATTTCTGTCTACTGATAAATACATTTATAGTTAATTGGTATATATTTTCATGATGAAAAATACTCTACAGATTGATCCTAAGTCTATACGTTTAAGATGATTTAACCAGTTCCCGACTGCCGCACGCCGATGTACGTCGGCAGAATGGCACGGGCAGGCATATTGGCATACAGGTACGTCCAATCTTCAATGCCACCCTGCCATCGCGAGCGCACCGCAGGCGGCGCGCTCATGTGCCGGTCGGGACCCCCGTGAGTCCGGTCGCGGGTCCCGCGGACTCGATCGTCGCAGGCATACCCGCGATCGTCTCACGGGACGGCTGAATGGAGAAATGTCGTTGTAAACAGCATTTCTCCATTCTGCCTAGCAACTAGTGACGCTGATCTCTGCTCCATGTGATTGGAGCAGAGATCAGTGTTCACTAAATGAAAGCCCAACCCCCCCACAGTTAGTAACACACCCCTAGGAACACTTAACCCCTACACTGCCACCTACTGGTTAACCCCTTCACTGCCAGTGTCATTTACACAGGAATCACTGCATTTATATAGCAGTGATTGCGGTATAAATGACAATGGTCCCAAAAATGTGTCAAAAATGTCCGATGTGTCCGCCATAATGTCGCAGTCACAATACAAATCGCTGATTGCCGCCATTACTAGTAAAAAAATAAAAAATAAAAAATTATTAATAAAAATGCCATAAAACTATCCCTACTTTGTAAACGCTATAACTTTTGCGCAAATCAATCAATAATCGCTTATTGTGATTTTTTTTACCAAAGATATGTAGAAGAATACGTATCGGCCTAAACTGAGGGAAAAAAATGTTTTTTTATATATTTTTGGGGGATATTTATTAGAACAAAAAGTAAAAAATAATGCATTTTTTTCAAAATTGTCGCTCTATTTTTGTTTATAGCGCAAAAAATAAAAACCGCAGAGGCGATCAAATACCACCAAAAGAAAGCTCTGTTTGTGGGGAAAAAAAGGACCTCAATTTTGTTTGGGAGCCACGTCGCACGACAGCGCAATTGTCAGTTAAAGCGACGCAGTGCCGAATCGCAAAAAGTGGTCTGGTCTTTGACCAGCAAAATGGTCCGGTCTGTAAGTGGTTAAAGGAGTTGTAAAGGCAAAAGGTGCATTCTATGCATTAGGATAAAAATCCTTCTGTGTGCAGCACCCCCCTGACCCCCTAATACTTACCTTAGCCCCCTCTAGATCCAGTGATGTTGCAGGAGAGTCTCAACTGGCTGGGACTCTCCCTCCTGATTGGCTGAGACACAGTGGCGCCTGGTGTTCAAACTTTTTTTTTGGGGGGGGGGGGGGGACAAACAAAATGAAAAAAAAAAAAAAAATCAACTGCAGCCACTGTGCCCATCATATGCAACCTCTGTACCCATAATATGCAGCCTGTGCCCATCATATGTAGCCTCTGTACCCATAATATGCAGCCTATGAACATCATATGAAGCCTATGTACCCATAATATACAGCCTGTGCCCATCATATGCAACCTCTGTACCCATAATATGCAGCCTGTGAACATCATATGAAGCCTATGCACCCATAATATACAGCCTGTGCCCATCAGATGAAGCCTCTGTGCCCAACATATGCAGTCTCTGTGTCCATCATATGCAGCCTATGTGCCCATCATATGCAGCTTTTGTGCCCATAATATGCAGCCTCTGTGCCCATCGTATGCAGCCTCTGTGCCCATCATATGCAGCCTCTCTGCCCATAATGTGCAGCCTGTGCCCATCATATGCAGCCTCTGTGCCCATAAAAAGCAGCCTGTGCCCAACATATGCAGCCAAGAGGGACGCATTGTAATGTTAAGCCTACTTTACGATGGAGAGGCTTCCCCCAACAGCTGGAGTGCTCCATTTAAAATAGGAGGAGCACCGGTACGTACTATTGAATAATTAATTTTGAGATTCACACAGAGGTTCAGCTTGTTTGCTCAAAAGTTCAGTCCTTCATCTAGGCTTCATTTTATGGGGTAGTTGGAGAATGCTGAACAACCCTTCTTGCTCCCACGTTAAAAAAAAAAAGTATATAGGCAAATAAAATGGTAAATTTTACAGCAGAGTCTTTATAGAAGTCCCCGACTTTCTTCTCACTGTGGCCATGTACAGTAAACAGGGACCGGTGTTTAGAAATGACACCTACAAGATAGATCAACATCTACAAACTCTTAAAAAAACTCTAAACTTTCAATGGATAACCAAAAGTAATAAACACACACGTGAAAAGAAATACATTCAAATTCTGATTATAAAGCCGAAAATAGAAAGGTCTGTGCTTCTGTAAACTCGGTAATCAACATCAAATGGCCTTCTGAGTTTTTACTTCCTTCTAAAAGTGATATATAAGGGTGTGTGAGAGGAAACCATTGTATTGTAAACCATTGTATCTCAGGTAAGGGAAGACTCTCCAGGAGCCATTACCACGGAGTCTGAACCTGCTGAAAAAGAACCACCATGTCTAAGCCCCTCGTAATCTTGCTGATTTTGTCCAGCACATCGGTGGTGACCTTCACAGCCGGCCAAACTCCAGGTATGTAACCGAGACAATATTTAAGTCAACCTATAACGCTTCCAATGCAGTGCCGCATTTTGTGATGTCTCCAACTACTTCACTTTTAGATCCGTCTCTTGGATCCTATTCCCAGGATGTGCACGAGGGCCCAACTTTTTGACTAGGTGCAAGTGCAGTGATTTTGGTTCAATTGATTGGGCTGTTTTTGGTAAAGTTTTACCAAATTTGTATTTCCTTTTGGTCAAAAACAGGTCTAGGAGAAGGTGAAAGGAGCTTTTCCAAACCACTAAAAAACATCTAAAATCATTATTCCCCCTAAAAACACTTTCATTTTGCCTTTTCTACTGACTTTAATTCAAGGCAACCAAAATGGTGAAATCTCAAATGAATACTCATCAACCTCAGGACTAAGTCAGGCCCCTAGTCGTTGCAGATCTTCAGTGGGCTGTGTAGACTCTGGCCAGCTGGACAGCTGAATGGTAAAGGGGGCATTGCAACTTGGAAAAGAGTTTGGGGTCCATGTATGGCTTGGATCTAGGATTTAAGGGAATCCACAAGGGCACACAGATGGATTTCTATTGATTGTTAGATAAACTATACTTGTGAATCTAAGAAAAATGGAGAAACACCCTAGAATTGGGACTTTATAGGTACTGCCATATTCACATATGTAGAAATTACAAAATAATTTTTTATTTATTTAGAAAAATTATTGTGTTAAAAACAGTTGTTAAATGTCAACCATCTTGCGACCATCGTACATAGTAACAACATGTTACTTCCTAATTTATTAATTCACTCATACGTTTCCATATTTATATATTTTTTCACAGCCTACTCTGTATAATGTGCCTCCCGTGTCCGCCCTGGGGGTGGTAGACCCTAATGTTGGCAGCCACCCGTGCCTACTTTTGGCCCTCTCTTTCAGGACCTCCAGTGGTGAGCAACGTTTCTGTAATAACAATCTGTAAAAACACTCCATAGCCCTGACTCTATTAGGTTATTAATTGATGTACTATGTTAAAGCGGGAGTTCCGCCATTTTTTTTTTTTTTTTAAAGCCAGCAGCTACAAATACTGCAGCTGCTGACTTTTAAAATATGGACACTTACCCGCCCAGCGCGCCCGCGATGTCGGCACCCAAAGCCGATCTCTCGATCGTCTCTCGGGGTGCTGCCGCCGCCATCTTGCGTATGGGAATCAGGAAGTGGAGCCTTGCAGCTTCATTTCCCGGTTCCCTACTGCGCATGCGCGAGTCGCGCTGCGCAATAAGGATGGTCCCCGCTGTCTCTGGGATCCGTGTGTTTCCCAGCAGGCAGCGGGGGACCTTTGGAAAGAGGCGTAGATTCTGCGGAAAGGGGCGTACCTTCTGCAGAATCTACGCCGGAAGTGGGTGCAGATACCTGTACTGTACAGGTACCTGCACCCCCCTGAAAGGTGCTAATTGTGGCGCCGGAGGGGGGAGGGTTCCAATGAGCGGAAGCTCCACTTTAGGGTGGACCTCCGCTTTTAATGATGTAAATATATGTATTTGATTTTAGATATGTACCAAGAGATCTCCCGAAGAAGCGACATTTGTCGCGAAACTAGTAGGAGACATTCCATCAACTTGGACACTAACTGTTGTACCCTCAGCTCCCCGTTTTAGGAGGCCGAGTACCACTTGATTGTACATTTTTTTTGTTGTTGCTATGTACAATGGTCGCAAGATGGTTGACATTTAACAACTGTTTTTAACACAATAATTTTTCTAAATAAATAAAAAATTCTTTTGTAATTTCTATATATTGTCCATATGTCTGGGTATCAAGACAGTCCTCGTTTCCACTGGGTGATACATGGTTATTTATGGTTGGAGTAGTCCAAGTTTGTTTTCGCCCCTTTCTTGTTTTCCATACTAAATAATGAGGATGAGGATACCAATTATCTTTTATTTATACACTCTTTTCAAAAAAATTTTGCACTATAAACAAAAGTGGAAAGTTTGAAAAAAAAAACACAATATTTATTACTTTTTGCTATTAAATATCCAATCTTTTTTTTAAACCAATTTTTTCCTCAGTTTAGGCCGATATGTATTCTTCTACATATTTTTGTTAAAAAAAAAAAAAATCGCAATAAGCGTATATTAATTGGTTTGCGCAAAAGTTATAGCAAAATAGGGGATAGATTTATGCCATTTTTTTTTACTAGTAATGACGGTGATCAGTGATTTTTTACTGGGACTGCGACATTTTGGCGGAACAAGTCAGAGAATTTTGACACATTTTTGGGACCAGTGTCATTTTTACAGCGATCAGTGCTATGAAACGGCACTGGTTACATTGGAAATGACACTGGCAGGAAAGGTGTTAAACACTAGGGGGCAATAAAGGGGTTAAGTGTGTCCTAGGGAGTGATTCTAACTGTGGGGGGAGGGGTGGGCTCACTAAAACATAACAGCAATCACTGCTCCCCGTGACAGAGAACAGTAGATCTCTGTCATGTTGCTAGGCAAAATGTGGAAATGCCTTGTTTACATAGGAATCTCCCCGTTCTGCCGCTCCGTCACACTATCACAGGACACCAGCGGACATCGAGTCAACGGGACCCACAGGGCATGGTCACGCTGTACGTGAGGGTGCCCACTAGCCCCGCCAATTAAAGGTAACGTACAGGTACGCTCATTTGCCCACCGCTGCCATTGTGCTGACGTATATCGGCGTGCAGAGGTCAGCAAGTGGTTAAAGCTGATCCCATGTGACCACCAAGATATCCAAGGGAGGAAAACATCTGCCACGTGTTTAAAAATACTATGTGGGTGGCCACTCACCTCTAATGCCGCGTACACACGATCGGAATTGTCGTCAGAAAAAGCTCTGATGGTTTTCCCGTCGGAATTTCGCTCAAACTGTCTTGCCTACACACGATCACACCAAATTCCAACGGGCAATAACACCGCGACTAGGGATGAGCCGAACACCCCCCGGTTCGGTTCGCACCAGAACCTTCAAACAGACTAAAAATTAGTTCAAACTTTAGAACCCTATTAAAGTCTATGGGACTCGAACGTTTGAAATCAAAAGTGCTAATTTTAAAGGCTAATATGCAAGATATGCAACAGACAACACCAGCAATAAGGGGTATCTTCAGGTGTATACTGTGCTGGAGGCACACAACACCCACTTTAACTCCTTCAGATGCCTGTATTAGAGAACACCACCAAAAAAGGGTAGATACAGGTGTATACTCTGCTGGAGGCACACAACACCCACTAACTCCTACAGATGCCTGTATTAGAGAACACCAGCAAAAAAGGGTAGATACAAGTGTATACTGTGCTGGAGGCACACAACACCCACTTTAACTCCTGCAGATGCCTGTATTAGAGAACACCAGCAAAAAAGGGTAGATACAGGTGTATACTCTGCTGGAGGCACACAACACCCACTAACTCCTACAGATGCCTGTATTAGAGAACACCAGCAAAAAAGGGTAGATACAGGTGTATACTGTGCTGGAGGCACACAACACCCATTAACTCCTACAGATGCCTGTATTAGAGAACACCAGCAAAAAAGGGTAGATACAGGTGTATACTGTGCTGGAGGCACACAATACCCACTTTAACTCCTGCAGATGCCTGTATTAGAGAACACCAGCAAAAAAGGGTAGATACAGGTGTATACTGTGCTGGAGGCACACAATACCCACTTTAACTCCTGCAGATGCCTGTATTAGAGAACACCAGCAAAAAAGGGTAGATACAAGTGTATACTGTGCTGGAGGCACACAACACCCACTAACTCCTACAGATGCCTGTATTAGAGAACACCAGCAAAAAAGGGTAGATACAGGTGTATACTGTGCTGGAGGCACACAATACCCACTTTAACTCCTGCAGATGCCTGTATTAGAGAACACAAGCAAAAAAGGGTAGATACAGGTGTATACTGTGCTGGAGGCACACAATACCCACTTTAACTCCTGCAGATGCCTGTATTAGAGAACACCAGCAAAAAAGGGTAGATACAGGTGTATACTGTGCTGGAGGCACACAATACCCACTTTAACTCCTGCAGATGCCTGTATTAGAGAACACCAGCAAAAAAGGGTAGATACAAGTGTATACTGTGCTGGAGGCACACAACACCCACTAACTCCTACAGATGCCTGTATTAGAGAACACCAGCAAAAAAGGGTAGATACAGGTGTATACTGTGCTGGAGGCACACAATACCCACTTTAACTCCTGCTGATGCCTGTATTAGAGAACACAAGCAAAAAAGGGTAGATACAGGTGTATACGGTGCTGGAGGCACACAACACCCACTTTAACTCCTGCAGATGCCTGAGAAAAGAACACACTGTCCCTGCCTATCTAGCTCTTTCCCTGCACGCCGGAACACACTACACAAGGCCACCGCGCTGGTGGCCTTATATAGTGTGGGGCGTGTACTAAACCCCCCTGAGCTATAATTGGCCACAGGCATCTCCCCCACAGCGTAATCATATATAGCTAAAAAGACTCTTTTTATACGGTATGTTCGTTTTTACACTTTATTAAAAACTGACAAAACAATTTTACACTCACATTTAGTAAGATAAAACAAGCGTGGCAAAGTGCAGTGTATTCCACTATGGAACTTACAGCCCAGCCGTGACACGGAAGTGACATCATCCAGATACTCCTGACGAGTTGCGTCACAGCACATGTGACTTCATCAGGGGGGTGGCTTCATCACACAAACTTTAAAAAGTCAACAATGTGTAGTCAGCAGTGACAACTCAGAATGATCTATGCACAGCTTTGGTTTGCTCATTTATGAGTCCAGAGGAAAGCCGGTAGAGACAGGAGAAGATTTTAGGATGGATGTTTTTAGTTCCAGTCCATTTATTGATTTTATTTTTTCTTCACTTTTTTTCTACAGCTGCAGTAGACTGTTCGCTATGTCATCCATATGCTCTATGCGATGGATTCCATTGTTCCTGCAAGGACGGCTTCTTTGGAAATGGACTCAACTGTTCCGACATTGATGAGTGCACCGACTCCCGAACACACAACTGCTCTATTGGCACTTGTCAGAACACCATTGGCTCTTATGTCTGCCTCTGTCCAAGAAGTTACAACCACTCAGAAGGTTCCTGTGTTCCCTTCAATGAGTGTGAAGATCCTAGTCTGTACCGATGTCATCCTGTAGCAAAGTGCATTTATACTTTTTATCGGTATACCTGTGTGTGTCCTGATGGATACTACGGGAACGGGTCCCATTGTGAAATTGATGAGTGCCAGAGAGGCGCCTGTGGCTTTGGAATGGAATGTACCAAGTCCCTTGGCTCCTATTCCTGCTCTGATCCTTGTGTAAGCCGCACTGTGCTCAATCAGCCCTGGAGAAGCACAAACAACACACAACTCTCAATCGTTTACTATAATTTTTTCATGAATGTGTGGTATCAGTTTGTTGGTAGTGGAGGTGTCCGTATACCAGAATACTGTGTACCCGAACTTAGATGTAATGCAGACGTCCCAGTGTGGATGAATGGAACACATCCGGTGATCAGAGACGGCATTGTAAATCGCACTTCTTGTGGCCATTGGTCTGGAGACTGCTGCTACTGGACATCAACTATCCAGGTTAAGGCTTGTCCACAGGGATACTATGTGTACAAATTAATCACAATTCAAGACTCCTGGTGGTTCTACGCATCTTTTTGTACAGGTAAGTTATGAATTTCCTTTTCCTAGTCATTATACCTTATTAAAGGAGAGTTCCAACTGTATACATTTTTTTTTTTTTAAGATTAATATCTTTGGATTAGAACTCATATACAGTGGTGTGAAAAAGTGTTTGCCCCCTTCCTCATTTCCTGTTCCTTTGCATGTTTGTCACACTTAAGTGTTTCGAAACATCAAACCAATTTAAACAATAGTCAAGGACAACACAAGTAAACACAAAATGCAATTTGTAAATGAAGGTGTTTATTATTAAAAGGTGAAAAAAAATCCAAACCATCATGGCCCTGTGTGAAAAAGTGATTGCCCCCTAAACCTAATAACTGGTTGGGCCACCCTTAGCAGCAACAACTGCAACCAAGCGTTTGCGATAACGTGCAATGAGGCTTTTACAGCGTCCTGGAGGAATTTTGGCCACTCATCTTTGCAGAATTGTCCTAATTCAGTTACATTAGAGGGTTTTCGAGCATGAACGGCCTTTTTAAGGTCATACCACAACATCTCAATAGGATTCAGGTCAGGACTTTGGCTAGGCCACTCCAAAGTCTTCATTTTGTTTTTCTTCAGCCATTCGGTGGTGGACTTGCTGGTGTGTTTAGGATCATTGTCCTGCTGCAGAACCCAAGTTGGTTTCAGCTTGAGTACACGAACAGATGGTCGGACATTCTCCTTCAGGATCTCTTGGTAGACAGCAGAATTCATAGTTCCTTTTATCACGGCAAGTCTTCCAGGTCCTGAAGCAGCAAAACAGCCCCAGACCATCACACTACCACCACCATATTTTACTGTTGGTATAATGTTCTTTTTATGAAATGCAGTGTTCCTTCTACGCCAGATATACTTGGACACACACCTTCCAAAGAGTTCCACTTTTGTCTCATCGGTCCACAGAATGTTGTCCCAAAAGTCTTGGGGATCATCAAGATGTGTTGTGGAGAAATTGAGACAAGCTTTGATGTTCTTTTTGCTCAGCAGTGGTTTTCTCCTTGGAACTCTGCCATGCAGGCCATTTTTGCCCAGTCTTTTCCTGATGGTGGAGGCATGAACGCTGACCTTAACTGAGGCAAGTGAGGCCTGCAGTTCCTTGGACGTTGTTGTGGGGTCTTTTGTGACCTCTTGGATGAGTCGTCGCTGCGCTCTTGGGGTAATTTTGGGCGGCCGGCCACTCCTGGGAAGGTTCACCACTGTTCCATGTCTTCGCCATTTGTGGATAATGGCTCTCACTGTGGTTCGCTGGATTCCCAAAGCTTTGGAAATGGCTTTATAACCCTTTCCAGACTGATAGATCTCAATTACTTTCTTTCTCAATTGTTCCTGAATTTCTTTGGGTCTCGGCATGATGTGTAGCTTTTAAGGATCTTCTGGTGGACCTTACTGTGTCAAGCAGCTCCTATTTAAGTGATGCCTTGATTGTGAACAGGTGTGGCAATAATCAGGCCTGGGTGTGGCTAGAGAAATTGAACTCAGGTGTGGACAACCACAGTTATAGTATGTTTTAATAAGGGGGGCAATCACTTTTTCACACAGGGCCATGATGGTTTGGACTTTTTTTCACCTTTAATAAAAAAAAAACACCTTCATTTACAAATTGCATTTTGTGTTTACTTGTGTTGTCCTTGACTATTGTTTAAATTGGTTTGATGTTCCGAAACACTTAAGTGTGACAAACATGCAAAGGAACAGGAAATGAGGAAGGGGGCAAACACTTTTTCACACCACTGTATATATAATTCAGGTTTTTATGATCTATCGCCGCTCGATTGCCGATTTGCAATGAAAAGATATATTTTATTATTGTCTCCTGGCATTTTCCATTTTGCTTGTGGGCATGTGAAGCCCACAAGCCACTATCTTCCGGGGAAACAGTGCTGCCGAGCGACCAGCATGCACCGCCCATTCTTGCGTATATGCGCAGTGTGTGTGTGGCTCGTAGCACCATCAACTTCTGAACGTTGCCATTACAACGGGCGGGGTCGTCAGAAGTGCCCGCCCCTGTAGTGGTTCCGGTTTCGTAAATATCAGGATCACGAGCGGCTGCCATCCGCACTCACTCCTGGGGATTGTGACACAAAACTCCCAGGAGACAGTGCGCCGCCGGATATTATTATTATTATTATTAACGATTTATATAGCGCCAACAGTTTACTCAGCGCTTTACAATGTATAGGGGGGACAACACAATTACAGTACAATACAGAAGGTACAGGAGGGCCCCCGGCTCGTAGAGCTTACATTCTAAAGGGAGGGGGTGGTACAAAAGGTAATAGCTGCAGAGAATGATTTGATGGGGGGGTGGCGGACATATTTATTTAAATATTTACAATGGTTTATCTATATGGTATAATAATCATTTAGAGAAAAGGTTCTAAAAGTGGGTGGAACTCCGCAATAAAGAGGGATTCCGCCAAAAAAAAAATATTAAAAGCCAGCAGCTATAAATACTACAGCTGCTGACTTTTAATAAATGGACACTCACCTGTCCGGGTTGCAGCGATGCCGGCAGCCGAGGCCGATCGATCGCTCGGCTCTCGGCTGCTGCCGCCGCCATTCTAGGTGAGGGAATCAGGAAGTGAAGCGAATCGGCTTCACTTCCCGGTTCCCTACTGCGCATGCGCGAGCCGCGCCGCCCAATAGGAAATCTCCACGCTGTCACTGGGACCCGTGTGTGTCTCAGCAGACAGCGCGGCAGGGCAGGAAATGGCGTAGACTCCCGCGGGAGTCTATGCCCGGAAGTGGGTGAAAATACCTGTCTTTGACAGGTATCTCCACTCCCCTCCCCCCTGAAAGGTGTCAATTGTGACACCGGAGGGGGGGGGGGGGGGTTCCGATTAGCGGAGGTTCCACTTTAGGGTGGAATCCCGCTTTAAGGTTTAAAAAAGAAGTACAGTGGAACCTCGGATTGTGAGTAAAGCGGTTAACGAACGTTTCGCAGTATGAGCACTGTATTTTTAAAAAAAATCGCAACTTGGTTTGTGAATGTTGTCTCGCATAATGAGCACAATTCAGTCCAAGGTGGTGTGCAGTACCGCTTTTGGCCTGAGGTGGGGGGGGGGCGCCGGAGCCGAGCAGAGCCGAACATCACGTTCGGAAATGCACGGAAACGCCCGAGTACAGAGCGGTTGACCTCGGCAAATCTCGGGTAGGAAGTTTTTCCGACGTTTGCCGAGGTCAGCAGAAGCGTCCTCTGGCCTTTTCCGAGGCTCTCCAGTGCCCCCCCTGCCTCTGGCCACATGCGGTATTGCATCCCATTGAAGTCAATGCGGAACAAATTATTTTCGTTTCCATTGACTTCAATGGGAAAACTTGTTTTGGTATGAGAGTACTTTGGATTACGAGCATTCTCCTGGAACGGATTATGCTCGTAATCCGAGGTTCCACTGTATAGTAGGAATAGTAAAAAAAAAAAAAAAATCACACAAACCTCACCAATCCCAGCTGCAGCTGTCTCCCACCAGCTCCACCCCGGGAACTGAGCAATCAAGCACCGTCGATCGCTCAGCTCTCCCTTTTGCTCTGAGCAGAGAGCTGTTACAAGACCACACGCATCAATAAAAGTCTCCCCATAATCCGTGTTAATAAGACCAATGGAGGAGAACGGCTGTTTCATCATTTTTTTTTTTTATTTGATAGAAAGTAAAAGGCAGACTTGATGGACGTCCTTGTATATAATGTTAAAAAAAACTCCCAATTTGCAGATTCATTGGGTTTCCAAACCAATTCACATAGAAGTGGAGAACGCGTTTCATATCATTAATACGTAGGAAGGGAATATAATGGGACATAGAAGTGGAGAACGCGTTTCATATCATTAATACGTAGGAAGGGAATATAATGGGACATAGAAGTGGAGAACGCGTTTCATATCATTAATACGTAGGAAGGGAATATAATGGGACATAGAAGTGGAGAACGCGTTTCATATCATTAATACGTAGGAAGGGAATATAATGGGACATAGAAGTGGAGAACGCGTTTCATATCATTAATACGTAGGAAGGGAATATAATGGGACATAGAAGTGGAGAACGCGTTTCATATCATTAATACGTAGGAAGGGAATATAATGGGACATAGAAGTGGAGAACGCGTTTCATATCATTAATACGTAGGAAGGGAATATCCTCTATACAAGAAGAAATTGGTTTACTTTAACATTCTTAATAGAGAGGAAAGAGTTTGCCGTTAACTAAGAGTGTTGATAAAGTTATTTCAGTAGTTTTAGAGGCTTTAGGGAGGGTAGTCCAGTTGAGTAAGTATCTATTGAAGCAATTTATGTTTTAGTTTTTTCGGGCTAACATTCATTTGTAATGTGCTTGTACAGTGCCTTGAAAAAGTATTCATATCCCTTGAAATGTCCCACATTTTTTCATGTTATAACCAAAAACATAAATATACTTTATTGGGATTTTATGTGATGGGCCAACACAAAGTGGCACATAATTGTGAAGTGGAAGGAAAATGATAAATGATACAAATAAATATGTGAAAAATGTGGGGGAGGGCCATTTGTATTCAGTCCCCTTTACTCTGATACCCCTTAACTAAAATCTAGTGGAACCAATTGCCTTCAGAAGTCACCTAATTAGTAAATAGAGTCCACCTGTGTGTCATTTAATCTCAGTATAAATACAGCTGTTGTGTGAAGCCCTCAGAGGCTTGTCGGAGAACCTTTGTGAACAAACAGCATCATGAAGGCCAAGGAACACACCAGACAGGTCAGGGATAAAGTTGTGGAGAAGTATAAAGCAGGGTTGGATTACAAAAAAATCTCCCAAGCTTTGACCATCTCACGGAGCTCTGTTCAATCCATCATCGGAAAATGGAAAGAGTATGGGCACAACCGCAAAACTACCAAGACATGGCGGTCCACCTAAACTGACCGGGCCGGGCAAGGAGAGCATTCATCAGAGAAGAGCCAAGAGGTCCATGGTAACTCTGGAGGAGCTGCAGAGATCCACAGCTCAGGGGGGAGAATCTGTCCACAGGACAACTATTAGTCGTCTCTCCACAAATCTGCCCTTTATGGAAGAGTGACAAGAAGAAAGACATTGGAGAAAGAAAGTCATAAGAAGTCCTGTTTGTAGTTTGTGAGAAGCCATGTGGGGGAGGGGGCAGCAAACATGTGGAAGAAGGTTATCTGGTGAGAGGAGACCAAAATTCTTCTTTATGGCCTAAAAGCAAAAAGTTATGTGTGGGGAAAACTAACAATGCACATCATCATCCCCACCGTGAGACATGGTGGTGGCAGCATCATGTGGTGGGGATGGTTTTCTTCAGCAGGGACAGGGAAGCTGGTCAGAGTTGATGGGAAGATGGATGGAGACAAATACAGGACAATCTTAGAAGAAAACCTGTTAGAGTCTACAAAAGACTTGAGACCGGGGTGGAGGTTCACCTTCCAGTAGGACAACGACCCGGAACATCCAGCCAGAGCTACAATGGAATGGTTTACATCAAAGCCTATTCATGTGTTAGAATGGCCCAGTCACAGTCCAGACCTAAATCACATTGAGAATCTGTGGCAAGACTTGAAAATTGCTGATCACAGATGCTCTCCATCCAATCTGACAGAGCTTGAGATATTCTACAAAGAAGAAGAATGGGCAGAAATGTCCTCTCTAGATGTGCAAAGCTGGTAGAGACACCCCCAAAACTACTTGTAGAGAAAGGGGGTACTACAAAGTATTGACTCCGGGGGGCGCCATACAAATGCCCCCCCCCCCCCACGCGTTTCACAGATTTATTTGTATCATTTATCATTTTCCTTCCACCTCACAATTATGTGACACTTTGTGTTGGTCCATCACATAAAATCCCAATAAAATACATTTACGTTTTTGGTTGTAACATGACAACATGTGGAAAATTTTAAGGAGTATGAATACTTTTTCAAGGCCCTGTATATATAGTCTTGTAATAACTTCAGCAAGATTTGGGCCTTCAATTGATTTCCACAATTTGGTTATTGTAAGTCTTGCGGCTATGAGGGTATTAGTCACTATTGTTTTGTATGGTGGTGGGAAGGCGTCTAAGTTAATACTTAGAAGGGTCATAGTTGGAGAGAGTTGAGTCGGTTACCTGTTTCGAGAGGCAATACATGTCGATATGCAATTCTAAAAGCTAGATAGATTCTTACAGCTCCGTAAACATTCCATATTTCTCAGCGCGTCTTCATTATATTATCTGATTTATGAAAGTCGCCCAGAAGTTTGATTGGTCCTCATAAGTATCCGATTTTCTCTTTAGATCCTTCAACATATACGTGTAAAGCGGATGAGGAATGGCAGCTGAGGAACGATCAATCTGGATGTTTTTGCAAAAATCCGTATAACGTCACCGGTATGTATGCAAGGACTAAAGGAGTCACTCCGGATTGTCTCACTATTTCATAGCTGAAGTCATCTACCATTGTAAATATTATCTACACACCATTTAAAGTTTAACCCCCACCCAAAACATTTTATTTTAGCATTGGATGGACCCAATTCACAAAAATTTCAGTTGAGGTTTTATTTTTTATTTTGGCAATTTGTGACATCACTGGGAGGGGGGCGGGGTTGGGGGCGGCGGGGGTTGAACTGAGAGAATGTCTGAAACAATATGTCTAATTTTACAATATTTTCAATCCTCCTAAATTCAGAATTTCGACACCAGTCTTAAAAAAAAAAAAAGGGTTGCATTACACGACAGTACGTGATTAACCACTTCAATACCGGGCACTTAAACACCTTCCTGCCCAGACCAATTTTGAGCTTTCAGCGCTGTCGCACTTTGAATGACAATTGCGCGGTCATGCTACACTGTACCCAAATGAAATTTTTATCATTTTTTTCCCACAAATAGAGATTTCTTTTGGTGGTATTTGATCGCCTCTGGGATTTTTATTTTTTGCGCTACAAATAAAAAAATACCGAAAATTTTGAAAAAAAAAATGTTTTTTTTGTTTCAGTTTCAAAACTTTGGAAATAAGTACGTTTTCTCCTTCACTGATGGGCACTGATGGGGCTACACTGATGGGCACTGATAAGGCGGCACTGATGGGCACCAATGTGGCACCAATGAAGTGGCACTGATAGGCGGCACGGATGGGCGACACGGATGGGCGACACGGACGGACACTGATAGGTGGCACAAATTGGCACTGATAGCTGGCACAGATGGGTGGCACGGATAGGCGGCACAGATGTGTGGCACAGATGGGCATGGATAGGCAGCACAGATGGGCATGGATAGGCGGCACAGACGGGCATGGATGGGCATGGATAGGTGGCACAGGTGGGCACTGATAGGCGGCACAGGTGGGCACTGATAGGCGGCACAGGTGGGCACTCATAGGCGGAATTGGTGTTATACTATAGTAATGGATGCCAATCAGTGCCAAACAATAATGCATGCCAATCAGTGATGCCCATTGTGGGCACTGATTGGCATCCATTATGGGCACTGATTGGCACCCATTGTGCTGACTGGCATCCCTGGTGGTCTAGGGAGGATTACCTTTTCCCTGGTGGTCTGGTGGCGTCCCTGGTGGTCCAGTGTGGGCATCCTCGGGGGGGCTGTGCTGATAATCGATCAGCACAGACCCCCCCCCCTGTCAGAGGAACAGCCGATCGGCTCTCCTCTACTCGCGTCTGACAGACGCGAGTGAGGGAAAGCCGATCACCGGCTCTTCCCATTTACACTGTGATCAGCCGTGATTGGACACGGCTGATCACGTGGTAAAGAGTCTCCGTCGGAGACTCTTTACCGAGATCGTAGTTGCCGGGTGTCAGACTGACACCCCGCAACAATGATCGCCAGGATGCGCGCCCCCGGGGGCGCGCAGCGGCTCATAATCCTGATCACGTCATATGACGTCTGGTCAGGATTATGAAACCACTTTGCCGCCGTCAATTGCCTATAGGGCGGGCGGCAAGTGGTTAAAAATCATGCAGAATGTTTTGAGAAGCTCCTGTAGGAGCCACATTATGGGATGATGAAGTCAGAACGAATTACCTGAAAAATGAAAGAAAAAAAAAAAAATGAAATGAAAACTAATACATTTTTCGGCAGTGCACATGTCTAATAGAATAACAAAGTAAGATATTAACTAAAACATGACAATAGATAACTAAAAATAAAGACATTTCATATGCATAAAATGACAGTGCATAATATATCCGTTAACATACAGTATATATAAATAAATAGTGCAAAAAAAAAGTCCACTTGAATTGAATATAAATAATAAATCTTCTTATCAATTGTACAATTAAGAAAGTCTTTTCAATAAAGCGCATCACAGAAAAAAAACATGTTTTTCTGGCTCACCTTTTTTAGTTTCTTTATATCTTACCATGTACAGTATGTAGGATATATATTGATACTTATCATCTGCTTGTTTTTTTTTTTTTTTTTTTAGATTACAGTTATTACCTTCCACTAGGGGTTAACTTCTATTCATTTTAGCTACCAAGCGTCCCTTTTTTGTTTGGTCATTTTCTTGTAGAATACACAAGATCGGCTGATTTTAGTTTTTTATTTATATTGCACGTGTGCATGCGCAAATTTCAGCATGAAATGCGCATGCGTGAACTGGAACAATGTACGAACATTACCATTTCTTTTTCTTTATATAAATATACCCTGCCACCGCCACCCCCGGTTTTCCTCCAGATGAAGCCACCTATATTGGTGGTGTAACGCGTAGAGGTTGAGCCTGGTGGCGGGAGTGTTCACTGGATTAAGTGAGATGCTGGATGCTTTTTTACATAAATATGTGAGTGTATTTTAGGAAGTGGGGTCTGTGCGGTTTGTTGAACGTATTAACCCCGCTACTGGTTTATTGGAGGCTGTTCTTTTCTGTTTGTATGACCTGCTTGTGAGCTGTGCGGAGATATTTTGGAGAGGCAACACTATTGCTCTTAAAGGAACCTGAACACCAGTGTTTGGTCCATCAACTAGATTTGCCTACATGCTTAGTTGACCCTTTTGGGGTCTATAATGAAGGGGATCTTGCACTTCACCTGATGAAAGGAGCAAATTGTCAAACTACCGAGGTGTTTTTTTTCTGTGATGCACTTCATTGAATAGACGTTCTCCATTGCACAATTCATAAGAAGATGTTTTATTTATATTAAATTTAAGTGGACTTTTTTTGCACTATTTATTTATATGCATGTTCACAGATATAACATAGGGAACATATTTAATGATTTTAGCAGCTGTACATTATTTTCTACCAGTAGGTGGCAGTGCGCTACAACCTTATTTACATTTTTTTTTTTTTTTTTTTTTTTTATAAAACCCAGCCTGAGCCACTTCTTCCAGGGGTAGCTAAGATACAAATGAGATGCCTGGTGGGGGCTGGTAGGCAAGTTAAGTAAACGGTCCAACCTGATAGGACTGGGGACCAAGATGAGGAGGAGTTGGGCCTGGTGGGACTGGGGACCTGAAGAAGGAGGCCACGCCTCTGAAACATGTTGTCTTGGCAAAATGCTCTGTTTAGCTAGGAGGAGTTCCTTCGCTCACTTGGTCCTTCCTTCATGGCCGCGAGTGACATCACGCAGCTCCGGCTGGACCGTGCGCATGTTGTGCAGCAAACGCAGCCTGACACAACGAGGAAGCCGGATTTTGCAATAACATCCCCCATTCGTATCACTCGCTTTTGGGAGCCAACCCATTTATACAGGCCAGGAAAGGAGACATCTACCTTGCTGTACATGCGACAATCAGTTCCATGTTTGTGGACTTGGCATTTTTAACATTAAACAGTATCACACTAGGGCAGTCGTGCGCTCTCTCTTTTCTTTGTATATTTCAGACTAAGTCCGCCACCCAGTGGATTTTTGGGAGAGTTGCAGCACCTAGAGCAAAGAGAACTTTCCCTACAGACTGTTGCAATTTGTGTGTTGCTTATGAGGGACAGCGCTGGTTTGGTTCTCTTGTGTGTTTTGGACCTGGTGGTTCTGGAAGTGGTTTAATGAAGGGTGATTATGGATGCAACATACAGGCTCCTGAACAAAAATAAATCCTGAAAATTACAGTATTCTCTTTTTCATAAAGGTGAATTTATTCTTTAAAACGTTACACATTCTAATCTAAGTTGGTGGATGTCAGGAAATCTAATTCTGTGCAATTATCAAATTTTATACTGAGCCCACCAAACGCAAAATAACCATTTTTTTTTTAGAGAATCTGGATTCCAGTATGGGGACCACATTGTATACTGTTTAAATATACACAGGCTGAAAAAAAAAAAATCTGTGTTTTTTTACTTTTTTTGTAAAAAAGAGCAATAACTTCAGTAAAACAAAGCAAATCCCCCACCCCCATTACATCAGTTTCCCTAATAGAGTAGCCACCTTACACATGGGTCCTGATCAGAGCCATTTTTAGATCAACTCCATCCAAGCTTTCCTTACATCAACATCTCCATCCGAGCTTTCCTTACATCAGCATCTCCATCCGAGCTTTCCTTACATCAACATCTCCATCCGAGCTTTCCTTACATCAACATCTCCATCAGAGCTTTCCTTACATCAACATCTCCATCCGAGCTTTCCTTATATCAATATCTCCATCCGAGCTTTCCTTACATCAACATCTCCATCCGAGCTTTCCCTACATCAACATCTCCATCCGAGCTTTCCTTACATCAACATCTTCATCCGAGCTTTCCCTACATCAACATCTCCATCCGAGCTTTCCTTACATCAGCATCTCCATCCGAGCTTTCCTTACATCAACATCTCCATCCGAGCTTTCCTTACATCAACATCTCCATCAGAGCTTTCCCTACATCAACATCTCCATCCGAGCTTTCCTTACATCAATATCTCCATCCGAGCTTTCCTTACATCAACATCTCCATCCGAGCTTTCCTTACATCAATATCTCCATCCGAGCTTTCCTTACATCAACATCTCCATCCGAGCTTTCCCTACATCAACATCTCCGTCCGAGCTTTCCTTATATCAACATCTCCATCCGAGCTTTCCCTACATCAACATCTCCATCCGAGCTTTACTTACATCAACATCTCCATCCGAGCTTTCCCTACATCAAAATCTCCATCCAAGCTTTACTTACATCAGCATCTCCATCAGAGCTTTCCTTACATCAACATCTTCATCCGTGCTTTCCTTACATCAACATCTCCATCCGAGCTTTCCCTATATCAACATCTCCATCCGAGCTTTCCTTACATTAACATCTCCATCCGAGCTTTCCTTATATCAACATCTCCATCCGAGCTTTCCCTACATTAACATCTCCATCCGAGCTTTCCTTACATCAACATCTCCATCCGAGCTTTCCTTATATCAACATCTCCATCCGAGCTTTCCCTACATCAACATCTCCATCCGAGCTTTACTTACATCAACATCTCCATCCGAGCTTTCCCTACATCAAAATCTCCATCCAAGCTTTACTTACATCAGCATCTCCATCAGAGCTTTCCTTACATCAACATCTTCATCCGTGCTTTCCTTACATCAACATCTCCATCCGAGCTTTCCCTATATCAACATCTCCATCCGAGCTTTCCTTACATCAACATCTCCATCCGAGCTTTCCTTACATTAACATCTCCATCCGAGCTTTCCTTACATCAGCATCTCCATCCGAGCTTTCCTCACATCAACATCTCCATCAGAGCTTTCCCTACATCAAAATCTCCATCCGAGCTTTCCTTACATCAACATCTCCATCCGAGCTTTCCCTACATCAACATCTCCATCCGAGCTTTCCCTACATCAACATCTCCATCAGAGCTTTCCCTACATCAAAATCTCCATCCGAGCTTTCCTTACATCAGCATCTCCATCCGAGCTTTCCTTACATCAACATCTCCATCAGAGCTTTCCCTACATCAAAATCTCCATCCGAGCTTTCCTTACATCAACATCTCCATCAGAGCTTTCCCTACATCAAAATCTCCATCCGAGCTTTCCTTACATCAACATCTCCCTCCGAGCTTTCCTTACATCAACATCTCCATCCGAGCTTTCTTTACATCAACATCTCCATCCGAGCTTTCCTTACATCAACATCTCCATCAGAGCTTTCCCTACATCAAAATCTCCATCCGAGCTTTCTTTATATCAACATCTCCATCCGAGCTTTCCTTACATCAACATCTCCATCCGAGCTTTCCCTACATCAACATCTCCATCTGAGCTTTCCTTACATCAACATCTCCATCCGAGCTTTTCTTGCATCAGCATCTCCATCAGAGCTTTCCTTACATCAACATCTCCATCCGAGCTTTCCTTGCATCAGCATCTCCATCAGAGCTTTCCTTACATCAGCATCTCCATCCGAGCTTTCCTTACATCAGCATCTCCATCCGAGCTTTTCTTACATCAACATCTCCATCCGAGCTTTCCTTACATCAACATCTCCATCCGAGCGTTCCTTGCATCAGCCTCTCCATCAGAGCTTTCCCTACATCAACATCTCCATCTGAGCTTTCCCTACATCAACATCTCCATCCCAGCTTTCCCTATATCAACATCTCCATCCGAGCTTTTCCTATATCAACATCTCCATCCGAGCTTTCCTTACATCAGCATCTCCATCAGAGCTTTCCCTACATCAAAATCTCCATCCGAGCTTTCCTTACATCAACATCTCCCTCCGAGCTTTCCTTACATCAACATCTCCATCCGAGCTTTCTTTACATCAACATCTCCATCCGAGCTTTCCTTACATCAACATCTCCATCAGAGCTTTCCCTACATCAAAATCTCCATCCGAGCTTTCCTTACATCAACATCTCCATCCGAGCGTTCCCTACATCAACATCTCCATCTGAGCTTTCCTTACATCAACATCTCCATCCGAGCTTTCCTTACATCAACATCTCCATCCGAGCTTTTCTTGCATCAGCATCTCCATCAGAGCTTTCCTTACATCAACATCTCCATCCGAGCTTTCCTTGCATCAGCATCTCCATCCGAGCTTTCCTTACATCAGCATCTCCATCCGAGCTTTCCTTACATCAGCATCTCCATCCGAGCTTTCCTTACATCAACATCTCCATCCGAGCTTTCCCTACATCAAAATCTCCATCAGAGCTTTCTTTACATCAACATCTCCATCCGAGCTTTCCTTGCATCAGCATCTCCATCCGAGCTTTCCTTACATCAGCATCTCCATCCGAGCTTTCCCTACATCAACATCTCCATCAGAGCTTTCCTTACATCAGCATCTCCATCCGAGCTTTCCCTACATCAACATCTCCATCAGAGCTTTCATTACATCAACATCTCCATCCAAGCTTTCCTTACATCAACATCTCCATCCGGGCTTTCCTTACATCAGCATCTCCATCAGAGCTTTCCTTACATCAACATCTCCATCAGAGCTTTCCTTACATCAGCATCTCCATCCGAGCTTTCCTTACATCAACATCTCCATCCGAGCTTTCCTTACATCAACATCTCCATCCGAGCTTAACTTACATCAGGATCCCCAATAGAGCTTTCCTTACATCAAGATCCTCATAAGACCCTTCTTACATCTGAGTCCCCATTAGGTACCCCACCCCTCTTTCTTCAGAGTGCCCATTGGAGCCCTTTTAATATCAGGATCCTCATAAGAACCCCCTTACATTAGAGTCCAACGTAGGAATCCCCCTACATTGGGGTCCCCATCAGAGCCCCCTTTTACATCAGATTCCTTATACATAGTCTACCCTTACCTTGCTCTCAGCATGTCTATTGTCATTGTAGCAGCAGGGTGGGAGGCAGGAGGTGGAGCAGGTATGGATGGAGGAAGTTCTGTCCTCTTGCTGGTCCAAGAAGGTCATCCATTGCTACGATATTGGTAAAAAATACAAATCTGTAAACCTGTGATCCAATCCTGTAGCTGGATAGATTTGGCCTGAAGGTCGTTGTTTGGAGACTCCAGCTCTGGATGCCCAAAAATGCCTGTATATGGATCACATACGACAATAGTTTTCAAAATTGTATTATTATTTTGAACAAAATCTTTCCAATATCTTATCAACTTAGAATATAGGTGAGTGCCCCCAGTCTGGTAATTTTTACAAGTGGCCCAAAGAGCCAAATGGAGGTGTTGATGGGGGTGGGGATTGGCCATATTTAGCGGCGCTTTACCGTCGTTTTAGCGGTGGTCTGCAGGTGCTAGCGGGGTGGTTTTAACCCCCCGCTAGCGGCCAAAAAAGGGTTAAAACTTTCAATGGGTAGGAGTGGTTTAGGAGCGGTGAATACATGGCTCCTTCACCACTCCAAAGATGCGGCTAGCAGGACTTTTTTCACCGTCCTGCTAGCGTACCACTCCAGTGTGAAAGCCGTCCGGCTTTCACACTGGAGTGAAAGGGGCCGGTTTTTTCAGGCGCTACACAGGGGCCTTAAAGTAAATGGAAATCCAACCATTAAAATCTCATCTACTGTAAGCTTTAACGTAATAATCCTAACTCATTGCAAAAGCCGTTTTCAGTCTTTCCAGCTCCTCCTACATTACCCAAAAGCCCCTTCTCTATTTAATTCCACTATCCTGGAAATCCTTCATGTTGGCTGCCATTTTAGGAATATGTGACGGGGCCCCTGAAAGTTAATGAGATATATTCTTGTTCCATTGAAAGCTTTGTCACAGGTTGTTCCTGAGAAGACCTGCGGATCGTTTGAGATGACCGCCGCCTTCCATAAGTGTCAGTTTAATGACCTGAGCATTTACTTCAACAAGAGTCATGTGAAGGATACCGCCTGCTATAACTTCCAGGATGACCCCGTCACAAATACCTTCACAATCCTGGCTCCTCTAAAAGTCGGAAGTTGTGGAGTCCAGGTAAGTGTTCTCTAATAATTTTCCAGTCATTTTAAAAACAACATGGACACAATTCGTGATGAGATATCCAGTGTCCATGTTTCTCCTCCATCCAACACACCAGGTCCAACACCACACTCAATACTTTCCTCTTTCAGCCCTGTTGCCATTCAGGAAGTTGACAAACTCCTTTCCGAGGCCCACCTCACCACCTCTCCCCTGGACTCTGTCCCCTCACAATTACTACGACCACACTTCCTGCTCAATCCTAAAATCTCTAACCCAGTGGTCATCAACTCCTGTCCTCAGGGCCCGCTAACAGGCCAGGTTTTCAAGATAACTGAAATACATCACAAGTGATATCATTTGCCGCTCAGTGATTGCCGTATTCTAGTCTGCATCTCCCCCCAAGGTAATACATAAAACCTGGCCTGTTAGTGGGCCCTTAGGACAGGGTTGATGACCACCGCTCTAACCCACATCTTCAACCTCTCCATCCCCTCCAGCACCTTTCCCTCTCCAATCAATCATGAACTGGTTACCCCCATACTTAAAAAACCCTCACTGAACCCCACTTGTTTGAATATCCTAAAGGGGTTGTAAAGACAGAAGGTGCATTCTATGCATTAAGATAAAAAGCAGCCTCCCCCCCCCCCCCCAGCAACCCCTAATATTTACCTGGGCCCCATCTCTATCTAGTGATGTCCACGAATGCCTCAGCCAATCAGGGACACTTCTCTTGATTGGCTGAGAGACAATAGCAGCTCCATTGGCTCCCATGGCTGTCAAAGTCAGTCAGCCAATCAGGGAAAAAAAAGAGGGTGGGGCCAGGGCGGGCTCCATGTCTCCATGGATACATGGATCTCTGACTTTGGCTTGGGTGCCCCCATAGAAAGCTGCTGGCTGAGGGGACATGAGGGAGGGGCCAGGAGCAGCAAAGAGGGACCCGGGAAGAGGAGGATCCAGGCTGCTCTGTGCAAAACCAACTGCACAGAGGAGGTAAGTATACCATGTCTGTTATTTAAAAACAAAACAAAACAAAACAAAAAAACTTTACAATCACTTTAAGACCCATCTCCCTGCTCCTATTTGCCTCCAAGGTTCCTGAATGCCTTGTCTACAACCCTATGAGTTGCTACCTCACTGACAACAATCTTCTCTACAGGTTCCCTACAGTTTGGCTTCCACCCACAATATTCCACTGAAAGCGGCCCTACTGAAACTCACCAACGACCGACTAACTGCTAAAACCAATGGCCACCATGAGCAACCTTGGTGCCTGTTCATTCTCTAAACCATATATTATTTTTCTTTGCTTTATACTTTCTTAAGGTCTTGCCCTCTTCTCCCTACCTCTCCAAGTTCTCATTGCTTGGGTATTTGTCCTTTTTATTTCTGAAAGTAAACAATTTCTTAACAATAGAACCGGTATTCCACTTTCTTCTTGCTGCTATGATCTCTTTATCCAGGAAGTTGGACCCAAGACAGATATCTTTGCTATTATTACCATGATCTATGCACTTGTCAACTTCTTGTTTGATTTATCTGTTCATACTTCAATGACGTTAATTCTGATGCAATGTCCTTTTTCTTTAATCATATCTGGTTATTGCATATAAAAATTATTGAAAGAAAACCAATGGCCATTACGCCATACTCGTACTCTTAGCCCTTGTACACACGGTCGGAGATTCCGACAACCAAATCGTCGGAGTAATTCCGGGAAGAGGTCTAGGAATTTGATCTGAGCATGCGTGGCACCTTGTCTGTCGGAGTAGGCTACACATGATCGGAGTATGTCCGATCGGAGAATTTTGTCGGAAAATTTTACCGGCAAGTTGGAAGATTTGGTCAGTCTGATGCAGACCACACACAGTTGGAATATCCAACAAAACGGTCCGATAGGAAACATTCGGACGGAATCTCCGACCGTGTGTACAAGGGCTTAGACCTTTCCACTTCTGGGTCTCTTTCCCGCGATTGCAGGTGGCCGGCGGACATCGAGCCTGCCGGACCCACGGGCGAGCGCCGGCAAAATCCAGCGCACGAACCGACGTACCAGTATGTCTTTTCGCGCAGCCGTGCCAACTTATCGCAGTATAACTGCGGCGGCTGGTCGGCAACTTGTTAAAAAAAGGAATTCCCGTGGCTCTATCCCATAGTTGAAGTTCCATTGCATTTGTGTGGCCTTTGTGTGCCAGTTAGTGTGTGTGTGTGTGTGTGTGTGTGATGGGAGAGGAGGGACTAGATGCATCTAATAACATTTTGTAATTATTTTTTCTCATTTGTTTCTATTAAGGAAACAAACAACACCCATATCACCTATAAGACTGTTATCACTATTAATGTGGACACCTTTGGAACCACCCCAGGTGGCAAAACCCTGACTGCAACCCTGCAGTGTTCCTACAAGTTGGATATGATAGCCAGTCTGAATACGGTTCCCGATCCTATCTTCAGGTAAAAAAAAAAAAAAAAAATTTGTGAGTCTAAGGATAATGGAAAATGCCTAAGGCCGCGTACACACGGGCGGACTATCCGTCCAACTAAGTCCGTCAGACAATCCGACAGACAGTCCGTCCTACTTTTGAATGAACGGACTTGACCACACACGACGAACAGACAGTCCGCTGAAAGCTTGCGTGATGACGTGTACGGCACGTACGACGGGACTAGAAATTCGACGTCCAATACACTGCAATGCAACCTTCAGCCGTGTAAATCCTTTCTGAGCATGCGCCATACTTAGTCAGTTGAACTAGCCTACTCACGAGCGTACTGTCTACTGAAACCAAGTTTGGACGGACAATATTACGGAAATTCCGAAAGACTTAGTCCGCCAGACTGTCCGCTGAAAAAGTCAGCTGAAGCCCACACATGAGCGGATTGTCCTCTGAAACACGTTTCAGCGGACCAAGTCCGTCAGACAGTCCGCCCGTGTGTACGCGGCCTAACGGTGGCCTGCTTAGTAATTTGGCTTCTGGCTGGATTCACATTAGGAGGCCACTCCATCAAATCTGACCGACCCAACCAAGATTTTCATAGATGGTTATCCAGGGCAAGAGGAGACACAAGAATGAATGCGCCGCAGCAGAAAAATACATATAGGGGGGTCTATTTCCAAATATTGTATATTTTATAGCCATTCCTCCATAAAGTCTTCATGTGTATTCATTGTGTGCAAATTGGGCAAAGACAACTGATCCTTAGGCCGCGTACACACGCGCGGACTGTTCGCCCAACTTTGTCCGTCCAACAGTTTCGGCAAACAGTCCGCTCAAACTTAGCATGGACGGACATGGCCACACACGACGGACGAACAGTTTGCTGAAACCGTGCGCGATGACGTGAACGGCACGTACGACGGGACGAAAAATACGACGTCCTATACACTGCATTATAGCTTTCGGCGTGAAAATCCTTTCTGAGCATGCGCGCAACTTTGTTTGACGAACAAGCCTACACACGGGCGGACTGTTCGCTGAAACAAGGTTTCAGCGGACAGTTTTTCGGAAATTCCGAAAAACCTTGTCCGTCCAACTGTCCGCTGAAACTGTCCGCTGAAAGCCCACACACGAGCGGACTGTCCGCCCAAACACTGTTCAGCGGACAAAGTTGGGCGAACAGTCCGCCCGTGTGTACGCGGCCTTAGGCTATTTTATCTTCTGAACCAAAGTTCTTTTATGATGGACAGTAGTACAATACAGCGCTATGTGGCCACTAGATGAAGTTGAGGGTCACAGAACATATATACATCCTTCTGGATAATCCTGAAATAATCCTCTGGAGTCTTAATGAAAATTATGGATGTCTTTTTCCCCCCGAATCTCACTGTGGAAGGGCCAATCCTGTCTCGTATGGTATGATCTGTATGTAGGCCTCGGGTCATCTACCCTACAGTTGTGCAGACAATGTTTCTATGCGTTCCAATCTTTACTAATTTATCCTTTAACTGTCATTTAAATTACTAGTATTATATTTAATTTATTTTTTTCTCTTTGAAATGCAGCTTTATATCTATCACAGTTGCGGGGAAGGGACAGTTCAAGGTCTACATGGCTTTGTATAAAAATAGCAACTACACAACTCCGTACACGGGATCAGAAGTCACCCTGTCCACGAAGGAATTCTTGTATGGCGGAGTCTTCTTTCCGGGGGGCACATCAAATCTTGTTCTGGTGATGAAGAACTGCTACGCCACTCCATCGAATGACGCCAATGACTCCAAAAAATATTACTTCATCCAAAACAGGTACTTTTGGAAGCAAGAAGATCCCGCTAATGATCTCTACATCCGGTGTGCAGAAAAAAATAAATGGAAATTTACGAATTCGAAAAAATTAAAATTCGTAAATTTGAAAAAAAAAAAAAAGTTAATTTGGACATTCGAAAAAAAAAGAAAATTCTGAAAATTGTAAAATCCAAAAAAGAAAAAAAAAAAGAATAATTCAGTAATTTGGAAATTTGAAAAAAAAATGAAAATTTCAATATAATAACTAACTAATAACTTAACTATTAACTATTAAATTATAGATATTGGAATCTCCTTTCAAATTTGGCTGTTAGTGAATATAACAAATACGAATTTATCTGAAGTTGCGAATGCCCCATCATAACAAATGGAACAGAACAAATGAATAATAATAAAATGTGTTTATTATTATTATTATTTGAATTTATTATTATTAATTCATTACATTCGTTTAAATGTGGTATTCATAATTTTGTGTAATTGGTAGCGTCAAATAAATTTGTATTTGTTAAAGTCACTAACAGAAAATTTGAAAGGACATTCCAATACCTAGAATAGTTCATTTTGGGGGTTTCGAATTTCTGTTTTTTTTTTTTCGAATTTCTCATTTTTGAATTTCCCATTTTTTTTTTAATTTCCCAATTTTTTTTTAATTTCCCAATTTTTTTTTGAAATTTGGAAATTTCTAAAAATGAAAGAAAGTTTGCTAAATAGGTTTTCATTTCCTGATTAACAAACAAATTCAGAAAAAAAAAAAAAAATGTCTATTGTACATCTTAATATTACACTGTTTTGTTCTTTTATTTGATTTGCAGAGTCTGGCTTTTCTCTGAGAACGGCTGCCACCATAAATTTTACATATAATAAATTCAAAAAAAGAGAAAACATAAATTAATTTCACAAAATACATTTCTTTGTACATAATTCATACAAGTAATCGACATATATAGTGTTTAAAGGACATGAGTGAGGTTCAAAGAAATGATGGAAATATGCTCACCCCCATTTTACCGACCCATTCGTACCCCAGGAAAAGTTATATGACTACCAGATGGATAGAGGAATGCAGGGCAACAAGTACAGCAGCCAGGCAATATAGCTGGAGAGGGCATAGACGGCGGCTAATTGGGACAGAAAAATTGTATCATATCAGCATACTATTTATAAATAAGAGCTATGTTGTTATTATATTTTATACTATAGTCAATATATAGGAGTAATCTGTAGCCTTTTTAAAAAAAAGAGAATTATATTTTAATATAACAATCATTTCAAGATTTTTGCATTTTTAATTTAATGAATATTTTATACTAGTGGGGCCCAATTACTATTTATTTAAATACATCCACTTACATTTACTGACGATAAAGTAGAATTTCCTTAATATATTTTATTTCCCAGATATTATATTATATCCACCAAAGTGCATAAGGAATTCTCCTTCAGGTTAAGACAAGCCCAGAGTGATAGCACACTCACATGGGCTCTGCAACCTGTTTACACGATATCTAAGAAAGAAAAATACATTTACCATTAATTGAAGTGTGGATAAAGAAAGAGAGTCATTCTCAGCAATCAAATGTTAAAACTACTAACCAGTCAGCAAGCGTGGACTTCCTCCTAGCGCGGCTCCCCCACAATAGAGCCGAATGTTTTGTGTCCCAATAAATATACCGCCGTCCATCGAGCCGGCGTCTGACGTCACCGGCTCGATGCGGACGTAAACAGCGGCAGTGCGCCTGCACGAGAGAGCCATTAGGGGAATCTGGAGACTACATTTCCCACAAGGCCTCGGTGCAAACACCGGTGTTCAGGGAAACGTACAGGAGGGGGCAGCCAGAGCGCAGCTAAAGCAACGCTCTGGCTAGCACCCTCATATTGCTCCAAGAGTGTGTGTTTCCCTATCTCGCACGCAGGGATCACCGCTAACCAATGGGCAGCCCGCTCAATCAGATATAATCCGATCCAGCAAAGGTGCCCTCGGGCGTCCATATGCTCCTCTCCAATGCCAAAGTGCCAAAAGCTGCCGACCAGGAGTCATGCATCATAATTACATGCGATATTCGAACAAATCATAAATCGCATGCCAGACCACACGTGGGGAATGGAAAAGATTTATAAATAAAAACCAATGGGGGATAAAAAATAAAATAGATAAGGGGGGCAGAAAAGTATATGTATATATACCCCAATATATCAATCGGTACAATCGCGATAAAGGACCAAATCAATCGCGAAATCCATATATATATTTAATTGAAGGCCCCATTTCGTGTCCCAAAAACAGAATTCACAATCTACTTTGAATATCAATAATATGAAGTATCACAGATAAGTATTAATATATTTGACATATCAAAATGATATACAACCATATAAACAATAATTAATTAAAAACAGGACGAGACAAAACAAGACTAAACAAGGGAAAAACACAGCAAATATCATCCCCCCAACCCACCCCCCAAAAAATCAAAAACCCCAGATCAAAGGTCCTCAAAGAAATGATCGATAACTCAAATTTTCATTAAACCCAGGAAATATTATTGCTTTTAAATTATATATCCATCTTGCTTCTATTTGTAAGAGTTTTTTGTCAACACTCCCCCCTCGTGTAGCACCGATTTTTTTAGGGAAGGAATCACCCCCAAATGTAATGAAATAAAGGATACTCCGAATAAATTAGAAACAACTACTTGTTCGGAACTGTCCATTATTAATTTGTCCTCCTATGTACTAACTGAATATGAAAAAGAAGTTCTGAAATTTGGCCTTACATTCTGCCCTAACAAAAATATTGATATATTTGAATTAATAAAGGACGTACATTTATTTTCTCGCAAATTACTTTATAAAACTATGTTTGACAAAAGTGAGACTGTATCCACTCGGAATGTACATGAGGATAAATTGGAGGATAGCATAATTGAGTACCAAGCGATTCAAGATTTGATGGACCTTTGGGAGGAAGGACAGACCTTCTCGGACGACCCGGGAATGCTTGAGCCCGTTGGTCTGACGATTGAGGGTCTGTCGTTCCCCCCTCCACAATCTTTTAAACCCAAATCGAACAATTTTCCTCAACTAAATATTAATCCAAACATTTGGGCATTTACCCAACAAGTTTGCCGAAAAATAGAAAATAGTTCATTTGGGTCTGTTGAAAATTCCAATCTTAATGAACATCAATTGCAGGCATTACACTCTTTACAATCTAATTCCAACTTGATAATTAAACCAGCGGATAAAGGAGGTAATCTGGTTGTCATGGACAAAGAGCAATATGTTCATATGTGTCTTAAAATTTTAAAAAACAAAGATTGGTATCGCCCTATTTCAATCACGATAATTACCAATTATGAGATGCAATTCCGCAATATCATATTTAAAGCATACAGATCAGGAACTATTGACAAAAATACCTGGGAATTTCTAAATACTAAAGATCCTAAGATACCTACCTTTTATGCGCTCCCGAAGGTTCATAAATCCTTATTAGAACCTCCGGGAAGACCAATAATATCTAGTTGCCAATGTTTAACGGAAAACAGTAGTTCACTAATCGATAACTATCTACGTCCACACGTTACATCATTATTCTCCTATATTAAGGATACGATAGACTTACTTAAAACAATTGAGGGAATGTCTTTACCCCCAGATTGCTGGCTTGTCACGGTCGATGTGGAATGTCTCTACAACGCCATCCCCCATGATAGGGGGGTGGGAGTTGTGCGGACATTCCTCAGCGAAAGAGGCCCTCGAGGTGCTAAATATACGGACTTTGTAGTTGAACTGTTGAACTTTGTGCTTAGACACAATATTTTCCAGTTTGATCAGACCCATTACCTCCAGGTACAGGGGGTTGCGATGGGGACCAAATGTGCCCCATCGTATGCCAACCTGTACCTGGGGGGATGGGAAAAAGAACTATTCTCGCGAGAAGATATGATACCCATGATTGAAAAGGTCCTTGCCTGGTATAGGTATTTGGATGATATCCTTATTTTTTGGTCTGGGACTGAAATTGAATTAAATCAATTTTTCCAACAAATTTTGATTAATGACTATAATCTCTACTTTACTCTTAAATATGATAGAAGGGAGGTTGAATTTTTAGACCTAAAGATTCATGTTGACTCTGAAGGCCTACTGACCTCCTCTATCTTTAGGAAGCCGACGGCTGGAAATACCATTCTACATGCCAAAAGCTCACATCCACCATCCCTGATAAGATCTATACCGTATAGTCAATATCTCAGGCTCAAACGAAATTGCAGTCAGGAATCAGATTATAAATTAGCAGCTAGAGAGCTACATGATAGACTAATAGTACGTGGATATACCCACAAATGCCTGAAAAAAGCATATAATCTAGTCCAGCAAAAAGATAGGAATACCCTTATTTTTACTAAAAAACCTGTGAAAATAACCAAAACTGTAAGATTAATTACTCGACATTCTAATCAAAATAAAAAATTTAGAGATATAATACAGACATTTTGGCCCCTACTATTAGCCGACCCTGTGGTGTAGAAATATGTTAATGAATGTCCTGAGATTACTTACAAACGCGCTCCCTCCTTGAAGGACCGTTTGGTACATAGTCATTATATTGACTGTGATAATGAATCCAAAATAGGGAAATATGGTTCCTACCCATGTGGACATTGTGATATGTGCAGATATATGGCTAGCTGTAGTAGATTTAAATTACCAAATGGAAATTGGCACCAATTGAAATCCTGTGTGAACTGCTCCACACCTGGCATAGTGTATTTGGCGCAGTGCCGGTGTGGAGGATTTTACATAGGCAAAACAAAAAGAGCCTTCGCAATAAGGATGAGAGACCATATAAAACCAATCCTTAATAAAAAAATGACCACAGCAATTGGTAGGCATATAGGCCTACATCATGACTTTAACCCAGACTATATTAGATTCCAGGCTTTAGATCGTGTCCCACTCTCTTCAAGAGGGGGGAGTGTTGACAAAAAACTCTTACAAATAGAAGCAAGATGGATATATAATTTAAAAGCAATAATATTTCCTGGGTTTAATGAAAATTTGAGTTATCGATCATTTCTTTGAGGACCTTTGATCTGGGGTTTTTGATTTTTTGGGGGGTGGGTTGGGGGGATGATATTTGCTGTGTTTTTCCCTTGTTTAGTCTTGTTTTGTCTCGTCCTGTTTTTAATTAATTATTGTTTATATGGTTGTATATCATTTTGATATGTCAAATATATTAATACTTATCTGTGATACTTCATATTATTGATATTCAAAGTAGATTGTGAATTCTGTTTTTGGGACACGAAATGGGGCCTTCAATTAAATATATATATGGATTTCGCGATTGATTTGGTCCTTTATCGCGATTGTACCGATTGATATATTGGGGTATATATACATATACTTTTCTGCCCCCCTTATCTATTTTATTTTTTATCCCCCATTGGTTTTTATTTATAAATCTTTTCCATTCCCCACGTGTGGTCTGGCATGCGATTTATGATTTGTTCGAATATCGCATGTAATTATGATGCATGACTCCTGGTCGGCAGCTTTTGGCACTTTGGCATTGGAGAGGAGCATATGGACGCCCGAGGGCACCTTTGCTGGATCGGATTATATCTGATTGAGCGGGCTGCCCATTGGTTAGCGGTGATCCCTGCGTGCGAGATAGGGAAACACACACTCTTGGAGCAATATGAGGGTGCTAGCCAGAGCGTTGCTTTAGCTGCGCTCTGGCTGCCCCCTCCTGTACGTTTCCCTGAACACCGGTGTTTGCACCGAGGCCTTGTGGGAAATGTAGTCTCCAGATTCCCCTAATGGCTCTCTCGCGCAGGCGCACTGCCGCTGTTTACGTCCGCATCGAGCCGGTGACGTCAGACGCCGGCTCGATGGACGGCGGTATATTTATTGGGACACAAAACATTCGGCTCTATTGTGGGGGAGCCGCGCTAGGAGGAAGTCCACGCTTGCTGACTGGTTAGTAGTTTTAACATTTGATTGCTGAGAATGACTCTCTTTCTTTATCCACACTTCAATTAATGGTAAATGTATTTTTCTTTCTTAGATATCGTGTAAACAGGTTGCAGAGCCCATGTGAGTGTGCTATCACTCTGGGCTTGTCTTAACCTGAAGGAGAATTCCTTATGCACTTTGGTGGATATAATATAATATCTGGGAAATAAAATATATTAAGGAAATTCTACTTTATCGTCAGTAAATGTAAGTGGATGTATTTAAATAAATAGTAATTGGGCCCCACTAGTATAAAATATTCATTAAATTAAAAATGCAAAAATCTTGAAATGATTGTTATATTAAAATATAATTCTCTTTTTTTTAAAAAGGCTACAGATTACTCCTATATATTGACTATAGTATAAAATATAATAACAACATAGCTCTTATTTATAAATAGTATGCTGATATGATACAATTTTTCTGTCCCAATTAGCCGCCGTCTATGCCCTCTCCAGCTATATTGCCTGGCTGCTGTACTTGTTGCCCTGCATTCCTCTATCCATCTGGTAGTCATATAACTTTTCCTGGGGTACGAATGGGTCGGTAAAATGGGGGTGAGCATATTTCCATCATTTCTTTGAACCTCACTCATGTCCTTTAAACACTATATATGTCGATTACTTGTATGAATTATGTACAAAGAAATGTATTTTGTGAAATTAATTTATGTTTTCTCTTTTTTTGAATTTATTATGTTGGTAGTTGGCTTATCCTCTGATGAAGCATTAAGCGAAACATGTCGGGATAAATCAATCGCAACTACCTCAACTTTACCATCTATTGGACCACAAAGTTGTATCTAACCTCAGTATGATTATACAGATCATTGTTCTGCTTTTATGAATTATGTATAAATAAATTTTGTAATTTTTTAATAAGAATACAGTTTTTGACTTATTGCACCGTTAACATCCCACTCCCTTAGGCTTGGTTTACCTTAAAAAACCTTTTTTGATATTTCTAAAAAGGGATGAGGTGTCAATTAATGGGGTACTGATGGAGGTTTGAATCATTTCCTTGTTTGACTCATAAATTTTACATCTTTTTCCCATTGGACTTGTGGACTCGTATTCCCCCTCCCCCTCTCATTACAGTTTAGTCACCTATTGTTGTTTTATTGATCTCATTGTTTTACGCGCCCATTTTTGCTATGGTCAGGGTTTTATAGTGTATGTTTTTTCCTCTGTTTTATTATGCATGTTGCACCGGTTCTTCTACTCCCAGTTCTATGAATAAAGTATTTTAGTACAATGTGTATAAAATTAGTATCTGTAAAATGTCCTTTTATCTCACGCTTACATTTATTTTTAGCTGTAAAAACAAGGCAGATGGAACCATAAATGTTGAAGAGAACGGTGTCTCCGGTAAAGGACGGTTTTCCGTGAAGATGTTCAAGTTTGTTGGAAACTCCAACCGCGTGTTTCTACACTGCGCTGTCAGCCTGTGTGACTCCGGCACTGGATCCTGTGCACCTGTAAGTAGATTTCCCGCTATATAAAGAAAGTTAGAGCAGATAAGAAAGCTGGTCTAGTCCCGGAGTCCATAAATCAGGATACCTGCAACAACGAGGCATACACTCAAAACAATGGCCTCCTCACCAGAGTGATGGCTTTTATTGTCTAATATGAATCAGAAAATACGACCAGTTTGCTAATCACTGAATCTCCTGAATGTAGCCTTACAATGTAAGGAGCCGGGCAAACACGGTCCATGAACTCTACGATTCTCCACATACTGGACAATTCTGCAACTATACGAGGTGGTGGGTTTCGTGACTAGTTTCGTAACACGCCAACACATGCCAGAACAAGACTGCACACACACACAACAGTGGCGGCTGGTGAGATATTTTTTTGGGAGGGCAGCAAACAAACAACACACCCCCCACACTGACAGCCCCCCACCCCCACCCCGGGTGTGGTGGGGCTGTGGTGTCTTCTCCTGGAGTGCGGGCAGCAGCGGCTCCAGTATCTGCTCCTCAAGCTTCCTCCGCCATATGTCTCCTCTTCTGCCAAGTTATAGCACTATTTATCCAATAGGATCGTTAATCGCTTGGCGTCCATGCTATAGCCGAATGACGGCCACAGTGCGGACTGTGAGCCTCCTGAGTCCCCGCTGCACGCTCCCCTCGCAGGGCGCATGCTGTGATCACTGAGTCACTGAGACTCGGGTGATCACAGATCCGAGTAAGGGGCCAGTCCTGGCCCCTTACCAGGTGATCAGCTGATAGGCCAATGACAGCTGATCACGTGTGTAAACAAAAGCTCATTAATCGTTTTTTTTTTCTCCTCACGCTGACAGCATGAGGAGAAGAAAAAGCCGATCACCGGCTTATGTGCAAGGGGCATTGGTCCCGAAGAGGAAAGAGGTGCATCTGCCTCATTAGTGCCAATCAGTACCCCTTGCCAGTGCCACCTGCTAGTGCCCACCAGTGCCACCTATCAATGCCCATGGGTGCCACCTATCAATGCCCACCAGTGGTTACAATCAGTGCCCCAGTGCCACCTAGCAGTGCTGCCTATCAGTGTAACCTACCAGTGCTGATCAGTGTCCAATTACCGGAAGGAAGTTCACTTCTTCCCCCCTCCCTGCAATCTTCTGGAACACGTCACAGGTCCCAGAAGATCACCCAGCCATTCACAGCGCTCACCGCGGCTCTCGCATGCTAAGTGCGCACCCGGCTGTGAAGCCACAGCCAGGCACCCACAGTTAGAATGCCACCCCCACGGAGAGGAGTGGGGCTTGGTAAGCCCCCATTGCTGGACCCTGGAACAGGTAGGTGTCTGATTATTAAACCTCAGAAGATACACTTTTTGTAGCTGCTGACTTTTCAATGGGTGGAACTCTGCTTTAAGTAGTTAGAACAGAAGGTATTTACATATCCTCACTTCCAGCACAAACCAAAGCAAGGAGCTCAGGCTCCGATTATGGGAAGGTGGGGGGGTGCAATGGAAAGCATTGGGCTCCATTCCCTTAATGCATTTTCTTTAAATACAGTATGAGAGGGATAAGATGTGACCACCGATCAGTCAGCTCATCAGCTTACCTTGTGAATACTGTGATGATTTCATCTTATATGGGTGACCCCGCGTCACAAGTCCCTATTTTCTTAATGATCTTCTTTGTTTCTAGGTCTGTGCCGAAGCAGGCAGTCGAAACGAAGGAACTAGAGGATCCCCCAAGAGTTATGATGGTGCTCTGTCAATTGGACCTATTGTGGGATCAGGTAAACTTTGTGATTGGATATACATAAACATAATGTATATATATATATATATCAGGGTGTTTCATTTTCTAAGGGAAAAAAATAAAGTGTACAAGTGATGTAAAAGTTATATATGCTAACCCCTCATTGCACAAGCTACTAACATCCTTTGGGGGTATTTCTGGGTACAAGGTTAACACCTCTAAAACTGAGGCCCTCCCCATACACATTCCTGCCACACAACTTTCTAGATTAAAAGAATCTTATCCCTATAGATGGTGCAGTGATTCACTCAAGTACCTGGGGGTTTTTCTAACCCCTTCTTACTCCCACCTGTTCCGTGCAAACTTTCCTGCCCTGTTTCAGGATATAAATAATTCACTACTGACCTGGTCTAAATACCCTTTATCCCTGCTGGGCAGGATCAACGTCCTTAAAATGTCAGTCTTGCCCAGACTGCTCTACCACTTTGAGACACTGCCAGTCGCCGTTCCGACCCCTCAGCTTAAACTTCTCCGACGACGTTTCCTTAAATTTATTTGGGCTGACAGGTCTCATCGCTTTGCCAGCTCTGTGGTGTTTGCACCCACGGGTCGGGGAGGGTTGGGTGCTCCGGATATTGTGAAATATTATCAAGCTACCCATTTACGAATTATTGCTACCTGGTCCTCTCTTAATGCCACAAGTCGGTGGGCTGCTATTGAAAAGGGGGTCCTGTATCCGGTTCACCCATGCTCCTTGATCTGGGGCGTCCCATCCCTACTGCCCTCTACCCTTAGACGTCAATGTACGGGCCCAATGTCATTTACTTTGGACGTGTGGCAAAAGTGTAACAAAAAGTACTCCCTCTCCTCGGCTTGCCCCCCCCTCGCAAATGTCTTATTTAATCCTACTATCCCTGATGGATTGTCTATGGGTAGGATTTCCCCGTGGCTAGATCCCCCTCTTTTCCAACTTAGACACCTGGTAAACCCTGTCTCCCGTAGACTCCATGCCTTTGAGACCTTGCGAGAAAAATATGACATTCCCAAACATTCGTTTTACTTCTACCTACAGGTGAGACACTTTTTTAGCTCTAAGTCTCCGACTTTAACCCTTGACACTCCCACAGCTTTTGAACATATCTGCGCTCAAGGCCCACATCAACTTAATTTAATTTCCTCTATTCACCGAATCCTCCATGAGTCGACCCCTCTAAACGAATCTACGCATTTGTACATGAGCAGATGGTCTCAGTTGTTGGACAAGCCTATCTCCCTGCAGTCGTGGGATAGGATTTGGTCCTCTACTTTCAAATCCTCTAAGAGTGTCACGCAAAGGGAAACAGCAATAAAAATCCTTATGTTTTGGTATAAGACCCCCGATGTCATCCACAAATACGATTCCTCAGTCTCGTCATCTTGTTGGCGATGTGGACTTGGCATCGGGTCATTGTTTCATATCTTCTGGAAATGCCCTTTGATACGGCCCTTCTGGATAGCGGTGGGGTCTTTGGTGGTGGAGGTGACAGGGGTATCCCTCCCGATTGATCCCCTACATTGTTTGCTGGGTCTCCCTGTACCAGGTATACCTAAAAACACCAATCGACTGGTTTCCTACATTTTACTTGCTGCTAAGAGGCTTGTCCCATTGTGCTGGTTGTCCAGTGCAACCCCCCCCTGGCCTAGGTTACTCCAACTGGTGTCTGAAATTAGGAGAATGGAGTATTTGACAGCCTCGGTGCATGATTTGGTTCCCCAGTTCGATAAAGTGTGGGAACCCTGGGATCGATCGGCATATGGGGCTCCCCCTGCCGGTACATCCATCTGACTGCAGCTACCGACCGGGGCTCTTTGTTGGTGGCTACCGTCCCCCCCTTCCCTACCCAGTTCTCCGGGTATTCTGTCCCTCCCCTTCCGGGGACTAACTATGCTGACCATGTGAATGTTCGAACGTTTTGCCTTTCTCTTTTGGCCTCCGGCCACTTGTTGATCAGAATAGTTTGTTTGATTTACATTAACTGTTTGTTCTTTACAGTACGTGATACGGATACGCAGTTCACCTCTGTGCCTGCGTATGTGGACATTTTTCTCTGTCTGTTGTAACTTATGTTTTTCACCATGATCTATATCTCTCTTTGTGTACTGAATCTTCCAATGCACTAGTGTATTGTTTTTGCTTTGAAAATTAATAAAAATGACAATTATAAAAAAAAAAAAAAGTTATATATGCTAAATTTGAAGAAGACTGGATAATATTTAGAGGTTGCACACTTTGATCTGTGTTGTAAAAGTAGGCAAGAAATATGATTTTTCAATGTTAATTACTTTTATTGGGAAAACTAGAAATCACAAACTTAACCTCCCTGGCGGTGATCCCGCGTCTGGCTCGGGCTGGGATTTCAGTACCATAAGCGGTAACCCTCGAGCCAGACTCGGGATCTCATCGCTGGATACAGGGAGAGGTTACTTACCTTGTCCCCTGGATCCAGCGATGTCCTCCCCGCTGTGTGAGTGAGCCGTGTCCTCCGCTCGATTCACACAGTGCCCGAGTGCCGCCGAGCTCCGTTCCCTGCGACGTCACGGCGCACGGCAGAGGAGATCGGCGCCAAATTCAAAAAAGTAAAAACACACAAAACACACACACAGTACTGTAATCTTACAGATTACAGTACTGTATAAACAAAAATACATACCCCCTTTGTCCCTAGTGGTCTTTCCAGTGCCCTGCGTTCACTTTTATATTATAAATACTGTTTTTTCTACCTGGAATTTGGAGGTTGTCCATAGCAACCAAAAACTGTCCCTTTATGTCAAAAGTGATTTTAGACCAACTAGAAAACAGCGATAATAAATTATAATCACTTGCAGAATTGAGCGATAGCGATTTGTGGGGAAATTCATCATCAAACACTAAATCTAATGACAGCGCCAATTCTGCAAATGAGCAAATTTCTGTGTTTTTGGATTTGATTACATTATTGAATCATTTTTTATAATTATTTATTATCATTAGTTATTATATTATAAATTTTATCATACCAGGGATGTCTGTTAGACTCTTGTTTGAACAGATTTAAGAGAGTTACTGTATTCCTAATGCCGCGTACACACGTAGCCGACTATCCGACGGACTTAGACTGGCGGACTTCCCGCCAGACTGTCCGTCGGACTTTCCGAACGGGCTACTTGCCCACACACGGCACTTTTTCAGCGGACTAATATGGTGTACAAAGTCCGCCGTACTATCCGCCCTACTTTTGAAATGAACGGACTCGCCCACACATGCGGAGGAAAATCCGCTCACTTCGAGCGGGTCTCCAGGTAGGCCGGGCCCGCGAAGGAGACGCCGCTGGCCCCGCCACCTGGTATGGACTTAAAGGGGAACCCCAACGCCGAAAAAAAAGTCCACAACAGACCCTTCTCCGAGCACGCTACCCAGCCGGCCAGGAAAGGAGGGGTAAGCGAGCGCCTCCCCCCCTCCTCCTGAGCCGTACCAGGCCGCGTGCCCTCAACATGGGGGGTGCCTTGGGGAAGGGGGGGCCGCGCGGCCCCCCCACCCCAAAGCACCTTGTCCCCATGTTGATGAGGACAAGGGCCTCTTCCTGACAACCCTGGCCGTGGGTTGTCGGGGTCTGTGGGCGGGGGGCTTATCGGAATCCGGGAGCCCCCTTTAATAAGGGGGCCCCCGGATACTGCCCCCCCACCCTATGTGAATGAGTATGGGGTACAATGTACCCCTACCCATTCACCTGTAAAGTAAAGTACAAAAAAACCACAACACACAAGATAAAATAGTTTATTGCACAGCTCCGGGGGTCTACCGTCTTTGGGGGTCTTCTCGCCGGACTCCTCCGCTATCTTCTTCTAGCTCTTTTGCTAGCGGAGGAGCCCGGCATTATTCTTCGTCGCGGCCTCTTCTTCCGACTTCGGGGGTCTTGTCCCCCTCTTCGGTTCTTCTGCTGGGCCACCGCGTCTTCTTATAGCTCTTCTGTCGCCGCTGCCGCCTTCCGTTCTTCTTCTTATTCTTCTCCTTCTTCTCCTGGAGATGTTGACTCAAAGCTCTCTCCAGCCGCAATGCCAGGGACGCGCTCTGCGGCCACTTATATAGGGACAAGGGGCGGGTCATCAGTTGATGTCACATGGGTTGATGTCACATGGGTTGATGTCACATGGCGACAGTCCCAGCATCTTCCGGGACTGTGACATCGTAAGGGGGCAGGGTCACCATGTGACATCAACCCATGTGACATCAACTGATGACCCCGCTCCTTGTCCGCCGCAGAGCGCGTCCATGGCATTGCGGCCGGAGAGAGCTTTGAGTCAACATCTCCAGGAGAAGAAGGAGGACTGTATAGGACTGTATAGTCCTTCTTATCAAGTGAAGCCCACAGACTTTGCTTTGATAAAAGTGATCAATGTGTGCAACCTCTAAATATTATCCAATCTTCTTGAAATTTAGCATATATATCTTTTACATCACTGAGACTCGGGGCGTAAGCAAAGTCATATGAAAAAAACTAATTTTTGGAAAAATGTATATATATATATATTTTATGCTTAATGATTTTTATCTATTTGTAAGCCCCACATGATACCATAGCACCAAAACTCCTTCTAGAACAGAGATTATTCCAGGAGCACGGAGGACTTGGGCAGAAGTGGTTGTCGTATGTCTCATAGACATCGCCCATTCTCTACAATGTAAAATAGATGAAGACCAATCGGGGGGGAAGAAATGGGAACCCTTATAAGGTGTATACCAGACTGATGTACAAAGAATCTACTGAAACATAACTGAATCACAAATAGTTACATAGTAGGTGAGGTTGAAAAAAGACACAAGTCCAACCTATGTGTGTGATTATATGTCAGTAATACATTGTATATCCCTGTATGTTGTGGTCATTCAGTTGCATATCTAATAGTTTCTTGAAACTATCAATGCCCCCCCCGCTGAGACCACCGCCTGTGGAAGGGAATTCCACATCCTTGTCGCTCATACAGTAATATGAGAAGGAGACCCCAGGGAACTAGCTGGGCATAATCATAACTTTTAGCCTAATAATTAATGCCAATCTTCTTGAAATTTGGCATTTATATCTTTTACATTTTTAGGACCGGAAAGGATTTGCCGCCTCAATGACCAGGTAATTTTTTTTTAGCGAAACGGCACTGCGTCGCTTTAACTGACAATTGCGCGGTCATGCGACACTGTCCTCAAACAAAATGAATTTCTCCCCCCCCCCCCCCTCACAAATAGAGATTTCTTTTTGGTGGTATTTGATCACCTCTGCGTTTTTTGTTTATAGCACAAAAACTAAAAAAAGAGCGACAATTTTGAAAAAAATAAATCATTGTTTTACTTTTAATAAATACCTATAATAAACATCCCCCAAAAAAATATTAAAAAAATGAATTTCTTCATCAGTTTAGGCCGATATGTATTCTTCTACAAATTTTGGGTTAAAAAAATAAAAATAAAAAAATCATATATTGATTGGTTTGCACAAAAGTTATAGCGTCTACAAAATAGGGGATAGTTTTATGGATTTTTTTAATTTTTTTTATTTATTTTCCTAGTCTCTTTCATCTCCGTGTATCACCTGAGGCTGTTCACTTCACTGGGTATATATGAGGGTTTACAAACATTCTAATGTTACTTTAACCTATCCCTAAAGTTTAGCCCTTCTCACTGAAGAATTATCCCTATTTAATACATTTAAAAGAGAATGGCTGCACTCTCTATTTAAGTGTTATGACCAGGGTAGGAACAGGCGATAGATAATTGTTAGGGATGGATTAAAGTTGGGGAACTATGAGGGCCTACAGTGATTATAGCATTTGCTATAATAAGCCAATGTCTACAAGACTCTGGAGCTGAACACACAGGCCAACTCCTCCCTGCCAATTGGTCAATGAAGATGCCCTTCATAGATATGAGCCAATAAGTAAGAAGCAAGAAGAAACCTCTTAGCCCTTGTACACACGGTCGGACATTCCGACAACCAAATCGTCGGATTTTGTCCGACGGATTTTGTCCGAAACTGTTGCATACACACGGTCGGACAAAGTCGTTGGAAAATCCAACGTGATGACGTTATTTCGTTATGATGGGACTACATTCAGGCTAGTAGCCAATAGCTTTGGTGTAGGAATTTGATCTGAGCATGCGTGGCACTTTGTCCGATCGGAATTCTCTACACATGATCGGAGTATGTCCGATCGGAGCATTTTGTCGGAAAATTTTTCCAACAAGTTGGAAAACTTGGTCCGTCGGATACTCCGACGGAAACAGTCTGATGGAGACCACACACAGTCGGATTATCCAACAAAACGGTCGGATCGGACAACATTCCATCGGAATCTCTGACCGTGTGTACAAGGGCTAGGAGTTCTGAATCGCAGGCGCGTATCATCAGTTTATAATAAAGCATTGGATTAGACATGTGCACTGCTTAAAGAGGAAGTAAACCCTGATGAGTTTACTTCCTCTTTCATTCCCTGCAAAGGCAAAGCATAATGGACTACTATGCATCGCATCGCATCGCATCGCATAGTAGCCCATTATGTGTCACTTACCTGACACAAGAGCCAGCGAAGTCGCCGCTGTCCCCTGTAGTCCGCCGCATCCATCTTCTTGGTGGGGTCTCGCAGCTCCGCCGCTGTCATTCGGCGAAGCCGCGATGACGTCACTCCCGCGCATGCGCACGGGGGCCGACACGCGCGGCAGCTCCGTCGCTGAGAATGCCGCGCTCAGTGTGCCTGCGCACCGCTGTCTACGGCGCATGCGCCGTAGACAGCGGTGCCTGTTTTCGGGCAAATATCTCCTAAACCATATAGGTTTAGGAGATATTGCTTGGACCTACAGGTAAGCCTTAATCTAGGCTTACCTGTAGGTCAAAGTGGTTTGTAAGGGTTTACAACCACTTTAAATTTCATTTTTTTTTGGGTCATTCATTATGATCACAATTCATAAATTCGTAAATTTGTAAATTTGTAAATCTGAAAGAAAATCCGAAAATTCGAAAGAATAACTATTAAATTATGGGTATTGGAATTTCCTTTCAAATGTGGCTGTTAGTGAATGTAATGAATACGAATTCATCCAGAGTTACAAATTATCAGAAATAACGAATGCCGTATCTAAACAAATGGAACGGAACAAATGAATAATAATAAACATTTTTATTATTATTGTTATTTATTATTATCCATTCATTTAGATTCAAAATCCATTATTTCAGGATAATTTTGTAAACTTCAGATAAATTCGTATTTGTTACATTCACTAACAGAGAAATTTGAAAGGAAATTTCAATAGCTTTAATTTAACAGTTAATAATAGTTAAGTTATTATTAGTTATTATTATTATTTCAAATTTTCACTTTTTTCGGATTTTTGGATTTTCGAATTTACGATTTTCCTCTTTTACAAATGTTTTGAATTTATGAATTTACGAGAAAAATTTGTTAAACTGGTTTTCGTTAATTCCAATATTTTGGAAATAACAAATTTGTTGAAATTTGTTTAAAAAAATAATAATAATTTGGAAAAAAAAAAAAAAACGAATTGCACATGTCTACATTGGATTTCTGGACCACTGTGGTTCTCCATAAGGTATGAGAGATGTCCGGGGTCCAAGGACGCCATGGGTAAAATGGAACCAATTTCTTTAGCTGTATCAGCTGGATCCGTTATTGGATCGCTTCCTGAATCATTATATATAAACCCCCCACCCCTTTTATTGGGAAAAGCCTAAAAGTGCCGTTACTTAGTGTTCATTAACAACGGTGGTGGACTTGTCTGGAAATGAACAGTAATTTACTCCACTTCTCTGAACCATAGAGCACTCCTTACACCCGTCATACGGTATAGTGTCATAGAGCTCGTTGATCATTTCATGAACGATTGAACTGATCAATGGTGTACTGTAGATGTTCTCACGCTACTAAAGTTTTGATTATGTGATATAATCAGTAAATACTACAATCTATATAATCACTGATATGTCATCTGTTTTTATTCTCTACAGAAGTCAGCTCTTCCACCATCACTGGTAAGTTTTTGTATTTTCTTTACATTCTTATTGTAAGCAGTGATGAGAGAAACTGACAAACACTTTGTTGTTTACACTAATTACACTGAATCCCTGGTGATCCTCCCATGAAGGTCCTTCTCCAGGCACTTCCTGTTATGGGGTGACAAATGTTTACTAATTGTGCTCCGGAGTTGTCTCCATGCCATACAAAATTCTGATGGAGAGTCTATACATATATACATGTGATGGGGACTTTCAGAACCGGACGGCTGTGGAACACCCTACAAAGCCTCGGGAACACACAGAGACAAATCCCACATGGGATAGAGTCAAAGCATGATCAGCTTTATTCAGGGGATTTCCACAGTTTGAACACTAGGGGGATCGGTTTCAAATTGGTTTTCGATATGACTCACAGTCTCATGAGACTTTTGGTAAACAACGCTTATTAGTGGCAGGTCTGCCAGGAAATTACAACCGTCCTCTCCAGTTTCCTGACCGGTAGTCTTGTTATCCCGGTATCTGATGGAGAGACGGTTGAGATCCTGCAGCCCGGATAAAGGGGCCGCAATAGATGGTGCAAACAGCCTAACAGGGAACCACCAAATAAAATCCCTTATTAGAGGCCGAAGACAGGAACCCGGTGGGTGAAAGGACAGTCCAAGACAGCAGACCAAGACAGAAGTACACAGGGGTCAATCAGAAGGCAGTGTCGGAAACAGGCAAGGTCAGCAACGAGATTGGCTTAAATCCAAGGGGTAATCCAAGAATCAGCGTCAGGAACAAGCAAAGTCAGTAACCATAAACAAATCGCATTCACCAAACTAGCAAACAGGAACCTATACTAGGGCAAGGACAGGAAGGAGAAGTGAGGATTTATAGGGTCACTGATCAGGTGACTACCATCTGCTGGTCCCAGGGTGGAGCCAACATCCAAACTCATGGAGTAGAACCAAACAGAGATTCGACCAATAAGAAAGTTCCTTGGTGGTTCAGGCAATAGGAACCCATCTGTGAATACCAGATCCCAGGATCAAATCCCAGACATGTGACAAGTTAGGATGTTCTCACAAGTAGTGATGGACGAACTTCCGACGGGACGTTTCGCGAACGCGAAACGCGAACGGACACAAACGTTCGCGAAAACGACCGTTCGCCGCGGGCTCCATTGACTTCAATGGGAGGCGAATTTCGCAAACCTTTAGGTCGAATTTGCGGCCACGGGGTAATTATTAGGGGGTAGCACGTAGTCCCACCACCTGGACAATAGCATAATACATGTATGAGGTGAATTTGGGATCGATAACTACAAGCATTTTTTTTTTATTTGGGAAATTGTTCTGACAATTCAGGACTATGGAGCTAATGAAGGCAATGGAGGAGAGGGAAGGTCAGGGACCAGGGTAGGCAAACAAGAGGGTGCAGGAGATACAGAGCACTGACAGCAGCACCGTAATACAGAGCACTGACATCAGCACCGTGACATACAGCGCTGACAGCAGCTCCGTGACATACAGCGCTGACAGCAGCTCCGTGACATACAGCGCTGACAGCAGCTCCGTGACATACAGCGCTGACAGCAGCTCCGTGACATACAGCGCTGACAGCAGCTCCGTGACATACAGCGCTGACAGCAGCACCGTGACATACAGCGCTGACAGCAGCTCCGTGACATACAGCGCTGACAGCAGCTCCGTGACATACAGCGCTGACAGCAGCTCCGTGACATACAGCACTGACAGCAGCTCCGTGACATACAGCGCTGACAGCAGCTCCGTGACATACAGCGCTGACAGCAGCACCGTGACATACAGCGCTGACAGCAGCTCCGTGACATACAGCGCTGACAGCAGCTCCGTGACATACAGCGCTGACAGCAGCTCCGTGACATACAGCGCTGACAGCAGCTCCGTGACATACAGCGCTGACAGCAGCTCCGTGACATACAGCGCTGACAGCAGCTCCGTGACATACAGCGCTGACAGCAGCTCCGTGACATACAGCGCTGACAGCAGCTCCGTGACATACAGCGCTGACAGCAGCTCCGTGACATACAGCGCTGACAGCAGCTCCGTGACATACAGCGCTGACAGCAGCACCGTAAGCAGCCCCAGGAGGAAGTCAGCACAGCACAGGGATGGTGTGATCCCCTCATAATAAGAACCCCCAGGAGGAAGTCAGCACAGCACAGGGATGGTGGGAGCCCCTCATAATAAGAACACCCAGGAGGAAGTCAGCACAGCACAGGGATGGTGGGAACCCCTCATAATAAGCAGCCCCAGTAGAAATATGACACCGCTCAACCTCTTCAAAGAGGAGGGTAGGGGCATATAGTACGGTGTGCTTTTTTGGGTCAGGGAAGTGAGCCAAATGAATTAAGAAGGTCTGTGTGCTTGATTCCAAAAATTGTTTATAGACATATACATGGTCTACTGATCACATGTGTTGAATTCCTCCGAGATCCATGCCTCATTCATTTTTAGAAATGTGAGGTAGTTAACACTGTGGTGAGCTAGGCGAGTACGCTTATCGGTCACAATCCCCCCTGCTGCGCTGAACGTCCTTTCGGACAGGACACTGGATGAGGGGCAAGCCAACAGTTCGATTGCAAATTGGGCAAGCTCTGGCCAGAGGTCAAGCCTGCCCACCCAGTAGTCTAGGGGTTCATCACTCCTCAGAGCGTCCACATCGGCCGTTAACCCAATGTAGTCGGACACCTGACGGTCTAGGCGTTCCCTGATGCTGGATCCGGATGACACCTGTCGATGGGTCGGCTGAAAGAATGACCTCATATCCGAAGTCACCAACACATCTTCAAACCGGCCTCTTCTTGCAGGCGCTGTTGGATTGGTACCCGCAAATCCTTCTCTGGGAGTGGGAATTGCTCCTCTGCCAGCGCACGCAAAAGCAGAATGCAGCATTTCTCGAAGCAAGGCCTGGAAGTGCTGCATTCTGACAGCCCTCTGCGACGGCGGTAACATTTCCGCCATTTTGTGTTTGTACCGGGGGTCTAAGTACGTTGCCACCCAGTACTGGTCCTTGACCCTCATGCTTTTTATACGGGGGTCCCTATTAAAACACTGGAGCATGAAGGCCCCCATTTGCACTAAAGTGGAAGCGGTGTGGTGGCCTGGCTCCTGCTCATCATCCAGGATAATGTCGTCCTCTTCATTCTCCTCTCCCCATCCTCGCACAACAGGGATCCCAGAAAGGTTTAAAGCATGCTCTTCTTGCTCCTGCTCATCCGCCCCGGCACCATCCTCCTCTGACTCCTCATCAGACTCCTGTTGTTGACTTGTCTCAGATAGAGTAGCCCCCCCTGGGAATTCATCCAGCATTGCGACTTCCTCATCTTCCCGCTCCTGCTCCTCCACAGCCTGATCAATGACACGACGCAATGCACGCTCCAGAAAGAAGGCATAAGGTACCATGTCACTGATGGCGCCATGGCTGCGACTGACCAGTTTGGTGATCTCCTCAAATGGCCGCAGAAGTCTGCATGTGTCGCGCATGAGCAGCCACTGGCGCGGTGAAAAAAAACCCAGCTCCCCAGAACCGTTTCTTTCGCAGAGTTCATACAGGTAGACGTTAACTGCACGTTTCTGCTGGAGCAGCCTATCAAGCATATAGAAGGTTGAGTTCCATCGCGTCGGGCAATCGCAAATAAGACGTCTGACCGGCAGATGGTGTCGCCGCTGAATGTCAGCAAGGCGAGCCATGGCCGTGTAAGATCTTCTGAAATGGGCCGAGATTTTCCTTGCCTGCCGCAAGATGTCCTGGACCCCAGGGTATTTGACAAGGAATCGCTGCACGACCAAGTTTAAGACGTGTGCCATGCACGGCACGTGCGTGATTTTGCCCTGTTTCAATGCGCTAAGCAGATTGGCACCGTTGTCACACACCACTTTACCAACTGTCAAATTGAGCGGTGTTAGCCACTCATCTGCCTGTGAACGCAAAGCTGAAAGGAGTGCCGGGCCAGTGTGGCTCTTTGCTTCCAGGCACAACAGACGCAGCACGGCATGGCAACGTCTCACCTGGCATGTGGAATAGGTTCTGGGGAGCTTGGGCGGTGCAGTGGAAGAGACGCTAGCAGCGGAAAAGGAGGAGGCAGCTGAGGAGGAGAGGGAGGAGGATGGAGTAGGAGGAGGAGAAGAAGAGTCAGGCCTGCATGCAATCCGTGGCGGTAAAACCAAATCTACACGGGTGCCACGGGTTACATGCTTGACGGCCGTCAGAAGGTTCACCCAGTGGGCAGTAAAACTGATATACCTTCCCTGCCCGTGTTTGCTAGACCACGTGTCTGTGGTCAGATGTATCTTGGCACCGACACTGTGTGCCAGAGATACATTCACTTGCCGCTGAACATGGCCATATAGCTCTGGGATGCCCTTCTCTGAGAAATACTTCCTTCCTGGGACCTTCCATTGTGGTGTTCCAATGGCCACAAATTTGCGAAAGGCCTCCGAGTCCACCAGTTTATATGGCAGTAGTTGGCGGGCTATGAGTTCTGACAAGCCAGCCGCCAACCGTTGGGCAAGAGGGTTATCCGGCGTCATCATTTTTTTACGCTCAAACATTAGGCCCACGGAAGCCTGCCTTTTTGCAGAAAAATGTGAGCTTGGCGTGATGGAAGGTGGAGTGGAGGACAATTGTGAGGAGAGAGGAGAAGGAGAAGTAGAAGACGAGGCTGGACGGTGAGAGCCTGCAGTGTGGCTTTGTGTGTTCCGTTGCTCCCACTGGGCTCGGTGATGGCTGCTCATGTGCCTTCTTAAGGCGGTCGTCCCTAGGTGAGTATTGGGCTTACCGCGACTAACGCGTTGACTGCAAAGATTGCAGATGGCAACGCTATTGTCAGCAGCGGACACGTTAAAAAAAGCCCACACTGCGGAGCCATGTGCCGGTGTCCTGGGAGCGCCAGATGTGACCGTACATGGTCGATGACTCGCTCCTGATACATTTGCAGTCTGCTTTGTCCCTGCTGTGCAATGTAAGTCATTGCTGCTTCTCCTCCCTATCTGCTGGTCCATATCTCCCTCTGAACTCCCCTCCTCTTCCTCTCTTGTGGGCACCCACGTGACATCACTAGACACGTCATCATCAACGTCACCTTCCCCACCGCTATAAGTAGAGTAGGCAGCAACACCGGGGACCAACCTCCTCCTTGGGCTGATCTGGGTACTGGCGTCAGACTGCTGAGTAGCGCTTGTTGCTACCTCCTCTTCCTGATCCAATACCAAGAGTGGCTGCGCATCAGAAATGTCCTCTTGATATGGATCGGAAAATAATTCCAGTGACTCAAGCGGAAGGTATGTGGTGGTGGTGGTGGTGGTCGTGTTGTTGGTGGTAGTGTCTTTGGGGGTGCACATAGCAGAGAGTGAAGAAGAGGGTGCAGATCGAGAGGATGAGGAGGGTGCAGAAGAGTAAGGCTGAGCGAGCCACTCAACCAAGTCTGGTGCATCCTTTAAAGTAATTGAACGCACCTTCTGCAACTTCCCACTTTGGCTCAAGCCTGTTGCTCCTGCCCTACCCCTACCACCCCTGCGGAAGGGCCTGCCTCTTCCTCTGCATGTCATTTTTTAAATGACCCTGTGACAAAACTCTTAGTCCCTATACCGCTGAAGGACTGCTGCAGTATAGGTGAGCGGTCAGCAGTGGTGCACGTCAACCCTATCTATTGTGGACCTATAGCGGTCCTTACAGAACAGCAGACTGTACCGCACTCAAGCCTATGTACCGTAGCACCCTATACCAAGTTACCAGTCCTTATAAGAACTTTTGTGGACCAAGCAGGTTGTGTATTAGTGTTTAGCAGACTGTACGTCAGTCCCTATACCGCTGAAGGACTGCTGCAGTATAGGGCAGCGGTCAGCAGTGGTGCACGTCAACCCTATCTATTGTGGACCGATAGCGGTCCTTACAGAACAGCAGACTGTACCGCACTCAAGCCTATGTACCGTAGCACCCTATACCAAGTTACCAGTCCTTATAAGAACTTTTGTGGACCAAGCAGGTTGTGTGTTAGTGTTTAGCAGACTGTGCGTCAGTCCCTATACCGCTGAAGGACTGCTGCAGTATAGGGCAGCGGTCAGCAGTAGTGCACGGCAACCCTATGTATTGTGGACCGATAGCGGTCCTTACAGAACAGCAGACTGTAACGCACTCAGGCCTATGTACCGTAGCACCCTATACCAAGTTACCAGTCCTTATAAGAACTTTTGTGGACCAAGCAGGTTGTGTGTTAGTGATTAGCAGACTGTACGTCAGTCCCTATACCAATGAAGGACTGCTGCAGTATAGGGCAGCGGTCAGCAGTAGTGCACGGCAACCCTATGTATTGTGGACCGATAGCGGTCCTTACAGAACAGCAGACTGTAACGCACTCAGGCCTATGTACCGTAGCACCCTATACCAAGTTACCAGTCCTTATAAAAACTTTTGTGGACCAAGCAGGTTGTGTGTTAGTGTTTAGCAGACTGTGCGTCAGTCCCTATACCGCTGAAGGACTGCTGCAGTATAGGGCAGCGGTCAGCAGTGGTGCACGTCAACCCTATCTATTGTGGACCGATAGCGGTCCTTACAGAACAGCAGACTGTACCGCACTCAAGCCTATGTACCGTAGCACCCTATACCAAGTTACCAGTCCTTATAAGAACTTTTGTGGAACAAGCAGGTTGTGTGTTAGTGATTAGCAGACTGTACGTCAGTCCCTATACCAATGAAGGACTGCTGCAGTATAGGGCAGCGGTCAGCAGTAGTGCACGGCAACCCTATGTATTGTGGACCGATAGCGGTCCTTACAGAACAGCAGACTGTACTGCACTCAGGCCTATGTACCGTAGCACCCTATACCAAGTTACCAGTCCTTATAAAAACTTTTGTGGACCAAGCAGGTTGTGTGTTAGTGTTTAGCAGACTGTGCGTCAGTCCCTATACCGCTGAAGGACTGCTGCAGTATAGGGCAGCGGTCAGCAGTAGTGCACGGCAACCCTATGTATTGTGGACCGATAGCGGTCCTTACAGAACAGCAGACTGTACTGCACTCAGGCCTATGTACCGTAGCACCCTATACCAAGTTACCAGTCCTTATAAGAACTTTTGTGGACCAAGCAGGTTGTGTGTTAGTGATTAGCAGACTGTACGTCAGTCCCTATACCAATGAAGGACTGCTGCAGTATAGGGCAGCGGTCAGCAGTAGTGCACGGCAACCCTATGTATTGTGGACCGATAGCGGTCCTTACAGAACAGCAGACTGTAACGCACTCAGGCCTATGTACCGTAGCACCCTATACCAAGTTACCAGTCCTTATAAAAACTTTTGTGGACCAAGCAGGTTGTGTGTTAGTGTTTAGCAGACTGTGCGTCAGTCCCTATACCGCTGAAGGACTGCTGCAGTATAGGGCAGCGGTCAGCAGTAGTGCACGGCAACCCTATGTATTGTGGACCGATAGCGGTCCTTACAGAACAGCAGACTGTAACGCACTCAGGCCTATGTACCGTAGCACCCTATACCAAGTTACCAGTCCTTATAAGAACTTTTGTGGACCAAGCAGGTTGTGTGTTAGTGATTAGCAGACTGTACGTCAGTCCCTATACCAATGAAGGACTGCTGCAGTATAGGGCAGCGGTCAGCAGTAGTGCACGGCAACCCTATGTATTGTGGACCGATAGCGGTCCTTACAGAACAGCAGACTGTAACGCACTCAGGCCTATGTACCGTAGCACCCTATACCAAGTTACCAGTCCTTATAAGAACTTTTGTGGAACAAGCAGGTTGTGTGTTAGTGATTAGCAGACTGTACGTCAGTCCCTATACCAATGAAGGACTGCTGCAGTATAGGGCAGCGGTCAGCAGTAGTGCACGGCAACCCTATGTATTGTGGACCGATAGCGGTCCTTACAGAACAGCAGACTGTAACGCACTCAGGCCTATGTACCGTAGCACCCTATACCAAGTTACCAGTCCTTATAAGAACTTTTGTGGACCAAGCAGGTTGTGTGTTAGTGATTAGCAGACTGTACGTCAGTCCCTATACCAATGAAGGACTGCTGCAGTATAGGGCAGCGGTCAGCAGTAGTGCACGGCAACCCTATGTATTGTGGACCGATAGCGGTCCTTACAGAACAGCAGACTGTACTGCACTCAGGCCTATGTACCGTAGCACCCTATACCAAGTTACCAGTCCTTATAAAAACTTTTGTGGACCAAGCAGGTTGTGTGTTAGTGTTTAGCAGACTGTGCGTCAGTCCCTATACCGCTGAAGGACTGCTGCAGTATAGGGCAGCGGTCAGCAGTAGTGCACGGCAACCCTATGTATTGTGGACCGATAGCGGTCCTTACAGAACAGCAGACTGTAACGCACTCAGGCCTATGTACCGTAGCACCCTATACCAAGTTACCAGTCCTTATAAGAACTTTTGTGGACCAAGCAGGTTGTGTGTTAGTGATTAGCAGACTGTACGTCAGTCCCTATACCAATGAAGGACTGCTGCAGTATAGGGCAGCGGTCAGCAGTAGTGCACGGCAACCCTATGTATTGTGGACCGATAGCGGTCCTTACAGAACAGCAGACTGTACCGCACCCAAGCCTATGTACCGTAGCACCCTAGACAGACCAAGTTACCAGTCCTGATAAAGAGCTTTGTGGAACAAGTGAGTTGTGAATGATTAGCAGACTGCAGCAGAAGGGCAGCAGTCAAGTATAATATTCTTTCTATATTTGGAAGAAAGAATATTATACGTGTACAAGCCTATTACCGTACCACTGATACCAGTCCTGAAAAGAACCTTTGTGGAACTAATAGTAACAGCAAGTCTTTAAAATTATCCTCACTGCCTGACACACTGCTTCCTGCCTGTCCCTATACAAATTGGCAAAAAAGAGTAGGCTGGAACGATTAGCTGGAACAGCTCTTTTGTGGACCTGATAGTAACAGCTAATGATGATGATGATGATGATGATGAAGAAAGACTAATCTGGCTGAGCTGTCCCTAAAATAGCAGCATACAGCGCTCTGTCCCTTTATCTAAACTGACAAAAGAAACTCAGGCTGCTGACCTAACACCTATACCAGTCCTGAAAAGAACTTTTGTGTACCAAATAGCTAGCGTTTTCTCTGTCCCTACTCCACACAGGATCCTTTCCCTACAGTGACAGAAGAAAGAATGTAAAATGGCCACCGGATCGGGTGTATTTATAGGTTAGGGGGAATGTCCAAGTGTCCATGAGCTGTCATGTCTCAATTGGTTGTCCTGTAACACATGATAAACGTGTCACGAAAGGTTAAAGTTCTTGTATACATTAAACACGTAAGTCCGCCGGGGCGAACGACGGAAAAAGGCGTTCGAACCCGCGGACGGCGAAAGTCGGAAATTCGCCGCGAAACGACCGCCGGGCGAACCGTTCGGCCATCACTACTCACAAGAAACTGTTTCTGCAGAGTCGGGCATGTCTGAACAAAACAAGATGTTGTGACTATGGATCACACATAATCTCATGAAAAATATACAGCATAGAAACCCCATTAACCCTTCAATAAATGGTGAAAATCCAGAGATAAGTGGTGATCATGATGAAGGGTTCAATATATAATTTAATATTTTAATTTATAATTAAAAATGAGTATTTAATATATTTCCTAATACAATTTTATTATTATTATTAGTTATAATAATATTATTCATTATAAGCAAGGACACATATCTGACTTTATACTGTCTCTGTGCGCCCATTGAAGGAATCACTTGTGTTTCAATATTCACACTCAATTTCATGGAGATTCATCCGGCATGGCGGCCAATGTAGACTCAGGTTGTCTCAGAAAAGGAAAATAACATGAAAGTATTTCTTTTCCAGGCGCTCACATATTGTGGACTCTCCTTATCCCGACTCTGACCATCTTGACGCAATCTTTGTAGTCACCACCCAGGACTGGTCACCGGATGAGACCGAAACAACTCATTTCAATGTTATTTTTGTTTATTTAGAAAGGCAAAGTCACAACCTTTTTTTTTTTTTTTTTTTTTTTAGAAACCTTTCAACGAGTTTGTATAATTTGATTTATTTTGATTTTGTGTTCTATCCTATTGTTTGCACGTTTATATTAAATAAAATGTATTACTCTGTTAGATCTAAAAATTGATTCATTGGATACTGTTTTTATTCATCATAGGTCAAATATACTCATCTCCCTTTTATGTATTGATTTTCTTTTTTCTTTTCTTTTGGTAACAAAAAATAAAATTTAATCTAATTCCACCTTTCAGATCATATTTCAGTGCATAATCATATATATATATATATATATATATATATATATATATATATATATATATATATATATATATATATATATATATATATATATATATATATATATATATATATATATATGTATGTATATATATATATTGTGGCAGCACGCAGGTAAAATCACCTGGTTGTATTCAGGATGGGAAATATGTGTGTCCTAGATTCAGGCTTTATGCAGACTTTTACAATTAGAGGGGAAGAGTTAATGAGCCCAGCTGTAGTAAGTGGGCTCATTAAGACCTCTACAAAAAAAAACAGCATGCATAGGGAGATGCTCCATCCTGGAACCAGTTTTGTGTGTGTAGACTGGGGAGTCTGAGATCTGTTCTGTGCGGTGAGTTAACGCCTGTGTGGCAAACCCCTACAATAGAGAAAGGGACTGGGGCAGCACAAGGCTGCACCCAGTTGTTAGACAGGGAGTCTACGTGTGTAGTTAGAGGTCAAGCTGACCAGGATTTATTTTCTTGTTTTATTTTGTTTGGCTGTTATATGTATCACTGCATGTAGCCTAAATAAACCGGATCTTTTATTTTTTGCACCTACACCGCTGTCTGCTGTGCCTGACTTTGTGTTGTGAACCCATCCAGGGGGTCACACACACCCGCTACCGAGCGAACCCCCTCACAATATATATATATGTATATATATATATATATATATATATATATATATATATATATATATATATATGTGTGTGTGTGTATATATATATATATATATATATATATATATATAAAATATGTGTGTATGTGTGATTCTGGGTAGGGGGCGTCAGCATGCGTCATTGACGTGCCTTGATTAATCACAGCAGGAGCTGATCAGTGGGTGTCGGACAATGGATGACCACCAGCACCCACTGATCGGTGAGGAGAAAGGAAGAGCTCCATGCAGCCTATGTAAACAAGGCAAAGCTCTGTCCTGTCTTTGGAGATGTGATAGATTTAGTTTCTCTGCAAAGCATATCCCTTATGTACACACATAAACACTGGCTAGGCACATATTTAACTGATCACCTCTGATGTTTAACCCCTTCCCAGCCAGTGTCTTTAGTGGCATTGGTCCTTAAAAATTGTCAGTGTCCGATTATCCATCGCAGTCCCGCCATAAGTCTCTGATTGCCGCCTACTAGTATAAAATAAATATATATAAGTACAAATTCCAGTATATATCCCATAGTTTGTAGACGCTATAACTTTTGCTCAAATCAAGTCAATATACACTTTTTGGGATTTTTTTTTTACTAAAAACATGTAGCAGAATACATATCGGCCTAAATTTATGAAGAAATTTGATTTTTACATTTTTTCAGATCCAATGCTCCAATGTCGATGTGAGGTCTTTTTGACCCCCCCCAGATCTCACATTAAAGAGGTCCTGTCGTGCTTTTTTTTCTATTACAAGACAAAATGTAAAGCGCCCTGTCCCGCCGAGCTCGCGCTCAGAAACGAAAGCATTACGTAAGTCACGCGTAAACCGTCATACGTAAACGGTGTTCGAACTACACATGTGAGGTATTGTAACTCTGTAACTCAAAGCTGGTAGCCTGTAGACATTTTTAAACGTCGCCTATGGAGATTTTTAAGGGTCAAAGTTTGTCGCCATTCCACGAGCGGGGGCAGTCATGAAGCGTGACATGTTCGGTATCAATTTACTTGACGTAACATTATACCTGAATATGAACTGTTTTAGGAGAAGTTTTTGCAAATACATGTTGTAGCAATTCACACTAATGCGTTTTTTGATGCATTTTTCAGATATGTAGGGAATTTTTTAAACACAGGTTGCAATGGAACACGTTCACATCAATGCATTTTTGTGCTTTTTGGAAAGGGGCGGGGACTTTTTCTCCATCAAAATGCAGCATTTTGCATGTAATAGACTTCAACTGCTACTGAGTTTGGGAGTAGGGGTTGTTGTGGAAATTTGATTGTATAACATTTATGTGAACATTTTATTCTAGGATGTGTGTTTTATAGATTGTCATATGTCTCCCTGTGTCTGGTTTAATTGAGGAGCGCTCTAGCAGAGCGCACTTGGGTTAAATCAAGACCAGTGGTAAAAAACGGTCATTATGAAAACCTTCTCATGGGATTTGAGACGTGTTCTCGGTGTCTGTGGATGTTTGTTGGTTTGTAGGTACCAAGCGCAATGCGCTGGGCTTCTTACCTTCAAATGACTATGCACATTAGAGAAGCGAAGTCCACGTAACGTGAAAACATATTATTTTATCTCTTGTGTGACTACGTATCCCTTTTGGATACATATCTGCTTTAATAAGCGGACATTGGTAACTGCCTTGTTAATATACCCGTACCGTATATTGACAACACCAGTAGCAATGTCCCCGCAGATTGTCTCAAGCCTTTAAGAACCAGTAGAATGAGCTCACTCCATACTGTTTACTTCAAAACAGTATTGGCTGGGCTGCATGCTGGCTAAAAGGGGGCGTGTGCACTTCCTCTTGTGAGTGCCCTCACCTTTAATGTGTGTCATTTTCTGTGATGTCACTTCCCATGTAAGAAGTGATTGGCTAGAATCTGCACTTCCTGCTTCTGAAAGCTTTTGTGATAATAAAAGGCCAATGCTGGCTGGTGTGAAGGGAGTCAGGCTGATGGAACTGAGAACGTAAGAAGGATGGTCATGTCTGTTCATTGGGATGAGTGGGTTGAAAGGTAAGCTAAAGTATTATATCATTAAGACGGAAATGTTATTATGGGAAACAGGAGATTTGGCTGTGTGCCCTGCATACGGCCAAAATTTCCAGGACGGGGGGGGGGGGCACACTGAACACACGTGAAGTATGAATGACCCCCCAAGTGGCTGCTACGGGATTGTGCATTGTAATGTTCAGCCGTTCCTACAAATGCCAAGATGGAGGAAGAGCAAGAGGCCAGGGACATCGGTAATGGGAGGGAATGCATCATTTACAACAGGCGTGGCCCCGGTATGTACTATTGAATACTTTGTCTTGAGATGAACTCAGAGGTTCAGAGGTTCAACTAAACAGGTTTTTCATCTTGGCTTCATGTTATTGTGTAATCATGGAATGCTGAACAAACCTTCTTGCTGCCTCTTAAAAAAAAAAAGTAGAACCATGTTGTTTTTTTTCCAGCACTGTCTTTATTGAAGTCACAGCCGGTCTTCTCATTGCGGCCATCTACAGTAAACATATCACAGAATGACACCTAGAAGATAATTTACCATCTATAAACTCCTACTAAACAGCTCTAAACCTTCAATGGATAACCAGAGATTCCAAACACATGATGGAAGGCGACACATTCATGCACTGAGAGGATCACGTTGGGCAATAAACACATTCAGATTACGTGAAAATAAAGGATAGGTAGTGGAATGTAGGTGTGTCTGTAAACTTGGTGATCAACATGAAATGACCCTCTGATTGTCTACTTCCTTCTAAAAGGATATATTTTACAATAAACGAGTGAGGTGAAGCCATTGTATCTCTGGTGGCTCAGATAAGGGAAGACTGCTGGGTCTGAACCTGTGGAAAAAGAACCACCATGTCTAAGCCCCTCGTGATCTTGATGATTCTGTCCAGCACATTGGTGGTGACCTTCACAGCCGGCCAAGAACCAGGTATGTAACAGAGACAACATTTAGAGTGAGGAACCCAGAACTTTTCTGTGATGTCTCCATCTGCCTCACCTTTATATCTGTCCCTTGGATCCTAGGTCCAGGTTTACACAGAAACTAATTTTTTGGCTAGGTGCAAGTGCAGTGATTGTTATTAAATTGATTAGACTGTTGGCAAAATTTCACCAAATTTGTATTTTTTTTTGTTTTTGGTCAAGAACAGGAGAGGTGAAAGGAGTTACCCTTTAAGGGAAAACAAAGAAGACACCAAATAGATATACTGTAGGTATTCTTTGTTTTCCCTTGATATATTACGGATGTGGCATTGTGGGTGCTCCCTTCTTCCTATTTCCTGAGTTACCTTTTAACCACTTCAGCCCCGGAAGATTTTCCCCCTTAATGACCAGGCCATTTTTGCGATTCGGCACTGTGCCGCTCTAACTGACAGGTGGTTAACTTTCAAAAACTCTTTAAAGAGGAAGTAAACCCTGATGGGTGTTACTTCCTCTTTGTTAGCCTGCAAAGGTAAAGCATAATGGGCTACTATGCATCGCACCGCATCGCATCGCATAGTAGCCCATTATGTGTCACTTACCTGCAGGAGAAGCTTGTGATGTCCTCGTCTTCCTCGCTAGTAGTGAGCGTCCATTCTACACCCCTCTTCCTTCCGGGGGCCGCAAACTCCGGCTCTGTGACTAGCCGGAGTAGTGTGACGTCACTCATACACAAATGCGCGGGAGCTGCCTTTAATGACCCGAGTTAGAAACGGCGCAGCACGCCCTTTCTAACTCTGACGTATGCGCGGAAGAAATCGCCATACGGTGATTCGCAAATATCTCCTAGACCGTGCAGGTCTGGGAGATATTTCAAGCACCTACAGGTAAGCCTCAATCTAGACCTTAATCTAGGCTTATCTGTAGGTTAAAGTGGTTGTAAAGGGTTTACAACGACTTAAAGACTAATAATTCCCTTAACCACTTCCCGATAGGCGCACGCCAATGTACGCAAAAAATAAAAACCGCAGAGGTGATCAAATACCACCAAAAGAAAGCTCTATTTGTGTGAAAAAAAGGACGTCAATTTTGTTTGGGAGCCATGTCGCACGACCGCGCAATTGTCAGTTAAAGCGACGCAGTGCCGAATCGCAAAAAGTGGTCTGGTCTTAAGCCAGCAAAATGGTCCGGGGCTGAAGTTGTTAAAAAAATAACTGAATTTTTCCTTTCCTATTCACTCCAACTCATTGGTGAATGATGAAATCCCAGCAAAATGGAAACGATCGATTTGAAGATGAATGCTCCTTAATTGGATACTAAGTCACGGCCCCTCGTCATTCTACTGTTAAATGGCAGAACTTCAGTGGACGGGGTAGGTTCCAGTGAAGGACAGCTGAATGGTGGAGGAGGGGGGAGGGGTAATGTCAGTTTTGGGCAGAGGTCGGGGTCCATGTCTGGCTTGGGTCTAGAATTTAAGGGACTCCACAAAGACGGACAGATGGATTTCTAATGATTGTTAGATATACTGTACCAGTGAAAGTGATATCATCTTATCAACACACACGCATGTTCCTACACATACAGTATATAGATCAGTATATGTAAATGTATTCATAATGACATCATATTATTTGCACAAGCTTAACCACTTCAGCTCCAGAAGGTTTTACCCCCCCCCCCCCTTCATTGCCAGGACATTTGTTTGCGATACGGCACAACGTTAATTTAACTGACAATTGCGTAGTTGTGCGACGCTGTACATAAATAAAATTGGCGTCCTTTTTTTCTCACAAATAGAGATTCCTTTTGGTGGTATTTGATCGCCTCTGCGTTTTTTTTTTTGTTTTTTTTACACTATAAACAAAAAAGTCAGACAATTTAAAAAATATATTTTTTTAATTAAATAATTTCTATTTAACATACTTTTTTTGTTACATTTTTTTAAGATTTTGTTTTTATTTCTTTTTTTTTTCCCTTTTTTATTTATTATATTTTCCAGAAACCTTTCCCCGTCACCATTTCCCAATAAGTGTTTTATTCTTCTATCAGATCACAATGGTGGAAGTCCTGTGGATTAATTTATACTTGTACAATATAATGTGATGATCAGATCATTGATTGGTTGCTCTTGGTGTACATTATATATGGTGATTCTGTACAATTGTTTCCTATTTTGTCCCTCAATACACATCTAGAGAAGTTTCCTGAAAGGAGTATTCTAGGGGAAAGTGTGCTGTATGAAGGGTCACTTATATTGCAGAGACTCATCAAGCCCCCAACCCTTGGCTTCTGCAATAGGCAGGGCCGTTTTTAAGGCAGGGCAAAAGGGGCAGCTGCCCTGGGCCCTGTCATTGTTGTGGGGTCCAAAGCAGCTGCCTCATACTTGCCAACTATCCTGCTTTAAATTCCCTCGCCCCTTGAGGTTTTAGTCCTATGCTGTGTCCTGATATCTCAGTGTGAAGTGCTGCTACTAATGCCGCCCTGCTCTACCCTATTGTTGTATACAGATGACTCACCTGCAGACCCTGTGTTTACATGTAAATTACTGGCATTAATATGCAAATAGCGGTGGCATTCATATGTAAATAGCAACCGCCAGCAGCATTCCTATGTGTATCATGCACCCCCCCCCCCCCCCCCCGAGGTCATAGCCATAGTAATCTGTAGCAACCAATCAACAAGCAGAAATCATGTGCTGTGACCTCTAGCAACTAATCAGTGAGCCGTAATGTGTGCTGTAACCTCTAACAACCAGTCAGTGAGCGATAATGATACACTGTAACCTCTAACAACCAGTCAGTGAGCGATAATGATACACTGTTACCTCTGGCAAACAATCGCAATTACTGCCTGATCTGATTCAGTAAACTGATTTTGAGTCTAGCTGCTATTTATTGTATGTCTCAGAGCAGGTGGAGAGCAAAACTGCATGGGGGGTGGGGGGCAAGAAAAGTTTTTTCCCAGGGTCCAATCAATATTAAAGATGGCCCTGGCAATAGATGAATGATAATTGTTAGGAATATGTAAAGTTGGGGGACCATGAGGGACCTACAGAAAATATCACATTTGCTCCAACCCAAAATATCCAGCCCTAACAATGCCACAGTAGAGCCAGTAGATGGCACTTTCTTGCAGCACTGGGGTGCTGGAGGTAAGGAAAGGTTAACAGTTGGAGGCCAGGAGGTCCTGCAGGGAATATGACATTTTCTTTGATCCCTAAATACCCAGCCCCAAATCTCAGACCTCCAAACCAGACAATGAACAGACACCTGAAGGGCCTGGTGTGGATTTTGGGAGGCCCCCAGGCCACTTTTTTTTTAAATGTTGACGTGGAGTTTCTCTCAATAACCATACCAGACCTGAAGGTACTGATAATGGACTGGGGGGGGGGGGGGGACTGTTCTTTTCAATGGTACCACTCCCCAAACACTTTTTATGGCAAAAAAATGCATATACGCCTTTAAAATTAGAACTTTTGATTTTTCCGTGTCCCATAGACTTTAACAGTGTTCACACAAATGGTTTGCATGTTCTGATGCAAACTGAACCGGGGAGGGGGGGAGTTCGGCTTATCCCTAATCATTGATTGGTTGCCCTCCCTTGTTTAACATTATATATGGTAATGATGATGATACCTGCAGGCGTTCGCCCTTGTACACATGGTCGGACATTCCGATGGACAATGTCCGATAGGACCGCGTTGTCGGATAATCCGACAGTGTGTGGGCTCCATCGGACTGTTTCCGTCTGAGTATCCGACGGACCGAGTTTTCCAGCTGGGCTATAACATTTTCCGACAACATAATCCGATCGGACTTTGTCCGATCATGTGTAGAGAATTCCGGTCGGACAAAGTGCCACGCATGCTCGGATCAAATTCCTAGACCGAAGCTATTGGCTACTAGCCTGAACGTAGTCCCATCGTAACGAAATAACGTCTTCACGTTAAGTACGATCGGATTTTCTGACAACTTTGTCCGACCGTGTGCATGCAACAGTTTCGGACAAAATCCGACGGATTTTGTTGTCGGAATGTCCGACCCGTGTGTACAAGGGCTTCCTGTTGTCAAAATACAAAAGATCAGCAGGAGGGATTCCCTCATCCACCTCCAATGTGTAGATGGGGTAATTGGGTCCTTTTTTTTGTTCAACCCATTGGTTAAACAAAAAAAAATTGAATAATGTAAGGGTTGCTTTAGTAAAAGTGTGTTCTATACCTGTATGAAGACTCACGCACCTTGCAGAGACCTCATGAAACCCCCAAACCCAGGTTGCTTTATCAGGCCAGGTGAATGATAATTGTTAGGGATGGGTTAAAGTTGGAGGACAATGAGGGCCTACAATGAATATCAAAATACCAAATACACAGCCCCCAAATTTCAGACGTCTAAGCTGGACAAACACGTAGTAATGAAGGATGTCAACATGTCTGATAATTTGTATTAATTTCATATAATTTATTCTATTTTCCAGATCCACTGACAGTCACCACTCCCAGTAAGTGTTTTATTCTTCTATCAGATCACAATGGCGATTGAATCATTGAATGAGTCACAACCTATGAATGCGCTCCCACTGGGGGGTGGGGGGGCGGCTGGCCAGAACCTAGGCAGCAGCTGAGTTGAGGGTGGCAAAAGCTACAGAGTGGGCAGAGATCTTGTATTGGCCACTCACTTAGCGGAGGTGAGAGCTCTAAACAGGACCAACTTGCAGGGTCTAAAATGCCTCTTGGTCTTTACCAGAGCTCCTAGTGGTGGAGATGTTGCGCTGCAAGTGGCACTCAGGTTGAAGTTTTCAGGATCGCCGGAGCAAACCACAACCAAGAGTGGATGACACGTTCATGCAAGATTGGGGTACTGGAGGTAAGGATAGGTTTACAGTGAAAGAAGAGGAGGGCCTACAGTGAATATGATATTTTCTTTGATCCTAAATACCCAGCCCCAAATTTCAGACATCCAAGCCAGCCATACAAGTAACAACAAGAATGTCAGTGGGTCTGATAATATGAAGGCATAAAAATATTCAAATAAAGAGTCCACTTTGATTTAGCTTAAAGAGTCCATGATCACAAAAACTGGAATCACCTATGGTGTATACAGGACAAACCAAGGTGAATTAAAATATCCTCCACTGAACACCAACACACCAGGCCTCTTACCGCAAACAATGGACCACTAGATTATAGGTGGTAAGATAGGCATGATGCATCCATAATATCACTACTCTGCTCAGGTATCAGATAGCTGGATCCCGTACAGTCTCAACATGTGATGGATCCACAGGTTCATATATTTAATAGAAAGAAAACAGCTCCTTTCTTGCCCTGGTTGAATCAGGGCAAATATATTCCATAAAAAGCATTCAAAATACTCACATTTCATGAGTTAAAAATGAGCATGTCAGGGGCTAATATCGGTCCTAGGTTTCAATTGTTTCCAACCAACAAGATGGGGGCGATCATCGCGTATAGCATCGTAATGTCAGATCTCTGGGCTCCACCCTACACAGCGTTTCGTCCAATATGGAACGTCATCAGGGGCGTGGTTAGAGATTGTCACTTCCTCTTTATTTAGGGAGAGGGCGAAAGGGAACGCCTCCTCCCCCTTGCATTCCGGCCCTCACTTTCAACCACCGGAAGCGGAACCACGTCATAGCCGGATGTTGACAACATGGCTAGAATGTATACAGCCTAACCCACCAACGGCAGTCATATTTAGATAAGATAAGATAAGATTTATTGTCATTATAAAACAAATCACAATGAAATTACATTTCTACTCCACACATTATTCATTCATCACAATTTTTGTTTAGGGAGATCAGAAGCAGAGACAAGAGATATCTCACTATTCTGGTTTCTGAGACTGGGCTGGATGTAAAGAACCGGGCCAAATGGAATCAAACAAAAAATATATATGTAAAAACCTCTTCAGAACATCTAAAAAAAAACATTTATATTAATGACAACCTAACACCCAAAAAAAGCCTTATCAAGGGCCAATTGGGGAATAGAAACAGCGCGGCCATCTTGTGGTTGGAAACAAGTGGTACAACAATTTAAAAATTCTAAATAGAAACCAATAAGATCAAAAACAATAAACACGGAATATACAGTATAATAATGTAAGCAGACTAGGAATTCAACTATTGTTAATAAAGGCGTTAACATTCCATTCTATGTTCAAACCATGTGGTCTGTAGGATTTTAAGCAAAAAATTTCCATCTTTGAGATCTCTCTCCTGGTATGACTACCTTTCCAATGGGATTTAAACTTATCCATGGCCATAAAAGATGTACCTTTTAGACTTTTATCATAGCATAACGCATAACGTTTTGACAGACAGTGGTTTAAGAAACCTTTCTGGATATTAGCCAAGTGTTCCTTAAGTCAAGTCTATAATTTGCGGATAGTGCGACCTACATAGTTTAGGCTGCAAGGGCACGTAATCAGATAGACCACGTTCTTGGTTGAACATTTAATGAAGGAGTCTACATTATATGTTCAGTCAGTAATATTAGAGCCAGAGGAGAGATATTTTCTCTCCCTAAGGGAATTATTTTGGCAAACCTCGCATTTTCTACATAAATAATAACCTTTAAAATCCCCCAAATTACTTGGTCTAGCTGGAGGTCTAATTATATTAGGACCTATCTAAAGTCTAAGAGGGGGGTACCCCTGTAGGTAATGCTAGGGTGCTCTGGAAGTAAAGGACCTAGTATTATGTCGTTCTTCAAAACATCCCAGTGTTTTCTAAGGATCTTTTTGATAGAAAAATTTTGGTTTGAATAAGTGGTAAAAAACGAAAAAACAAGAAGAGAAATCAGCATTATTATTTTTTATTCTTGGTTTTAATCAATCCTCTCTTTCCTTGGAACCAACATCAGTAATGACCAAATCAAGTACATTAGCTGCATATATTTCCTGAAGGAAACAAGTTTTAAGGAACTGCACCTCCCTCAGGTAATCATCTTGAAGGGAGCCGTTGCTCCTCAGTCTTGGAAACTGGCTCATAGGGACAGATCTGAGCCAAGACTCATGATGGCAACTGCCCATCCCTATGTAGCCATTCCTGTCAATATCTTTAAATTAGGTAGATGTAATAAGTTTGTCATCCTGTACACTAATATCAAGATCCAAAAAATGGCTGGTGGAAGTACTTGCCTTTTGTTGGAGAACAATGCACTGATCATTGATATTTAGCTCTTCAATGAACAGATCCAAAGAGGCCCTCCCAATGGAGGAGGACGTAATCTATATATCATTCCCAGAAGACCAATCCGGTCCTCTGTTGACCATGGATGACATCCTCCTCCCACTTGGCCTTGAACAAGTTGGCCATACTTGGCGCAAACTTGGCACCCATTACCACTCCACGACCTTGCAGATAATAAGAGCCATTGAACCAAAAATAGTTGTGGCTCATCACAAAGTCGAGGAGTTGGAGAAAAAAAATTGTTGCTGTGACAAGTGAATGCCAGAATCTCTTTCTAGGTAGCACTTCGCAGCTTCTCTACCTTGGCAATGGGAGAATGGTATACAAAGAAGACACATCTGCAGTGGCCATTATGTATCCCTCCTTCCAAGTGATTTGCATCAGAATATTAATGACCTGTGTGCTGTCTTTCAGGAAAGAGGGAGTTTTAGAAATGAGAGGCTGTAAGAAATTATGTATATAGCTCCTGATTCTAGAAGTGAACTACTTATAGGTTGACCTGGTGGATTTAGGGGGTTCTTGTGCACCTTAGGGAGATATTGAGTTACCAGAATTCCGGTAATTTGATTCATAGCTGGTTCATACGCTCCTATTCTCAGATAATCGGCCTCCATGTGGTTCAGCTGCTGCCGATAGGTAACAAAAAGCTCTGGTTGAGACTTTCCCCTTGTAATATTGATTTCCAACCAGTAAGGGCTTATTAATGCTGCATACACACGACTGGACTTTCCGGCCGACTAGGTCCGACGGTCTTCCCGACGGACTTTCGGGGGAGTTTCGACTGACTTTCCGAACAAACGGAATTGGTCACACACAAACGGACTAAGTCCATTCGAAAGTCCGTTTGTTTTGAACTTGATGACGTAAGATGGGACTATACAAGGAAGTTCAATATCCAGTAGCCAATAGCTTCCCTTGCATCGTATTTGGTCCATCGGACCAGCATACAGATGAACGGTTTTCCCGATTTTAGTCCGTTGGAATTGAGTCCGTCGGATATATTTGAAACATGTTCTATTTCTAGGTCAGTCTGATAGTTTTTTTCCAAAAAATGATCAGACTAGCCCACACATGATTGGACCTAGTCTGCCGGAAAGTCTGGACGTGTGTATGCGGCATTACACTTGCTTTGGCTTCAGCATACATTAGTGGCTAGTTTACATTTGCTCCAAAACAAGGCATCAGATATGCTTTGTTAAAGCTCTCTGAATGCCAGTCAAAGCTCCTGTCACTAAATAAAATGGCTAACTTACAGTCTTGTTTACACCTTGCTTTGCGTCAAAAAGTATACCCCATGTCACTAGTAGTTGTGCTTCAAAGTGTCTTCAAAGCCTCCATAGAAGTCTATGGCAAAGCTCGCTGGAAGCACCACTGAAGCTCCACTGAAGCCCCACCAAAGCCCCACCAAAGGTTCATGGAAGCTCCACCAAAGCCTCATTGAAGAACCAAGCAAAAGTAAGGTATAAACAGAACTGCAAGCTAACCATTTTATCCAGCGAGAGGAACTTTGACGAGCATTCAGAGAGCTTTAATAAAGCGTGTCCGAAACCTTGTTTTGAAGTCTAAACTGGCCCTAATTGTCCCTCTCCTTAATGACACAAATTCCAGGGTGTGGAGAAACCCATTATCCTCAAATTACTGGAGGGGTAAAAATTATCTTTATAATCATATAGGATTTATATAGCGTCAACAGTTTACACATCACTTTACAATGTAGGAGGGACAGTACAATTACAATACAGTTCAATACAGAAGGAATAGGAGGGACCTGGTCATGGAGCTTACAATCTAGGGAGGGGGATGTGGTTAAAAAGGTAATTGCTGTGGGGGGGTGATCTGATGGAGGTGGCTTGGGTACGGTTCTTAGGTGGAGGTGGGATAGGCTTCCCTGAATACATTTTCAGGGATCGCCTAAAGGTGGACAGGTTAGGGGCTGACTGAACATACCGGGGCAGCGATTTCCAGAGGATGGGAGAGGTTCTGCAGAAGTCCTGGAGGCAAGCATGGGATGAGGTAACAAGTGAGCTAGAGAGCAGGAGGTCTTGGGGGGAGCGGAGAGGATGATTTGGGTGATATCTGCAGATGAGGTTGGTGATGTAGCTGGAGGCAATATTGTGGATGGTGTTGTATGTTGTGATTAGTATTTTGCATTTTATATGATGGGGTAGGAGAATAACCAAAGCCCTCAAGGACATTGGGGTTGACACTATCCTTAGCTACCTACCCCCAGCCACATACTACTCTCGTGGTTTGAGAGGCATCAAACTCATCTTCAGCCCCAATGTTCCCACAGGATTCATACTCCTTCTCCTCCTGTGCCTGCTGTGTCCTCACAGGGTTAGCATCTTGAAACAGTGATCCCCTTGTGCCCTATACATAATGCCATGCAGTGTGTTCTCCAGCAGAAACAGTGTCGCTGATGCATGCATCCTCACAACGCACCTTTTTTTGTCACTTCCTCGAATAGTGCCAATACAAGTCATGCGTCCTGCATCATCAGCCATTGGCATGGTGAATATAAACCTAGCTCTACTGTGCCTTGTCATCATGCCATACAAAATGAAAAGCTAATTTCAATGAAAGTGTATTGAAGATATAATCAGTTTTTTGTGATAAAATCAAGTTTGGAAGAAATCTTCTGCTAACCCATGATAATGATGACCAATGGAGGAGAACGGTTCTTTTATCCTTTTTTTAGGGTTTGGTAGAAGGTAATGGGAAATCACATTTGTACATTTCTCTGCAGACTAGATGAATGTGTTTTCATTTACACAGAATTTTTTTTTTTTAATTCCCAATTTGAAGATTCATTGGGACCCAAAACCAATTCACTCATCCTCTGATACATTCCAAAATTCAATTCACTCATCCTATGATACATTCCAAAATTCAATTCACTCATCCTATGATACATTCCATGTTTCTCAGTACTTCTAATATTATCTGATCAGTATCCTCTGCTCTCTTTAGATGCTTCAACACATATATGTAAAGCAGACGAGGAATGGCAGCTGAGGAACCAACAATATGGATGTTTTTGCAAAGATCCGTATAAAGTCACCGGTATGTTACACAAGAATTTGAAGAGTTACCCCAGCTTTTCACCATATTTCGTAGTTGAAGTCCTCTAGCGTTAATAAACCATTTCAAGTTTAACCCCAGCTTTGGATAGACTCAAGAATATTAAAAATATCAGTTGGGTTTTTATTGCTGTTGGTGAGACCACTGTGGAGTAGAGATGAGAGAACTTCTAAGCCCTTGTACACACGGTCGGACAGTCCGACAGCAAAATCTTTTGTCCGAAACTGGTGTTGCATACACACGGTCAGACAAAGTTGTCGGAAAATCCGATAGTTCGTAACGTGATGACGTTATTTAGTTACAACGGGACTACGTTCAGGCTAGTAGCCAATAGCTTTGATCTCGTAATTTGATCTGAGCATGCATGGCACTTTGTCCGATCGGAATTCTCTACAAACAATCGGACAAAGTCCGATCGGATCATGTTGTCGGAAAATTGTATTGCCCAGCTCTAAAACTTTGTCAGTCGGATATTCCGATGGAGCCCACACACGGTCGGATTATCCGACAACATGGTCCGATCGGACATTTTCCGCCGGAATGTCCGACCTTGTGTACAAGGGCTAATATGTTCAATTGGTTGTAGTTTGACCAAAATTGTAAAATATTTCCAAACCAGTCTTCATAAAGGTTGCATTACAGGGCAGTAATTTTTACAAAATTGGGCAGAATGATGTGGGAAACTCCTGTCGGCCTCGCATGATGGGATGATGTGGGAGCTGCTTCCCATCAGAATTTAGACAAAAATGGGATGCCTGGTAAAGCTGGTAGTCAAGCTAGGAAAACAGTCCAACCTAGTGGGACTGGTGGTCAAGATAAGGAAGAGTTGGACCTGGTAACCAGTTTTACAAAGGGTGAAACCTGGTGGGACTAGCACTCAAGCGAAGGAGGAGAGGGACATGTTGGGACTGTAGCTAATCTAAGGAAGGTTGGAACCTAGTGAGACTGATAGTTAATCTATGGAAGGTTGGGACCTAGTAAGACTCATAGTTATTCTATGGAAGGGTGGAACCTGATGGGACTATCAGGTAATCTTATGTAGAATGGAACCTGGTGGGACTGGCAGTCAAGCTCAGGAAGGGTGGAATCTGGTGGAACTGGCAATCAAGCTTAGGATGCCCAGGCAACCGTAGAAGGGCATATAAGGCACAAACAGCCTTTGGTCCCTTTTTCCTAGAAGCCTTTTGGAAATAAAATTGAAGTTTGTATATGGCACAAGACATCAGAGCTCATGGAATTCAGTTAGACTTTAACCCCAAACCCCACCAAAGTACCTCCTAACTCATACCTCCTAACTCATACCTCCTAACTCATAGGAATACATTGTGCTCACTGCAAGTCTGATATGAGGTCTGAAAGGTATAAATGTAGACTTAAAGTAGAATTTCAGCTTGCATCTAACTAGTCTTTTCAACTGCTCCCCCCTCCCCCCTCTATGCTTGCTAACCTGTGTAGGAAAGATGAACTGTAAATACTTACCTATTTTCATTATGCTGTGGTCCAGTCATGCAATGCTGTGTGTCAGCCAATGGCATCAGCAGGGGTTTGGATAGAGCGTTCTGGCAACTGTCCTTAAAGCCTGCAGTGGTGATGCCCCCCATAGGCTTCAATAGTCAATCTGTTGCCAGTGTCTCCTTCTCTTCCCTGCTGCTGCCTGACCCAAGGGAACCGGGTCACGTGACCGGCCTGAAGCAGCCTAGAAATAGGTAAGTACTGTATATACATCTTTCTTACACAGGTTAGTAAGTATAGGTGTTAGGAGAGGGGGGGGCAGTTCTAAAACTAGTTAGTAACCAATTCAAGACCAGGCCTATTTCTGACATGTGTTATTTACAAGTTAAAATCCGTATTTTTAGCTAGAAAATCACTTCTGTTTTATCAGAGAATAAAATGGCGGTTGTTGCAATATTTTATGTCACGCGGTATTTGCGCAGCCATCTTTCAAACGCATTTGATTTGGGTAAAAAATACACTTTTTTGAATATTAAAATATAAGAAAACAGTAAGGTTAGCCCAATTTTTTTTATAATGATGGTGAAAGAGGATGTTATGCTGTGTAAATAGATACCTAACATGACGCGCTTTAAAATTGCGGAATGGCGAAAAACGACCATACTTTAAAATCTCCATAGGTGATGATTTCATTTTTTTTTCTTCTTTTTTTTTTTTTTCTTGGACTTTCCGATCATGTGTACACAAGTCTGTTGCACAAAAGTCCACGCATGCTCGAGATCAAGTCCGAGCTGGAAGTGCTCGGTCTGGTACAACTAGCGTTCGTAATGGAGATGTCACATCGGCTAGCCTTACATCTTGTAGGTCACTACGCTCATAATTGTTGGCCAACATTTGTGTGACCGTGTGTATGCAAGACAAGTTGGAGCCGACAACCTTCGAACAAAAATCTATGGTTTTGTTGTTGGAAAGTCCGTTCGTGTGAACGGGGCATATGTTCTTAAAGTAAATGGAAATCCAAGCATTAAAATACCATCTACTGTAAGCTTCACTGTGTACTATGCAATAATATGAAGTCACCCCGAAAGTTATTTCAAACTTTTCAGCTCCTCCCTCTTTACGCATTTCTACATTTAATTCCATTATCCTGGGAATTCTTCACGTTGGCTGTCATTATTTGTGGAATATACACCGGGGGGCCCCTGAAAGATAATAAAGTAAATCCATGTTCCATTTCAAGCTTTGTCACAGGTTGTTCCTGATCTGAGCTGCGAATCGTTCGAGATGAGAGCCGCCTTCCACAAATGTCAGTTTAATGATCTGAACATTTACTTCAATCAGAGTCACGTGAAGGATACCGCCTGCCTCCGCTTCCAGGATGACCCCGTCACAAATACCTTCTCAGTCCTGGTCCCTCTAAAAGTCGGAGACTGCAAAGCCCTGTCTTATGTAAGTATTCTCCGACGCTGCTATTATTGCTACCCAAAATATTTCTCTATCTGTTAATTTGCATCGGTGAATCTTATTAATCATAGGGGGTCAATTCACTAACGTTTACCGCATGTGATGACGCAGTCACGTGACTCATTTTCATAAATGATCGCATGCAGTAAATTAAGTCCTTTCCTTGTGATGTCACCGGCCCAGCATGCACCGGTCCATGACGTCACAAGGGGGCATGACCACCAGGTGGCCCCTCCCCTTCCCTATATAATAACTTACACATGGTTGAGCAGGCAGAGTGAGGGAGCGTTCACCAGGAGCCAAACTTTTTTTCTTTCTTTTTTTGTTCTTTTTTTCGGGTCAAGGATGTGGCAGGCATTGTGATTGTCAATGAATCTACATGATGGTAGGGGGGGGGGACATTTAGGAAAAGAATAGTAATATAGGTAGGTGATAATTTCAAGAAGGCACCAACATGGCTGTGGAGGTGGATGAGGCTGGAAAAGCAGACGGTGAGGTTTTTGCTGTTATACGCTCATAGATATGCAAGGAGCCGACCCCGTCCATGTGTCTCAGAGAACAATATAAACTGGCTAAAAAAATAGGTAAAAAAATAAAATATTAATAATCATAACTAGAAACTGCATTTCCTGGAGAAAATGCATGGGAATGCTGAATAGCATCAAAACTGCCCCATCAGAATTGCCCCATCAAAACTGCCCCATCAGAATTGCCCCATCATAACTGCCCCATCATATGCCTCTATAATAAATCAATACATGGTGTGGTGTGTCTGTGCTCTCCCCCGGGCTCTGTAATCTGAGATGCTCCAGCCGCCTCCCCCCACGGCCCATCACTGTGTATAAGAAGCTTTGGTAACCAGGTAAACAAAACAGACAAAAAAAGCCTGGATGCCCTAAATTTAATGAAATTTTCTGAAATGATCACTAAACTTAAACAGCTTTTTAACACAAACTGTAAAAGGTATCTAACTGAAAAGATAGAGCCAGATAGCTGAATATTTTGTGAACATTTTAACGTTTGTTTTGCGTCTGTAGGTGAAAGTATGAAGGAGCTGAAACGTTTGGCAGAGGAAGAAGATTTTAAGGATTTTAAGCATGCTCTCATTGACTTCAATGTTAAAAAAAATAAAGTGTTAAAAAGCTTAATATTTTAAAAAAAGTATAAATAGTAGAAAAAAAAGTTGAAGAAGTCCCATCATCAGCTGAAAGAGCCAAACATTTTAAAAGTTGATTGGCTTTAATAGCTGAAAGTATGCAGAAGTTACACAGAGCCAAAAAACTTACGGAATAAAAAGATTAATAAATAAAAAGACGAATAACAATAGTGGGACTGCTGAAGCATTCCCACTAATAATATCATTATTATTTATATATACAGTATTATATATATATATATTATAATAATCTATTCATGAAAAAACATAAATAAAAAAAATCCTCCAGACGGGTGTTAAAATAAAATCCATCGTCTCTATGCCATAGTTGAAGTTGCATGGTCTTTGTTTGGCCTTTGTATGGCGGATGGTGGGTGTGATGGGCGAGGAGGACATAGGTGTCGGCACTATTATTATTATTTTTAATTATTGTTTTTTCTTTTTAATTTCTGTAAAGGAAACAAATATAACTCATATCACGTATAAGATTGATATCATCATTGATGTGGACACAACCCGAAAACCCCCCAGGAAAAACCACCCTGAACGTACCCCTGCAGTGTTCCCACACGTTGGATATAATATCCAGTCTGAATACCGTTCCAAATCCTATCATCAGGTAAAAGAAAAAGAAAATCAAAATGTGAGTCTAAAGCCTCATACATACGATCGGATTTTCCAACGGAACAGACAGACTGTTGGCGTAAAATCCTACCATTTGTACACTCCACCAGACAATTGTAGGCCAACTTTCCGTGGACAAATGTTGGATGGAAGGTTTATAAATTTTCCGTGGACAAATGTTGGATGGAAGGTTTATAAAATTTTCCTGGAAAAATGTTGGATGGCAGGTTTATAAAATTTCCGTGGACAACGGTCTATTATTGGGTTTTCCGAGCGTGTGTACACAAGTCTGTCAGACAAAAGTCCAAATTACAAAAACGCATGCTCGGAATCAATGTTCACCAAACACGACATTAGCAGAAGGTTCCCCAAAAGGGTGGAGCTCAAGAGCTGAAATTCCATGCAGCACGTCACTACGTTCGTGTTTGTTGGACGACAATTGTGTGAAGTTTGTATACAAGACAAGTTCCAGGCACACGCCCTTCGGACAAAAGTCCGACGCTCTGTCTGCGGAAAGTCGTTTTGTGTGTATACTCCCATATACACGATCAGACTTTTTGAAACAAACATGCAAATTAGCTGTTTTAAGGCAACATCCGACCGTGTGTACGCTCCATCGGACAAACTTTTTCGGTTTTCATCGGACTTTTGATGGCTGTGTGAACGGACAAACTTTCCGACAACAAAAGTCCGATGGAGCAAAGTCTGATCGTGTGTACACAAAACCATTGGACTTTACAATGTGGCTCAGAACCAATGCAAAAGATCAGACAACAATACAGAAGTTGACCAAAGGTGGCGGTAAAGAGACGAAAAACTACGTGATTTGGTGAAAGTTGGCTGAAAAAGTCCTGCTGTGTGTATGCAATACAAGTTCATGGCTAACGCCCTTTGGTACAAAAATCCATGGGTGTGTGTATGAGGCATATGAGGCTTTAAGCCTCGTACACACGATTGGATATTCTTTCGGGGATTGTGTGATGAGACTGTTTGCCTAAAATCCGACCGTTAGTATGCTCCATCAGACAATTGTTGTCCAACTTTCCGCTAACAAATGTTGGATGGCAGGCTCGTAAACTTTCGCCGGACAATGGTCTGTTGTCAGATTTTCCTACCATCTGTACACAAGTCCGTCACACAAAAGTCCAAAGTACAAACACGCATGCTCGGAATCAATGCTCACCAAACACGACAGAAGGTGCCCAAAGAGTGGCGCTCAAGAGCTGAAATTCCTCGTAGTACGTCACTACATTCGTGTTTGTTGGCCGACAATTGTGTGCCGTTAGTATGCAAGACAAGTTCCCGGCACACGCCCTTCGGACAAAAGTCTGACGCTCTGTCGGACAGAATTCCGATCATGTGTACGAGGCTTTAGGATGATGGAAAATGTCTCTGGGGTGACTGCTTAGTAACTTGGCTCCTGGCTGGATTCACATGAGGAGCTCCATCAAATCTGACCGACCCAACCAAGATTTTCATAGACGATTATCCAGAGAAACTTGAACTAATACATGACAGCAGAAAATACATGTATGGGCTATTTACAAATCATCTTCATAGCCACTCATCCAGAAAATCGTCACGTACATTCGTTCTGTGCTAATTGGGAAAAACTATTTTTCTTTTTAGGCTGTTTTATCTTCTGAAGAAAATGGAGTACTGTCCGTGATACTTTTTTTTATTTGCACTAACATACAATTTTTCAGGGCAAGCTTTCGGGGTATGCCCCCTTCTTCAAGGTCCAAGCAGTACTGATTTACTATTTTTTACGTAGAATGTAAAAAAAAAAAAAAAAAACACCTCTGAGGGAAAGGAGAGAAAAAAAAAACACATACAAATCAATGGCAATAAAGATAACAGCAGAGTTAGTGAGATAAGACAGAGGGAGAGATAGTCACAGAGGGGGTTGTAAAACTTTAGTATAATGGGTAAGGAAACCTATATCTAAATTCAGGCCATTATTTTTTGTGTCAAAAGAATTATCATTCTTAGTTCAAAGGTTTTTCCTTTCCTTTGTTTTACAACCCCCTCTGTGACTAGCACCCCCTCCCCCCCCCCTCCATTCCATAGCTCTCCCTCTGTCTTATCTCACTAACTCTGCTGTTATCTTTATTGCCATTGATTTGTATGTGTTTTTTTTTTCTATCCTTTCCCTCAGAGGTTTTTTTTGTTTTGTTTTGTTTTTACATTCTACTTAAAAATGTGTAAATCAGTGCTGCTTGGACCTTGAAGAAAGGGAAATACCCTGAAAGCTTGTGCTGAAAAATTGTATGTTAGTGCAAATAAAAAAAGTATCAGGGACAGTACTTAATTTTCTCTGTCACAATTGCACTGATACGGCTACAAACACATTAAGTATTATCTTCTGAATAAATGTTCTTTTTCATTAAAGGCGGTAATAAAAAGCTGCATTATAGACCACACAATGGAGCTGAGGAGCATACGAAATATACAGTATACTACAATACTAAAAGTATTGGGACGCCTGCGTTTACACACACATGAACTGTAAGGACATCCCAGTCTTAGTCCGTAGGGCTCAATATTGAGTTGACCCACCCTTTGCGGCCATAACAACTTCAACTCTTCTGGGAAGGCCGTCCACAAGGTTTAGGAGGGTGTCTATGGGAATGTCTGACCATTCTTCCAGAAGAGCATTTGTGAGGTCAGGCACTGTTGTTGGATGAGAAGGCCTGGTTTACAGTCTCCACTCTAATTTATCCAAAAGGTGTTCTATGGGGTTGAGGTCAGGACTCTGTGCAGGCCAGTCAAGTTCCTCTTCCACCCCAAACTCGCTCATTCATGTCTTTATGGACCTTGTTTTGTGCACTGGTGCAAATCATTTGGTGGAGGGGCGATTATGGTGTGTGGGGGGGATTATGGTGTCGAGGGTTGGGGGGGATTATGGTTTGTGGGGGGGATTACAGGGTGGTGGGTGGGTGGAAGGGGGATTATGGTGATGGTGTGGGGGTGTTTTTCAGGGGTTGGGCCTGGCCCCTTAGTTCCAGTGAAGGGAACTCTTAAGGCGTCAGCACACCAAGACATTTTGGACAATTTCATGCTCCCAACTTTGTGGGAAGAGTTTGGGGATCACCCCTTCCTGTTCCAACATGACTCAGAGTCCTGACCTCCACCTTGATAGAACACCTTTTGGCAGGGCAGGACTTAGGGTTGTGGGGGCCCCTGGGCTTGATCTACTTTCAGGCCCTACCTCATGTACATTACCGCATTTATCGGCGTATAACACGCACCCCAAGTTTGGGAGGGAATTTTAAGTAAAGAAACTTTTAGGAGGGAAGTTTAAGGAAAAAACGTACATTTAAATGCCCATCAATGCAGCCTTATCAGTGTTCATCTGCAGCCTTGCCCATCCATCTGCGGCCTTGTCCAGTGTCATTTGCAGCCTTGTCATGCAGTCTTGAAGTTTAAAAATGGCGCCGCCGAGATGCAGAGTCCTGTGTATCTCGGCGGCTCTCGGGTCCTCTTGCAGTCCCGAGTGGAGCAGAGAGTAGCCGAGTATACTCATCTCGGCTAACAGTCACGCCCAGTCCCTGTGTTATGTCTATCATAGGGCGGGACTGGGCGTGACTGTGAGCGGAGCTGAGCCGAGTACATTCAGCTGTGTATCTTGGCAGGGCCCGTGGGGCCCCCTATTGGGTGGGGCCCATGGGCTTGAGCCCAGTCAAGCCCAATGGTAAGTCCAGCCCTGCCTTTGGGATGAGCAGAGAGGAGAGGACCCCAGAGGAGGACACTGGAGCCCGCAACGCTGGGAGATGGCCACAGCAGCTCCGACCGATGCCCTCACCGCATCCACGGTAAGGACAGAGGGTGTTGGAGGCGGCGTTTTGGGAGTGCAGAGCCGTGCCGCACCGAAGGGGCAGGGTGTTTGCGCCCCCCCAAAAAAAACACCAGCCACCACTGCATGTGACAGTCATTTTCCTGTGGTATGATCTTTATTTCGGCCTCTGTTATTTGTCCTACAGTAGTGCAGAGAACTTGTGTATTGCGTTCTTGTCTATAACTAGGATTAAGCCCTTCTACTCTCCCCCCTTCTATCTTCCCCATTCTTTACCCGTTTACCTTTTAGCTGTCATTTACATTATTAGTATTATATATTTAATTGTTGTTTATCATTATTTTGAAATGTAGGACTATAACTTACAAATTTTTTGGGAAATTAACGTTCGACGTCCACATGGCTTTGTATAATGGCAACTACACAACTCCGTACACGGGATGGGAAGCTGTCCTGTCCACAGAGGAAGTATTGTATGTCGGAGTCTTCTTTCTTGGAGGCACATCTAATTATGTTCTGCTGATGAAGAACTGCTACGCCACCCCAACAAATGATATGAACGACCCTCAGAAATACCAGTTCTTCCAAAGCAGGTAAGCTTAGAAGATCTGTCTACCAGGGAGGTGCGGTGAGGTGAGCGGCTGGAGAGCCACTGGCTGTTATCAGAGCCAGATATACACGGGTTACATACGCCGCCATCTTTAGAGCGAGACCGATAATTCTACCTCTAGACCTCCTCTTTAACCTGTAAAAATGCGTCACCTATGGAGATTTTTAAAGGGGTTGTAAAGGTTTTTTTTTTTATTTTCTTAATATGTTCCTTTAAGGTAGTGTACTGTTGGTTCACTTACCTTTTCCTTCGTTTTCCTTTGTAAATGATGTTTGTTTCTGTGTATGAATTTTCAACTTCCTGTTCCTCCGCTAGAAGCTTGCCCCCGTCATCCGAGCCATTCTGGCTGGGGGTTAGTCAGCATGCTCGCCCCCTTCCCTTGGGGACTACATCCCTGCGAGGGAGACGCTGTGCGCAAAAAAAGCGGCATGCGTGATGCCGCTAAGCATCATGGGAATTGTAGTTCCTTTGAAAACCCGGAAGTTGAGGAGAACATACAGAGAGGAAAGGAGGAAGTAATGATAAAGCCTATTTATCTAACTGGTAAATAAAACATTTCGGCAGAAATAACAGCTAGATTCCTTATCTATAGAGCATATAGATCAGATATTGCCAAAAATGTTTTAGCTTTACAACCCCTTTAAGTACTGAAGTTTGGGCGCCATTCCACGAGCGTGCGCAAGTTTTAAAGTGTGACATGTTGGGTATCTATTTACTCTGCGTAACATCATCTTTCACATTTTACAAAAAAAATCAGGCTAACTTTACTGTTTTTTTTTTTTTATTCATGAAAAAAAAAAAACCTTGAAAAAGTTTCTGTGCAAATAACGTGCAACATTAAAAGTTGCAACGACCGCCATTTTGTTTTTCTCTAGGGTGTCTGCTAAAAAAAATTATATATATATATATATATATATATATATATATATATATATATATATATATATATATATATATATATATATATATATATATAATGTTTGGGGGGTTCTGAGCAGTTTTCCAACAAAGAAATTATTATTTTTACATGTAGCAGAGAAGTGTGAGAATTGGCCTGGGTGGCAAGGGGTTAATTACCATAAGTAATATACAAATAATTATTATATATTGTTTTTTTAGGGTAATTTTACTATATTTTCAAAAAACTGTACTCAAGCAGGTGGCTTACCGGACAAATTACTGAAGTTTGAAGTTGTAATTTCACAGTAAATAGATAAATAATAAATGATGATTGTGACGGATCCAATCCCCCACACTCCGATTGAGTGCTTCCGTCAGTATACGGCTTCCTAAGTCTGAATATAGATATCAGATATTCCAACCGCACACAAGCACAAAACAAGACGACACTTGCTGAGCTGCTCAACATGGACTGATTTATTAGATCCAAAAAGACAAGTATTTATAATACAGTAGAAGAATAAAACCTAACCTAATGAGCTAATTATCTAATCATTGACCCAAGCTAATTGTCTGCGAGATATGACTTTTCAGGGTAAGACTTTGTCTCCTAGCTCATGCTAATTAGGTTAGGTTTTAGTCTTCTACTGTATTATAAATACTTGTCTTTTTAGTTCTAATAAATCAGTCCATGTTGAGTAGCTAAGCAAGTGTCGTCTTGTTTTCTGCTTGTGAGCGGTTGGAATATCTGATATCTATATTGAGGCTTAGGAAGCGGTATACTGACGGAAGCACTCAAAGTGTGGGGGATTGGATCCTTCACAATCTTCACTTACATTGGTGGTAGCAGTGGGATTCAGTCTATTGCTAATATGGCAAATACATATCCAGAGTCTGTGTGTCTTGGGGGGGACATGGATCTGAATCCAAGTAACACCACCTCAGGGGTCCCCAGGCATACAGCTCACAAAGAGCACCGCTCCCCCAAATGCGAGGGCCCATAATCGCAAGGCAAGAGGCTCGCATTCTGTCCCCTCCAACAGCTTCTGTCCCGGCTAGGTCTGTCACAATGATCTTATAACATATAATATAATAATATATGGTTTGGCTTGAACCTTTTCAGCAGCAGAAGATTCTCGTTCACCTTCTTAGTTGTGTGAGAAAAACATGGGATGGGGGGTAAATCTTATACACATAAACATGTTTTTCCTTGTAGATAAGAGGGTTGGAAGGGAGTATTTGTCTTTTAGACATGCCCCCTTCTATGACACTGCAGTGAGAGGCATGCCTCCACTGCAACTGGGGCCAATAGTACTTTACCATTGGTCCAAGGCTCCAAGCTGTCCATTGAGCTCAGTGCCTCTGACAAGAAGTGAGGAGAGGTTCTGTGAGCTCATCCTCTCAGTCTGCTGCAAACTGAGTGTGCCGCCTTGTATTTATACTGCACGCTCTATATGCAGCTTCTGACTGTGCAAGGAGTCCCGTATCTGCGGAACCATAGGTCGTAGGAGCCAAAGTGGTGGGGTAGGACTTCAGCTACACAAATTTGGGGTCGCCGAGCTACGACCCTCAAAGCTTGATCCTTTTTTTTTTTTGCCTCCCCTGACTGCATGTCCCTGCCATCTACTGCCACCCGACATTTCCTTCTCCATGACCAGTAGCGGTAGATGAGGGATCTGTAAACCAACCTTGGTTTACTCCCGTAAAAACATGGTCAGCAGACTGGGATTCCCAAAGTAGATGAAAAAGGAGACACATATTGGAAACATGGGTGTAGAGATCTCTCTACCAGTGTCCAGAGACCGGAGAAGCTGCTGGATGGTTCAACCCACCTGTGTCCATCCAACCCACCTGTGTCCATCCAACCCACCTGTGTCCACCCAACCCACCTGTGTCCATCCAACCCACCTGTGTCCATCCAACCCACCTGTGTCCATCCAACCCACCTGTGTCCATCCAAAGCTATAGTACCCGATCTGTTTGGCCTTTCCCTTTACATATGAACCATAATTTACATTGTTCATTTCCTGAATAAAGTATTTTAGTACAATGTGTATGAAATGATTATCAGTAAAATATCTTTTTTTTTTCTCACTTTTATTTTCTTTAGTTGTTCTAAGTTGGAATATTCAATTTTAATTCTCAAAGAGAGCGGTTCTTCCAATAAAGGGCGGTTTTCTGTGAGTCTGTTCAAGTATGTTAGAAACAACAACAGAGCATATGTACATTGTGCTATGAGCGTGTGTGACATCAGTACTGTACCCTATAGCCAGGTAAGTAGGATTTCGAGCTGTAGAAAGAGGGTTAGAGCATCAATTACACCTCCAAAAGTGCAACAATGAGACATACGCTCAAAATGATGGCCTCTCCTCCAGAGTGGTGGCTTTTATTGTCTGAGGCTGGGTTCACACTATCGCCACATTCGGCTCCCATCCGGTACACTGTTTCAGGTCTGATTTCAGCCCAAATTTATGGCTGAATTCGGACCTATAACAGACCAAAAGACGCACAGGGCTCCTGTGTAAATTCACACCGGAACCGCAGTGGAGATGTGAGAGATCCGGTCAAAATCTCCTGCCATTGTGAATTGAATGAGGGGAACTTGCATCCAATTTGTAATGGTGTGAACCCAGCCTAAGTGCATTCAATCTGTAATGCCGCGATCGGATTCTCCAACAACAAATGTTGGATGTGAGCTTGTTGCCGGAAAGTCCGACTGTGTGTACGCTCCTTCGAACATTTGTTGTTCGGACTTTCCGCCAACAAAACGTTGGCTAGCAGGTTTTCAAATTTTCCGCCAACAAATGTTTGTTGTAGGACTTTCCGATGGCGTGTTACACAAGTCCGTCGGAACAAAAGTCCACGCATGCTCGGAATCAAGGATGAGCCGGAAGCGCTTGTAAAACTAGCATTCGTAATGGAGATATCACGTACATCTTGTACACTCACTACGTTCGGAATTGTTGGCCAACATTTGTGTGACCGTGTGTATGCAAGACAAGTTGGAGCCAACAACCTTCGAACAAAATTCCACGGTTTTGTTGTCGGAAAGTCCGATCGCGTGTACGAGACATTATGCCCCATACAGACGGTCGGACATTCCGACCACAGAATCCATCTGATTTTTTTTTTCGACAGATTTTGGCTGAAACTTGTCTTGCATACACACGGTCGCACAAAGTTGTCCGGAAAAATCTGATTATTTCGGAACGAGGTGACGTAAATCAAGTACGACGGGACTACGTAGAGGCCAGTAGCCAATGGCTTTCGTCTCCAAATTTTTTCCTGAGAATGCGTGCCACTTTGAATTCTCTACACATGATCGGAAAAAGTCTGATCGTATTTTGTTGTCGGAAAATTTTAGATCCAGCTCTCAAATGTTTTCCTTCGGAAATTCCGACAGAAAAAGTCCGATAGAGCCCGCACACGATCGAATTTTCCGACAACATAATCCGATCAGATTTTTTCCATCAGAATTTCCGACCGCCTGTATGGGGCATTCGAGTTTCAATCGTTAGACAGTTCTTTAAATTAAGAGTTTATTGATTATTGGTGATGGATGAATCAGAAACATGACCGGTTTGCTAATCATTGAATCTCCCAAACATTGTCACACAATGTAAGCAGGTGGGCAACACACTCTATGAATACCCAGAATACTACAGGATCAAAATATCAGAAGTTGACTATCTTGTCTGATCTGGGATTCAATGAGCTCATCAATGTTGGTATTTTCATTGGGACTTCCAATGAAAATGGTGATCACAAGTTGGTTGTTTGTGTGATCTCCATTATTGGACTGGGTAGCCAGTTCAGTGCTGGAGGTTTCAGAAAACAACCAACTTTAGGCTCAGTTCACACAGGGGCGACTTGTCCAGGCGACTTCGCCGCCTGACAAGTCCCGCCCCGTTCTGTACTACGGAACCGTTCTAATAGGAGCGACTCAAGACGCTCCGACTTAGAAAAAAGGTTCCTGTACTACTTTTGCGGCGACTTCGGGCGACTTGCATTGACTTCTATACAGAAGTCGTTTTGCAAGTTGCCGCTGAGGTCACGGCGCTGCAAGTCGCGCCACCTACTGTGTGAACCGAGCCTTAGTTTGGATCAGCAATAAAAAAATACAAAACAAAAAAATAAAAAAATAAAATATTTTACCATTTAATATTCACGACTTGGACACAGAAAATTCTATGCAATAATAAAAGGATTAATTTCAAGCCAAGGGGTATAAACAGGCTCAATGCTTACTATAGGTGCGCCTTTACATTATTTTATGATATTTTTATGTCCTGTGGATCTTCTGAGAAACACACAGTTCAGGCGATCACACAATCCTTATGCCTCGTACACACGATCAGATTTTCAGACAACAAATGTTGGATGTGTTGCTTGTTGGCAGAAAGCCCGACCATGTGTACGCTCCATCGAACTTTGCTCCAACAAATGTTGGCTAGCAGGTTCTCAAATTTTCCACCAACAAATGTTTGTTTGTCGGATTTTCCGATCGCGTGTACACGAGTCTGTCGGACACACATGCTCGGAAAAAAGGACGAGCTGGAAGCGCTCGCCCTTCTAAAACTAGCGTTCGTAATGGAGATATCAGGTACGTCTTGTATGTCACTAAGTTCATAATTGTTGGCCAACATTTGTGTGGCCGTGTCTATGCAAGACAAGTTGGAGCCAACGCCCTTCAAAAATCCACAGTTTTGTTGTGGGAAAATCCAATCGTGTGTACAAGGCCTAAGCCCCTGTACACACGGTCGGACATTCTGACAACCAAATCCGTCGGATTTTGTCCGTCGGATTTTGCCCGTCGGATCTTGTCCGAAACTGTTGCATACACACGGTCGGACTACGTTGTCGAAAAATCCGATCATTCAGAACGTGATGACGTAACTTTGTTACGATGGGACTAGTAGCCAATAGCTTTGATGTAGGAATTTGATCTGAGCATGCGTGGCACTTGGTCCGATCAAAATTCTCTACACATGATCGGAGTATGTCCGATCAAACCAGTTGGTCGGAAAATATTTCCAACATGTTGGAAAATTGGGTCCGACGGAGATTCGGACGGAATCAGTCCGATGCATATCACACACAGTCGGATTATCCGACGACACGGTCCGATAAGACGCATTCCGACGGATTTTCCGACCGTGTGTACAAGGCTTAAGTGTTCAGATTTAGGAAAAAAAATAAATCATATACATTTTGGAGGGTGTCTGCCAGATTTTGTGTCCATTAATTGCTACCGATTTTGGATGAGAAGACCTGGTTTGCCATCAGCATTTGAATTGAAGGTCTTCAGTAGGGTTGGGAATGTGATGGTAGGTGAGAAACACCATCTGGGAATGGGAAGTCTTGGAAACAACCCATCCCAATTATCCATTTATTAGTGTTGGACCTTAAATGGAAAACGAGTCTTGGGGGAATAGGGACCGGTAGTGTTGGATCTCTTGGTGGTGGGAACCACAGTTTGTGTTTTAATATGATATTGGTGCTTTGTAGTGTCTGTTGCGGCTGCAGGTATACCATCCTCCACTCTTCGGGGAAGGCTTCCTACAGGATTGTTCTGTGGACATTTTTGCCCATTATGAGGTCAGCTACTGATGTTGGATGAGAAGACCTTGCTCACAACCAGATAAATATAGATTTTCACCATGTCAGAGAGTATAGTGAGTTTGCCACATCCCTATATATATGTAGAAGATTTTTTGTACCCCCCGCCCTCCTCCAAGAAATAGAATTGCAACTTTAAATTGTCAGAGACACTAGGATTTGATTCAAATTCTAAATTTATTGTACATATAGCATGTAGATTCTATAAAAAAAATCTTCTAGACATGATGATTGTAGAAACAGACATGAACGAAGACATGATTACTATAAAAATGAAAATAACAAAAAACAAAAAATCTATTATCTTGCAATAAATTGTATGATACATATATGTAGCAGGTATCACTCCATTGTCCATTAGTACTTTCCAGCTTTCAGTCATGAAAAAGATCTCGCAGTGTCAATAGGTTTAGGATTCAAATCAAAATCCTCTATTTATAGTGTAACTGCAATAGGAGATCTACTGTCACTTATTCCGACTCTATTACGGGGGGTCCCTCAGACACACCATCCATCACGTCAAGGACCGCTTCTTTGTTCACAACCAGTGTCCCAATTCATCCCAAAGGTGTTCAGTGGGGTTGAGGTCAGGGCTATGCACAGGACACTTGAGTTCCTCCACACCAAACTGGTCAAACCATGCCTTTATGGAGCTGGCTTTATACACAGGGTCTGACAGTCATGCTGGAACAGAAAAGGGTCTTCATCAATCTGTTATCATAAGGTTGGAAGAACAATTTTCTACAATATCTTTGGATGATGGAGTATTAACAGGCCCCTTCACTGGAGACACCTAAACCCCATCATCTGGGGGTGTCTATGGGAGTTTGTTCCAAGTTGTGAGGTCAGGTACTGATGTTGGAGGAGAAAAACTGGCTCTCCAATTGGCATTCCAATTGATCCCAAAGGTGTCCAGTAGACATGTGCATTCGTTTTCGTCCAAATGCATTTTTGTCTGAATTTCGGGTATTTTCGTTATCATTTTAACAAACGATAACGAACCTGCAGAATCTGAAAACCGAAAGATCCGACATAAACAAATGCTTTATTTTCATTTTTGTTGCGACAACAGTTAGATATAGCTAGGAGATTCGACATGACGCTGACAATAGCGATCTGTGTCCATAGAACCTGGGGTCGAATGTGCCTAACCTTACCTCTATTAGTCCAAGATTATTCTACATAGAGAGAAAAGATTCGACATAGAGAGAAAAGATTCAACATTATAGAGACAATAGCAAAAAAAAGGTTGAATGTGCCTAACCTAACTCTATTAGTCCAAGATTATTCGACATAGAGAGAAAAGATTCGACATGAAGATTCGATGAAGCAGTCACCGTGAGCGGACATTTATGGTGAAATGCTCCACCCATAGGCTATAGAAGAATTCTAATGTTGGTTGACTAGTAATAATAATGAATAAATATAATTATTACTAGTGTCATACAACATTAGAATTCTACTATAGCTTGTAGGCGGAACATTCGACCGGAAATGTACGATTGCGGCGTCGTACAGTTTAGCTGCTCCGTCGAATCTTCTTATAACATTCGACAGACAACATAAGCCTTCAATGACAGATTCCACCTTAATTATTTCGGATTTTCGGACGAATGCATTTTTTTAACAAAACAAAATAGTTAAAAGCAAATTTCGGGAGTGACAAAATAAATGTATTTTTCAGATGAAAACGCAATTCCGAAACGAATAATTTCAGTGTGCGCATGTCTAGTGTTCAGTAGGGTTGAGGTCAGGGCTCTGTAGAGGACGTTTGAGTTCCTCAACCCCAAACCTCACCATTGATTTTCTTCATGGAGGAAAGTGATAAGGTGGGACCTGAGCTCCGTTTAGTCAGCTCATCAGATTAGCTCTGTGAATGATGTGATGACTTCATAGAGAAGATCTTATACCGATTGAACCCGTGCCGTTCCTCCCTGTTTTCTTAATGGCCTTGTCTCTTTCTAGTGCGCCTGCGATGGACCTGGAATCCCGTACAGTTTTAATGTTGCTCTGACAATTGGACCAATTAGGAGATCAGGTAAACTTGTGATTGGATACTTAATTTATTTTTATTCTCGATGGTTTTCTTCCGCTTAATGTTAATAAGCCCCCATAATATCAAAGCTGCTTCTAGAACAGAGATTATTCCAAGAGGACAGAGGACTAGGAGATGGTTGTGGGTCTCCTGCATATCACTGATTCTTTATAATGATAAAATAGAATAGGACCTACACCAATCAGTGACCAATCAGTGACCAATCAGTGACCAATCAGTGACTATGACATGGAAACCCTGGTAGGGAGCACTCCCGCCACAATCCTTTATTATTCCAGGTATTTATAAAGCACTGAGAATTTATGCAGAACTTTATGTATATATTATACATTCACCTCAGTCCCGACTCCCAAGCAGTTAGACCTGCAAAAAAAAAATTGTTTTGATTCGTTATTTACATAAATTAATTTAGTTAAATTCATTTAACCTGTTTAATTCGCTTTCGGAATTTGTTTTGATTATTCACATTCAAATCAAATTAGATTTTTTTCAGAATTCAAATTTGAATCTATTTGAATCGTTTTTTCGAATCATCTTTAAATTAGTTTCCGATTTCGAAAAGTTTTAAAATTTCGCATTACTTAGCAATTTCCAAAGAGGATAAAATAGAATAGGAAATAAAGGAAAGGAATATAAAAAAAACATAGAATAGAATAAAAAAATATAACAGAAAATAAAAGAATAGAATATAATAGAGTAAAACAGAACAAAATAGAATAGTAAAAAAAAAAAAAAGAACAGAATGGAATAGAAACAAATAGGATAGGATAAAAAAAAATAATAGCATAAATTAGCAAGGATATAACCATCTTCTGATATTTGAACATAAAAGAATAGAGTAGAAAGAATATCATTCATATAACATAAAAAATAGAATAGAAATTTGAATTTAAATAGAATTGAAACAAATAGATTTGAATAAAATAGAAAATAACTGAACAGTGAATAGTGAAGAAAAAACAACAACAGAATAGAACAGAAGGAATATAACCATCTTCCTATTCTAATCTATTATTTTCTATTCTATTTCAATTTTAATTGTTTATATATGAATTGTGGGAAATAGTTATATTTGTTCTATTTGATTCTATTGTTTTTATAATGATATTCTTTTCTATTCTATTATAGTTTATTTTATTTTTTTTCTATTCTATTCTTTTTTTATTCTTTTCTAGACTTATGCATTTTAAATTTGAATTTATTCTATTTGAAAGTCAAATTTCAAGGGGATGGTTATATTCTTTTTATTTTATTCAATTATTTTTTTTATTCTATTAATTTATATTTTTTTATTTTCTGTTTTATTCTTTTCTATTTAATTTTTTTAATCCTGTTTCTTTATTTTCTATTCTATTTTATTCTCTTTGGAAATTGGAAAATGATTTTGAATTTGAAAAATATTCGAAATTGAAAACTCGGAATTGAATTTGAATTTGAAAACTATTTGAATTTGAAAACTATTTAAATTTGAAAACTATTTGAATTTGAAAACTATTTAAATTTGAAAACTATTTGAATTTGAAAACGATTTGAATTTGAAAACTATTTGAATTTGAAAATTATTCAAAATTAATTTGTCAAACTATTGAAATTGATTTGAAAACTTTGTGAACCGATTCGAATTCTGTCCGTTTTTTTTATTTTTGTGATTTCGGATTTGTTGAAATTCGGTACTATTGTAATTTTGGAAATTTCGAATACATCTGAATATCCGAAAAACAAAAATTTTTCAAAATTTCAATTTGGACGAAACCAATTGCATATATCTACAAACAATCTCAGGTCCCGAGCTTGCATACATACACATACTAGGGCCGATTTTCCTACCAGCGTGTCTCTGGAGTGTGGGAGGAAACCCACACAGGCACAGGGAGAATATCTCTAGACTGGTAGTGCCGTGGTTGGGATTTGAACCGGCATTGGTAGAAGCACTAACCACTTAGCCACTAAGTACATCAGACAAATGTCTAAAGACTGAATCTACTGGACCATAACTGAGTCAGAAATATGAGACAGCATTGAACTACCTCTACAAAAACAAATATAATATCAGCCCAATAGTTCAGATGAAAGTTTTGTCTTTGGGGGTTAGAAAGGTTAAGACTTAAGTCATCATTGGGATTTGGGGATCAGGAGGTGGAAAGGAAGGGGGTTAGATCAGTGGTGTTAAACTCAATTTCATTGTAGGCCTTCATCATCATCATGGTTGCCCTCAAAGGGCCGGTTGTATCAGTAATATTATATATCCAGAGCACTCCACCCCTCCTTACATTAGATGTTAAGTGCCCCTCACCATCAGAAGTAAAATGTCCCCCACCCTGCCTTACATCATAGTGCACCCCGCCTTACATCATAGTGCACCCCCCTGCCTTACGTCATAGTGCACCCCCCTACCTTACATCATAGTGCACCCCCCTACCTTATATCATAGTGCACCCCCTGCCTTACATCATAGTGCACCCCCCTGCCTTACATCATAGTGCACCCCCTGCCTTACATCATAGTGCACCCCTGCTTTACATCATAGTGCACCCCCCTGCCTTACATCATAGTGCACCCCCCTGCCTTACATCATAGTGCACCCCCCCTGCCTTACATCATAGTGCACCCCTGCTTTACATCATAGTGCACCCCTGCTTTACATCATAGTGCACCCCCTGCTTTACATCATAGTGCACCCCCCTGCCTTACATCATAGTGAACCCTCCTGCCTTATATCGTAGTGCACCCCCTGCCTTACATTATAGTGCACTCCCCCGCCTTACATCATAGTGCACCCCCTGCCTTATATCATAGTGAACCCTCCTGCCTTATATCATAGTGCACCCCCCTGCCTTACATTATAGTGCACCCTCCGCCTTACATCATAGTGCACCCCCCGTACCTAGGCCCATTGCGCCTCAGCAGTCAAAATATCCATACTCCCCGCAGCCGCCACCTTCCAGTCTCATTGTGTGGTCCTGTGTCCTCTTCCACCTGCTGAGAATCATTTTTTCCTGTGCTGGGATCCCCATTGAGATATTTGTAGATCACTATCATATCTCCTCTTAAGTGTTGCTTCTCCAGCGAGAATACATTTAGTGCTTGCAGTCGTTTCTTGTAATTTAGGGTGTCCGGTCCCTTTATTAGTTTTTTTGCCCTTCTTTGGACTCTCTCTAGTTCCAGCACATCCCTTCTGAGGACTGGTGACCAGAACTGGACAGAGTACTCCAGATGTGGCCCAACCATATCCAGATATGGCCAATTCCCCCAATTCCTCCCGCGGAGCTATTGTGTTCTTCCAGTGGGGGGGGGGCACAGGGAGACGTCGCTGCCTGGAGAACACAGCTAGGGGCTGGTTGTACTGGTTGTAACCAAAGTTGATTGATCAGCCTGCCCATAGACGGTTCCCTGCTGAACCGGTTGAGATTTGAACCATCTATATTTAAGTGCAATAAGTTAGACTTGTTTAACCACTTGGTGCCCACACTACGTCATATGACGTCATGGGCTTTCAGTGGTTATGTCTAAATGATGCCTGAGGCCACAGACATCATTCAGATATTGGCGTTTTCAGCCGGTGATTCCCTGCACCATAAGAACAATCATAGTGGCTGTTCCACCGCTTGATCATTCTTACGGGCGGCGGGAGGGGACCCCCCCCCCTTCCGCCGCCCTCCGGGGCTTGTACCGACTCACCGTTTCCATCGGTGAGTCGGTCACAGGATCCGCCGGCCCCAGCATGTGATCATAGAGATTTCTGGGGGAACCAGATCGTCCCCGGAGTCTCTATGGTCGTTCGGAGGCCGGGTGCGATGTTATGACGTCACGCCCGGCCTCTGTATTTAAATTAACGGCGCCGATCTGGCTAGGAAGCCAGGATCGTTTTTTTTTTATTATTATTCTTCCCAGCCTAGAGGTGAGATGTGGGGTCTTATTGACCCCCCCCCATATCTCACTGTAAATATGTCCGATCGTGCCATATTCCTATTACAAGGGATGTTTACATTCCTTGTAATAGGAATAAAAGTCATCAATTAATTTTTTTATTTTTTTAAGTGTAAAACTAAAACAATAAAAATAAAATTAACAATAATAAAAAATTTTTTTTAAAGCGCCCCTGTCCAGAAGCGAACGCATGCGTAAGTCATGCCCACATATGAAAACGGTGTTCAAACCACACATGTGAGGTATCGGCGCGAACGTTAGAGTGAGAGCAATAATTCTAGCCCTAGACCTCCTCTGTAACCCAAAATATGTAACCAGTAAAAAAATTTAAAGTGTCACCTATGGGGATTTTTAAATACCAAAGTTTGGCGCCATTCCACGAGCGCGTGCAATTTTGAAGCGTGACATGTTGGGTATCTATTTACTCGGATTATCATCCTCTTTCACATTATGCAAAAAGATTGGGCTAACTTTACTGCTTATTTTTTTTTTTTTAAGCATGAAACAGTTTTTTTTCTGAAAAAAAGTGTTCGAAAAATTGCTGCGCAAATACCGTGCGAGATAAAAAGTTGCAACGAGCGCCATTGTATTCTCTAGGGTCTTTGCTAAAAAAACATATATAATGTTTGGGGGTTCTATGTAATTTTCTAGCAAAAAAAATTAGGAATTTTACATGTAGGAGAGAAATGTCAGAATTGGCCTGGATGCGAAGTGGTTAAAAAAGCAATTGGCCACTCAAATAGTAGTAAAACAACCTTTTTAAACAACCTTTTCTAACAACCTTTAAGCCCCTGTACACACGGTCGGACATTCTGACAACCAAATCCATTGGATTTTGTGCGACGGATTTTGTCTGACGGAATATTTCCGAAACTGTTGCATACACACGGTCGGACAAAGTTGTCGGAAAATCCGATTGTACATAACGTGATGACGTTATTTCGTTACGACGGGACTACGTTCAGGCTAGTAGCCAATAGCTTTGGTCTAGGAATTTGATCTGAGCATGCGTGGCACTTTGTCCGTCGGAGCAGGCTACACATGATAGGAGCATGTTGTCGGAAAATATTTCCGGCAAGTTGGAAAAGTTGGTCCGTCGGATATTCCGATGGAAACAGTCCGATGGAGACCACACACAGTCGGTATATCCGACAAAACGCTCCGATAGGAAACATTCCGTCGGAATCTCTGACCATGTGTACAAGGGCTTAGAGTTAATATCTAAAGTTATTATCAATAACCCATGCTTATGATGACTGTACAAAAAAATAACTATAGAAAAGCAGCTGACACAATTCCCTGGCAATACATGGTTACAGATTTATATACCGTATTTGCCGGCGTATAAGACGACCCCCTAACTGTGCAGGTTTTTAAAATGTTTTGCCCGTACTCACCGTTTAAGACGACCCCCCATTCCGAGGCTTCCGACGCTTCATATCCCTCTTCTTCGTTCTTGCTGGAGCCATTTCCTTCTTCCTTCTTGCTGGTGCTGGAGCCAATCACGGCGAGCAATGTATTCTATTAATGAATGCAAAGCCTGCTGGGATTGGCGGAGGCTGTTACATCATCAGCCCGCGCCTCACTCTCAAAGCCAATCGGAGCAGGCTACTGTGTGTAGCCTGCTCGGATTGGCAGAGATTGCTACTCCAATCCGAGCAGGCTCTGTATTCATTTGAATACATCGCTCACTGGGATTGGTTCAGTGGTATATACTGTATGTAGCCGAAGCTACATACAGTATTACCGGACATCCAGAAGGCATCCCAGCAGCTGACCCAGCGTATAAGATGACCCCTCCTTTTTGCTCAGTTTTTTTAACTGTAAAAGGTCGTCTTATACGCCGGAAAATACGGTATATATACACAAGTGCAGTGCTTCAAGAGAAAGTTCATATAGATGACTCAAGTGAAGGTCGTCAAAATAAAGGAGTCGAAGGGTGAAATTTCCAGAATCCAAGTGCCATGACAGGTGCTCCCCCGACAGTATTCCACACACTGAGCCTTCCCATCAGGGATGGACCACTAAAGTCAAACTTTATGAGATTTAACAGGGATCACGTAGCCACTAGATGATATCGGTCCTCCCAGCACAAGAAACTCATCGGCAACTCTCCTCCATCACAACGGCCTCCTCCTCCCCGTCTCCGAGTCAAAGACCAATCATACTGCAAGTGCCAACACCACAGGGCCATATTGTATGACTCCAGATTAACTTTCTTTGCAAACATTCTGCTAGTCTGCCGCAAGTTCTGGTTCAGTTGTGTTGTGCAATAGTCATCCCACCACAGGGGGTCACTGTGGCTGAATTGTCAAGCTGTAGACTTTCAGAGCTCTTGCTGTAGACTCACCACTGCAACGTTGATCTTGCTAGAGACTTACCACACAAAAGTGTCAACTAGAACTTGTCCTTCAAGTGCTCCGCAAGTGTACAACTTACCAGTGAAATGTGCAGCACATTACCAGACTTACAATTCAACACTGCCACACATTTGAGGCAAATTATCCTTCCTATCTGGGATGTCAATGTGTCTGAGAATATGTATTCATTTCATGTTATTTATTCTATTTTCCAGATCCAATTCCCACCACTCCTGGTAAGTGTTTTATTCTTCTATCAGATCACAATGGTGGAAGTCCTGTGGATTATTTTATACTTGTACAATATAATGTGATGATCAGATCATTGATTGGTTGCTCTTGTTGTACATTATATATGGTGATGAGTAAACCATCCAACATTCCGTACACTTGTGTCCTATTTCTGTCCCTCAATACACATCTAGAGAAGATTCCTAAAGGGAGTATTCCAGAGCAGGGGGTCTCCAAACTACGGCCCTCCAGTTGTTCAGGACCTACAATTCCCATCATGCCCAGTCATGTCTGTAAATGTCAGAGTTTTACAATGCCTCATGGGACGTGTAGTTCCGCAACAGCTGGAGGGCCGTAGTTTTGGAGATCCTTGTTCTAGAGGAAAGTGTGTTCTATACCTGTATGAAGACTCACATACCTTGCAGAGACCTCATGAAACCCCCAAACCCCCGGATGCTATAATAGGCCGGTGTCTACAGGACCCTCTCCTTATGGTACCACAGATATCTCCTCTATCTGCTGAGGTGCTGAACTAGGTCTACTCTTAAAGCTAGCTGACATTAACCCCTTGTGTATTCATCGAGGATGTGATCACCTATTCAGCCAGGACTTTATCTGTGTGGAGCGATCTGATTATATGTTGTTCTATAACAGATTATTTCCATGTAATAAATATCTGTTGACCTCACCAGTTTGTGCTCTCTGAAGGCTTTCGATGATAAATGACCACCAGCTTCCAACGCTGGAGGAACGTGGCCAACCCTCTGTGTGAACGGCAGGAAGCTGGGCATACGTCCGATCAATAAATAAACCTAAATTATGCCGTAAACTCAGAAAAACAAACTTGTGTGTTGATGACACTGACAGAATGTATCGTATATGTCTTTTTCTGCTTATAGTTCCTCTTTAACCGATTGCCGACCAGCCGCCGTCATTATACTGCGACAGGTCGGCACGATCCCGCGCACTGCCGTAAGCTATATGTCGGCTCGCTGGATCGGGATAGCATTCGTGCTGCACTGCAGGGGGGGGGTGCCGATGCCCATAGCCGATGGTCGCGATGACCGCTGGCCACTAGTGAGTGTGTGTGTGGTGTAAACACACAAACCCCTGTTCTGAGAGGAGATGCAGATTGTGTGTTCCTACTATCTACAGTGGGGATCGAAAGTTTGGGCACCCCAGGTAAAAATGTGTATTAATGTGTATAACGAAGCCAAGGAAAGATGGAAGAAATCTCCAAATGGCATCAAATTACAGATTAGAGATTCTTATAATATGTCAAAAAAAGTTAGATTTTATTTCCATCATTTACACTTTCAAAATTACCGAAAACAAAAAAATGGCGTCTGCAAAAGTTTGGGCACCCTGCAGAGTTAATATCTTGTACTGCCCCCTTTGGCAAGTATCACAGCTTGTAAATGCTTTTTGTAGCCAGCCAAGAGTCTTTCAATTCTTGTTTGAGGTCTCTTTACCCATTCTTCCTTTCAAAAGTCTTCCAGTTCTTTGAGAAGTTCTTTGGGCTGTCTGTCACGCGCCGCTCTTTTAAGGTCTATCCATAGATTTTCAATAATGTTGAGGTCAGGAGATTGTGAAGGCCATGGCAAAACCTTCAGTTTACGCCTCTTGATGTAATCCCCCCATGGATTTTGAGGTGTGTTTAGGATCATTATCCATTTGTAGAAGCCATCCTCTCTTTAACTTCAGCTTTTTCACAGATGGCATCAAGTTACCATCCAAAATTTGCTGAAATTTTATTGAATCCATTTTTCTTTCTACTCGAGAAATGTTCCCTGTGCCACTGGCTGCAATACAACCTCAAAGCATGATTGATCCACCCCCATGCTTAACAGTTGGACAGAGGTTCTTTTCATTCAATTCTGTGCCCTTTCTTCTCCAAATGTACCTTTGCTCATTCCGGCCAAAAAGTTCTATTTTAACCTCATCGGTCCACAGAACTTGTTTCCAAAATGCCTCAGGCTTGTCTATATGTTCATTTGCAAAGTTCAAACGCTGATTTTTGTGGTGAGGACGTAGAAGAGGTTTTCTTCCGATGACTCTTCCATGAAGACCATATTTGTACAAGTATCTCTTTATAGTGGAATAGTGGACCACAACTCCAGTGTCTGCCAGATCTTTCTGGAGGGATCGTGCATTCAAACGTGGGTTTTGAATTGCTTTTCTCACAATCCTGCGAGATGTTCTGTCTGATATTTTTCTTGGTCTTCCGGATCTTGCTTTAACTTCCACTGTTCCTGATGACTGCCATTTCTTAATTACATTCCGAACAGAGGATATTGACATCTGAAAACGCTTTGCTATCTTCTTATAGCCTTCTCCAGCTTTGTGAGCGTCAACTATTTTCAGTTTTCTAGACAACTGCTTAGAAGAACCCATGGTGCTGATTGTTGGGGCAAGGTCAGATGAGTCTGGCCATTTAAAAGCTTTGAGATTGACATCACCCGGTCTTCCCAGAGAATGACTGAGAACAATCCATGACACTGGCAGGTCTTAGCTTTGCAAAGGGGGCAGTGCATGCTATAAATTCTGCAGGGTGCCCAAACTTTTGCAGACGCCATTTTTTTGTTTTCTGTAATTTTGAAAGTGTAAATGATGGAAATAAAATCTAACTGTTTTTGACATATTATAAGAATGTCTAATCTGTAATTTGATGCCATTTGGAGATTTCTTCCATCTTTCCTTGGCTTCGTTATGCACATTAATACACATTTTTACCTGGGGTGCCCAAACTTTCGATCCCCACTGTAGGAACCATGACCCGTCACTTCCTCTAGGTCAGTCCCCTCCCCCTTCATTTAGAATCCCCTCCCAGGGAGCACATTTATCCCCTTGATCGCCCCCTAATGTTTAACCCCTTCCCGCTCAGTGACATTTTTACAGTAATCAGTGCATTTTTATAGCATTGATCGCTGTATTAATGCCAATGGTCCCAAAAATGTGTCAAAAGTGTCCGCTGTGTCTGACATAACATCATATTCATGATAAAAATCGCAGATCGCCGCCATTACTAGTAAAAAAAAAATAATAATATAAATGCTATAAATCTATCCCCAATTTTGTAAACTCTATAACTATTGCACAAACTAATCAATATACACTTTTTTTTTTAAACGAAAATATGTAGAAGAATATATATCGGCCTAAACTGAGAAAAAAAATATTTTTTTAGCAAAAAGTACGAAATATTGTGTTTTTTTTTTTTTTTCAAAATTGTCGCTCTTTTTTTTTTGTTTATAGCACAAAAAATAAAAACCGCAATAATAACATCTGTCAACATCTGTCACAGTATACCAGAGCACAAAAACTTTTTGTCAGTGTAAAAGAAAATAAAGAAACTGTGTAAAAAAAAAAAATAGAATTAAAATTCACTTACTAATTTACTCAAAGAAATATAGACGTATAAATTGTGATCAAAATTTATGGAGACAAATTAATTGTGCCCCAGGGAATTCTGGGTCTTTTGGAAGAATTGGATGGAAGAGCTGCCCACCCTTCCTCTGTTATGATATGTCACAGCTTGCTGCGGTTTCTTGACCTTGGCAGCATTTAATGTTGCTGTAATGGGCTATGCCCTTTGACGAAAAAATTGGAAGTAGGCCGTCTGTCCAGCATTTATGGTAAGGACAGGCCCAACTTCCTCCTTTTTGGAATTGAGTGCTCACAGTACGACTGTGACTGGCATTGGTTAAATGTGTTCACATGTTCCGTGTTGGAATTTAATAAAGCTGTGGCCTTGCCCTTTCCAACCTAATGGTTGTGTTTTATTTAATGGGGTAAAAGGGCAAGGGTGGTGGGGGGGATTTGATCCCATTGTGTTACACTAATTTGTACCTAGGCCCATTGTGCCTCAGCAGTCAAAATATCCATACTCCCCGCAGCCGCCACCTTCCAGTCTCATTGTGTGGTCCCGTGTCCTCTTCCACCTGCTGAGAATTATTTTTTTTCCTGTGCTGGGATCCCCATTGAGATATTTGTAGATCGCTATCATATCTCCTCTAAAGTGTCGCTTCTCCAGCGAGAATACATTTAGTGCTTGCAGTCGTTTCTCGTAATTTAGGGTGTCCGGTCCCCTTATTCGTTTTGTCGCCCTTCTTTGGACTCTCTCTAGTTCCAGCACATCCCTTCTGAGGACTGGTGGCCAGAACTGGACAGAGTACTCCAGATGTGGCCCAACCATATCCAGATATGGCCAATTCCCCCAATTCCTCCCGCGAAGCTATTGTGTTCTTCCAGTAGGGGGGGGGGGGCACAGGGAGACGTCGCTGCCTGGAGAACACAGCTAGGGGCTGGTTGTAACCAAGTTGATTGATCAGCCTGCCCATAGACGGTTCGAATCTCAGGCAGTCCCTGCTGAACCGGTTGAGATTTGAACCATCTATATTTAAGTGCAATAAGTTAGACTTGTTTAAAAAAGCAATTGGCCACTCAAATAGTAGTAAAACAACCTTTAAGAGTTAATATCTAAAGTTATTATCAATAGCCCATGCTTACGATGACTGTACGTAAAAATAACAATAGAAAAGCAGCTGACACAAATCACTGGAAATACATGGTTACAGATTTAACCCCTTGCCGCCGAGCGTACGCAGATGTGCTTACTCGGCTTCCGGGGGTGTACCGGGATGATGCCTGCACCCGCAGGCATCATCCCGGTACCGTTTTTTATAGCGGGTGATTAGCTTTCCAGCCATAACAACCGATGCAGCTAAAAGCCGCTCGGCTGTTTTGCTGGAGGAGCGGGAGGGGACATCCCCCCCTCCCGCCGCCTCCCACCGCTCTTACCGGTGCTCCTGTTCAATCGGGAGCACTGATCGCACATCCGCCGCTTCTGCCGGTTTGGGAGGGACTGGAATGAAGCCGTAAGTGGCTTCATTCCAGTCTCCTAATTGTAAACATGGAAGCGACGTCATGACGTCACTTCCCATTTACTCGGCTGCCAATGGGGCCGGATTTAAAAATATATACAGTATTCAGAATCGCCGAAAATGGTGATCTGAATACTTTGAAGTGTAAAGGAGACCCCCGATCCCTCCATAAAGAGTACCTGTCACCACCTATTACTGTCACAAGGGATGTTTACATTCCTTGTGACAGCAAAAAAAGTGATCAAATTTTTTTTTTAAATATATATATAATATAATACAATTTATTAATTTTAAAATAAATAAAATAAATAAGAAAACCTTTTTTTTTTTAAAGCGAACCCCGTGGCCGTGAGCTTGCTCAGCAAAGAAAACGCATACGGAAGTCGCGCTCGCATATGTAAACAGTGTTCAAATCACACATGTGAGGTATCACCGCGATTGCCAGAGTGAGAGCAATAATTCCAGAACTAGACCTCCTCTGTAACTCTAACCTGGTAGCTGAAAAAAAAAATTTAAACCGCCGCTTATTGAGATTTTTAGGTACCGTAGTTTGTCGTCATTCCACGAGTGCGTGCGATTATAAAGTGTGACATGTTTGGTATCTATTTACTCGGCGTAACATCATCTTCCACATTATGCAAAAAAATTGGGCTAATTCTATTGTTTTGTTTTTTTTTAATTCATGAAAGTGTCCGTTTTCCCAAAAAGTTGCGTTTAAAACACCACTGCACAAATACCGTGTGACGTAAAATATTGTCGCCATTTTATTCTCTAGAGTCTCTGCTTAAAAAAATATATATATATATAATGTTTGGGGGTTCCAAGTAATTTTCTAGCAAAAAATATTTATTTTAACTTGTAAACACCAAATGTCAAAAATAGGCTTATGCCGCGTACACACGAGCGGCAACTCCGCCGGACCCGGTCGCTCCGAAAAATCCGCTCGTGTGTGTGCTATTCCGACGGACTAAAACCGACGCTAGGGCAGCTATTGGCTACTGGCTATGAACTTCCTTATTCGAGTCAAGTCGTACGTCATCACGTTCGAATCCGTTGGAGTTTAGTGTGATTGTGTGTGGCCAAGTCCGCTCAGTCGAAAAGTCCGTCAGAACTCTGTCAGAACTTCAGCAGAACTCCTTCGGAAGTCTGTCGGACATAAGTTCTCTCGTGTGTACGGGGCTTTAGTCATGAAAGGGATATATATATATACACACAAGTGCAGTGCTTCAAGAGAAAGTTCATATAGATGACTCAAGTGAAGGTCACCAAAATAAAGGAGTTGAAGGGTGAAATTTCCAGAATCCAAGTGCCATGAGAGGTGCTCCACCGACAGTATTCCACACACTGAGCCTTCCCATCAGGGATGGACCACTAAAGTCAAATACACTTTTATGAGATTTAACAGGGATCACGTAGCCACTAGATGATATCAGTCCTCCCAGCACAAGAAACTCATCGGCAACTCTCCTCCATCACACCGGCCTCCTCCTCCCCGTCTCCGAGTCAAAGACCAATCATACTGCACGTGCCAACACCACAGGGCCATATTGTATGACTCCAGATTAACTTTCTTTGCAAACATTCTGCTAGTCTGCCGCAAGTTCTGGTTCAGTTGTGTTGTGCAATAGTCATCCCACCACAGGGGGTCACTGTGGCTGAATTGTCAAGCTGTAGACTTTCAGAGCTCTTGCTGTAGACTCACCACTGCAACGTTGATCTTGCTAGAGACTTACCACACAAAAGTGTCAACTAGAACTTGTCCTTCAAGTGCTCTGCAAGTGTACAACTTACCAGTGAAATGTGCAGCACATTACCAGACTTACAATTCAACACTGCCACACATTTGAGGCAAATTATCCTTCCTATCTGGGATGTCAATGTCTCTGATAATATGTATTCATTTCATGTTATTTATTCTATTTTCCAGATTCAATTCCCACCACTCCTGGTAAGTGTTTTATTCTTCTATCAGATCACAATGGTGGAAGTCCTGTGGATTATTTTATACTTGTACAAAATAATGTGATGATCATATTATCGATTGGTTGCTCTTGGTGTATATTATATATGGTGATGAGTAATCCATCCAACATTCTGTACACTTTTGTCCTATTTCTGTCCCTCAATACACATCTAGAGAAGATTCCTAAAGGGAGTTTTCCAGAGCAGGGGGTCTCCAAACTACGGCCCTCCAGTTGTTCAGGACCTACAATTCCCATCATGCCCAGTCATGTCTGTAAATGTCAGAGTTTTACAATGCCTCATGGGACGTGTAGTTCCGCATCAGCTGGAGGGCTGTAGTTTTGGAGATCCTTGTTCTAGAGGAAAGTGTGTTCTATACCTGTATGAAGACTCACTTACCTTGCAGAGACCTCATGAAACCCCCAAACCCCCGGATGCTATAATAGGCCGGTATCTACAAGACCCTCTCCTTATGGTACCGCAGATATCTCCTCTATCTGCTGAGGTGCTGAACTAGGTCTACTCCTAAAGCTAGCTGAAATTAACCCCTTGTGTATTCATCGAGGATGTGATCACCTATTCAGCCAGGACTTTATCTGTGTGGAGCGATCTGATTATATGTTGTTCTATAACAGATTATTTTCTTTTACAAAGGTTTTTATTAGTATTAATTAACAAGTTTACATTCCAATACAATAGGCTGTCGTACAAATAACAGTTCAGGTGTTTCACAGTATAGTAGTAATTGAAGCAGGCTGCTGCCCGAGCGATTCTGACATTTCCTGTGTCCGGGTGAACCCGGGTTTTCACATGACTGCAACAGAAGCATGTCATACAGTACATTAACAGCCCATAGTAATCATCTACTGGTAATTGGTGAGACAAAAGAAAGAAGAAGAGAAGAAGATGTAGAATGAGTCAAGAGAAGATTAAAAGAGGTTGTTGAATGAGAAGCAGGGGAGGAGTAGTGAGGATCAAAAGAGAGAAGGAAGGGGAGTCGAGGAAGAGAGAGGGGAGGGAGGGAAGAGAATGGGTTCACAGGGTGCGCACCACCGGTCCCTACATTGATAATATAGCAACATCGAATCTAGGAGAATAATGATATGCAATCCAGGGCTGCCAGACACGTAGGAACTTGGCATGAGTGTCAGAAACAACAGAAGACAATTTTTCATTGACCATAACATCATTCAGTCGATTCTTGACTGCCTCGAAACTCAGAGCCGGGGTTCTTCATGCTCTGGCTATTGTCAACTTAGTTGCAGTAAAGAGATGTTGTGCCAATTGGCGCTCTGGGCGTAACAGCTCAGTGATTGGTTTGCCAAGGAGTGCCTCAAACGGATCCTTTTTTAAGATTTACTCGAAGTAGGCTACGGAGCAATGCGTACACCCTGACCCATAGTCTGCACACCCGCGGGCACGTCCACCAAATATGGGCCATAGTGCCCTCTTGGGCACATTCCCTAAAACAAAGTGGGGAACAGGTTGGGACAAAGCGAGCCAGGCGTGTCGGGGTATAATACCACCGGTATAACACCTTATATGCATTTTCCAGAATTACTACATTGCGCGAGCAGTTGGATATGGCTAGGGTCATTGCCTGCCAATCCTCCGGGTCCAGCTTCTTCCCCAACTCTCTCTCCCACTGCAAATGGTAAGACCGCACAGGAGGTCTCCGCCTAGAAACCAGAGCTGAGTATATCATAGATATCAGACCAGGAGAGTGGGGTCTGGATCTGCAGATGCTCTCAAACGGTGTCAACCTGTATGGGGCATCCTGAGATTTAATGAGACTCTGGAGGAAATGACGGATCTGTAGATACCTGAAATATTCTCGTAGAGGTATGTCGTGTGATGAGCGTAAAACATCATATGGTAAAATTTTAGTGGGAGTAAGCAAGGAGTGTACATCGCCGAAGCCATTCATGGTCCACCACTTGAATTGCACGGAGTCATTAAGGCCTGGAGGGAAAAGTAGGCAACGTAAAAGTCGCAACAGCGGGAGACGGGGAGAAGCCAGCCCCGCCGAGTACTTCACCGAGTCCCAAACTCGTAGCGTATGAATCATACAAGGCCCTGTAATCTTAGGGCAGTGTACAGGTGGGGGCCATGGTAATGAAGAGATTGGGATGGGGTCCGTCTCAAGCAGATCAATAGTCGCCCAGAGCGGGAGTTGATACGTCTCGTGGAGGTGAGAGAGTGGAGCAATGGTAGCAGCCAAGTAGTAGTCTCTTATATTCGGGACCGAGAGGCCCCCATTACTTTTGTTGGCGAACAGGATTTGTTTATTAATACGGGGGCGAGACGATCCCCAGATAAATTGCAGGATCCTACGCTGATGGGTACTGAGGACGTGGGAGGGAATTGGGATGGGGAGAACCCTAAAATAGTAAAGTAATTTTGGGAGATATGCCATCCTGATGGCCGTTATTCTCCCGAACCATGAAAGAGGTAAGGAGGACCACGCCGACAACATATCCGTAAATTTTTTGAATAATGGTGGATAATTCGCCTGATATAAAGCCTGGTATGTTGATGTGAGACGGATTCCTAAATAAGGCAAAGAGGAAACCCATTGGTAAGGAAAGGCCGACTGCAAGTCCCCCAGTAACTCCACAGAGAGATTAGTGGACAATGCCTTCGATTTAGATGAGTTAATCTGGAGTCCTGAGAGAGACGCAAAGGTTTGCAACAGTGTGTGTAAGTTTGGCAGGGAAGTTCTAGGAGAGGTGACAGAAATGAGAATTTTATCAGCGATTAAGGAAATCTTATGGGGGCAACCTGCTATTTCTATGCCTCGGATATCTGGATGAGCTCTTATTGCCTCCGCCAGAGGTTCCAGTGGTAACACAAAAAGAAGGGGTGACAGCGGACATCCCTGGCGGGTTCCCCTATGGATATTAAAAATGGGGGATTCAAATCCATAATATTTCATTTTTGCTCGGGGGGAATCATATAGGGACGACATCCAAGTCATAAAAGAAGTCCCGAATCCATAGTGCCGTAGGACAGACATGAGAAGATAAGGAGTCAAAGGCCTTATTCATATCGAGGGAGAGAAGCATAGATTCCTGAGAGCGAGCCTGGGCTATATGTTGGAGTTGAACTATACGTCGAATTGCATCTCCCGCCTGTCTCTGTGGTACGAAGCCAACCTGGTCTTTTTTTATTAAACGGGGGAGAAAAGAGTTTAGTCGAGTCGCCAAGATTTTTGTCAAGAGTTTCATATCTACATTGATGAGTGAGATCGGCCTGAAATTGGCCCAAGATGAGTGGTCACGGTCCGGTTTAGGAATCATCACCACATTTGCCGTCAGAAGATCTGGGGAGAGAGGGTAGCCGTTTTTCACCGAATTGTACATTGCCACCAGGTGGGGGGCTACTACCCATGCCAGCTTCCTATAATAAAGCGTGGTGTACCCATCAGGCCCAGGACGTTTTCCCACCTTAAGTTCTTTTATTGCTTGTAGAACTTCGGTGAGCTGAATATCCCTATCCATGAGGGCAACGTGAGCCCCCGTTAAGGATGGGAGCTAAAGGCTTTCCAGGAAGTCTGCCGTGCTCTGAGCCGCATTGCCCTCTGGTGCCGCGTATAGCTTCGCAAGGCGAAACCCAAATTCCTCCAGAACATGCTTCGGGTTCCCTGATAGGACATTGTTTCGATCTCGTAACGTAATCGGGTTCAATTTAGGGGCAAAGGTTCGGAGTCTGTTAGCTAACATGCGGTTCGGCTTGTTTGCTCTCACATACCACCGCTGGCGGGACCAGCGTAGTATACGCTCAGCACCCTCAGTGAGGCATAGGTCAAGCTCCGATCTGGCTAAATCCAACAACTTATGGTTTCTCGGGGTGGGAAATTGTTTAATCTTCTCGGATAATGACTCCAATCGGGACTCAAGCTCTTTTTGTTTTATCTCTCTTGCCCTCTTACGGGCCGAAGCCAGACCAATTATCCGACCCCGTAACACCGCTTTATAAGCCTCCCAAAGGACCACCGGAGGCTGCACCAAGCCTAAATTTTCACGAAAGTAGTCCTCAGAAGCCTTAACAATATCCGCTGTCACCCCTGCATGCGAAAGAAGGGAATCATTCATCACCCAGGGAAAAAATCTAGGTCTATCTAGAATAGAGTGACAGACAACTAGCACCGGGTCGTGATCCGACCAAGGAACAGCCAAGATTGAGGCCGATACCACTAACGGAAGGTGACGTCTGAGCATAAACATATGGTCATATAACAGATTATTTTCATGTAATAAATATCTGTTGACCTCACCAGTTTGTGCTCTCTGAAGCCTTTCAATGAAAAATGACCACCAGCTTCCAACACTGGAGGAACGTGGCCAACCCTCTGTGTGAACGGCAGGAAGCTGGGCATACGTCCGATCAATAAATAAACCTAAATTATGCCGTAAACTCAGAAAAACAAACTTGTGTGTTGATGACACTGACAGAATGTATCGTATATGTCTTTTTCTGCTTATAGTTCCTCTTTAACCGATTGCCGACCAGCCGCCGTCATTATACTGCAACAGGTCGGTATGATCCCGCGCACTGCCGTAAGCTATACGTCGGCTTGCGGGATTGGGATAGCGTTCGTGCTGCACTGCGGGGGTGCCGATGCTCATAGCCGACGCTCACGATGACCGCTGGCCACGAGCGAGTGTGTGTGTGTGTAAACACACAAACCCCTGTTCTGAGAGGAGATGCAGATTGTGTGTTCCTACTATCTAGGAACCACGACCCGTCACTTCCTCTAGGTCAGTCCCCTCCCCCTTCAGTTAGAATCCCCTCCCAGGGAGCACATTTATCCCCTCGATCGCCCCCTAATGTTTAACCCCTTCCCGCTCAGTGACATTTTTACAGTAATCAGTGCATTTTTATAGCATTGATCGCTGTATTAATGCCAATGGTCCCAAAAATGTGTCAAAAGTGTCCGCTGTGTCTGACGTAACATCCTACTCATGATAAAAATCGCAGATCGCCATTACTAGTAAAAAAATAATAATATAAATGCTATAAATCTATCCCCAATTTTGTAGACTCTATAACTATTGCACAAACTAATCAATATACACTTTTTTTTTTTCTTTTTAACTGAAAATATGTAGAAGAATACATATCAGCCTAAACTGAGAAAAAAATAGCTTTTTATGAAAAAAAACCGGGGATCTTTATTATAGCAAAAAGTACGAAATGTGTTTTTTTTTTTCAAAATTGTCGCTCTTTTTTTTGTTTATAGCACAAAAAATAAAAACCGCAATAATAACATCTGTCAACATCTGTCACAGTATACCAGAGCACAAAAACATTTTGTCAGTGTAAAAGAAAATAAAGAAACTGTGTAAAAAAAAAAAAAAAAAATAGAATTAAAATTAACTTACTATTTTACTCAAAGAAATATAGACGTATAAATTGTGATCAAAATTTATGGAGACAAATTAGGGTACCAGGGAATTCTGGGTCTTTTGGAAGAATTGGATGGAAGAGCTGCCCAGCCTTCCACCAAGTGCCATGACAGGTGCTCCCCCGACAGTATTCCACACACTGACCCTTCCCATCAGGGATGGACCACTAAAGTCAAATACACTTTTATGAGATTTAACAGGGATCACGTAGCCACTAGATGATATCGGTCCTCCCAGCACAAGAAACTCATCGGCAACTCTCCTCCATCACACCGGCCTCCTCCTCCCCGTCTCCGAGTTAAAGACCAATCATACTGCACGTGCCAACACCACAGGGCCATATTGCATGACTCCAGATTAACTTTCTTTGCAAACATTCTGCAAGTCTGCCGCAAGTTCTGGTTCAGTTGTGTTGTGCAAAAGTCATCCCACCACAGGGGGTCACTGTGGCTGAATTTTCAAGCTGTAGACTTTCAGAGCTCTTGCTGTAGACTCACCACTGCAACGTTGATCTTGCTAGAGACTTACCACACAAAAGTGTCAACTAGAACTTGTCCTTCAAGTGCTCTGCAAGTGTACAACTTACCAGGGAAATGTGCAGCACATTACCAGACTTACAATTCAACACTGCCGCACATTTGAGGCAAATTATCCTTCCTATCTGGGATGTCAATGTGTCTGAGAATATGTATTCATTTCATGTTATTTATTCTATTTTCCAGATCCAATTCCCACCACTCCTGGTAAGTGTTTTATTCTTCTATCAGATCACAATGGTGGAAGTCCTGTGGATTATTTTAGACTTGTACAATATAATGTGATGATCAGATCATTGATTGGTTGTTCTTGGTGTACATTATATATGGTGATGAGTAAACCATCCAACATTCCGTACACTTGTGTCCTATTTCTGTCCCTCAATACACATCTAGAGAAGATTCCTAAAGGGAGTTTTCCAGAGCAGGGGATCTCCAAACTACGGCCCTCCAGTTGTTCAGGACCTACAATTCCCATCATGCCCAGTCATGTCTGTAAATGTCAGAGTTTTACAATGCCTCATGGGACGTGTAGTTCCACAACAGCTGGAGGGCCGTAGTTTTGGAGATCCTTGTTCTACAGGAAAGTGTGTTCTATACCTGTATGAAGACTCACATACCTTGCAGAGACCTCATGAAACCCCCAAACCCCCCGGATGCTATAATAGGCCGGTGTCTACAAGACCCTCTCCTTATGGTGCCACAGATATCTCCTCTATCTGCTGAGGTGCTGAACTAGGTCTACTCTTAAAGCTAGCTGAAATTAACCCCTTGTGTATTCATCGAGGATGTGATCACCTATTCAGCAAGGACTTTATCTTGCAGAGACCTCATGAAACCCCCAGATGCTATAATAGGCCGGTGTCTACAAGACCCTGGAGCTGAACACTAGGGCAAACCTTTCCCTGCTCCTGACGGTTGGTTGATGAAGTTGCCCTTCACAGATAGGAGCCAATAAGATGTAAGAGTCAGGAAGAAACAGCTCTTAGCCCTGAACCACAGGCCCATGTCATCGTTTTATACTAAAGCATTGTGTTTATGGACCACCCTAGATCTCTGCAAGATATGAGAAATGCTTTGGGGTCCAACATGGGATCTGGTCATAAATCACGCCTTACACATGTCATACGGTATAGTGTCATGAACAATTGGACTAATCAATGGTGTACTGTAATAAATGGTAATATGGTGTATCTTAATATATGGTAATATATTGTACTGTATACTATACATTCTATATACCACTGACATGTCATCTGTTTTTATTCTCTACAGAATCCGGTTCTTCCATCATCACTGGTAAGTTTTTATATTTTCTTTAAATTGTTATTATAAATAGGGGTGAGAGGAGCTGGCAAACACTTTGTTATTTAACTACCTCAATATCGGGCACTTTCACCCACTTCTTGCCCAGACCAATTTTTCAGCTTTCAGCTGTATCCATATGACATGTTTATCATATTTTTCACACAAACAGAGATTTATTTTGGTGGTATTTACTCACCACTGGCTTTTTTATTTTTTGTGTTATAAATGAAAAAAAAAAGTTTTGAGAAAAACATATTTTTCTTAGTTTCTGTTAGCCCTTGTACACACGGTCGGAGAATCTGTCGGAATGTGTCCTATCGGACCGTGTCGTCAGATAATCCGACTGTGTGTGGTCTGCATCGGACTGATTCCATCGGACCCAATTTTCCAACATGTTGGATATATTTCCCGACCAACTGGGCCGGTCAGACATACTCCGATCATGTGTAGAGCATTTTCATCGGACCAAGTGCCACGCATGCTCAGATCAAATTCCTACATCAAAGCTATTGGCTACTAGCCTGAATGTAGTCCCATCGTAACGAAATTACATCATCACGTTCTGAAAGATCAGATTTTTCGCCAACTTGGCCCGATCGTGTGTATGCAACAGTTTCGGACACAATCCGTCGGACAAAATCCGACGGATTTGGTTGGCAAAATCTCGGACCGTGTGTACAGGGGCTTATACATAGTTAGTAAGGTTGAATAAAGACACCAGTCCATCTTGAGTGAGTGTCTACAATTATCCCTGTACATTGCACACTCTCATTGGTTCCTACCCTCAAGGAGCCCACAATCCAGGGTCAATATTGGAGAGACTGCATGTCTTTGGAGTGTGGGAGGAAACCGGAGTACCTAGAGGAAACCCGCGCAGGCACAGGGAGAACATGCAAACTCCAGGCAGGTGGCGTCGTGGTTGGGATTTGAACCAGCGACCCTTTTTACTGATAGGTGAGAGTGCTAACCACTACTCCACTGTGCCGCACATTATACAGTTTTGTAAATAATTAATTTGTCTCCATAAATTTTAATTAATTGTATTTTTTTTTTTATGCTGTTTCTTTATTTTCTTTTACACTGACAAAATGTTTTTGTGCTCTGGTATATTGTGACCGATGTTGACAGATGTTAATGGGACACTGTGACAGATGTTGATGTGGACATGGGACAGATGGTGCTTGGTGGGACAGATATTGATGTGCACTGTGGACAGGGACAGATGGTGCTTGGTGGGACAGATGTCAATGGGACACTATGGCAGATGTTGATGTGCATGGTGGAAAGGGGCAGATGATGCTTGGTGGGACAGATGTTGATGTGAAGTGTGGAAAGGGACAGATGGTGCTTGGTGTGCCAGATGTTGATGGGACACTGTGACAGATGTTGATGTGCACTGTGGACAGGGACAGATGATGCTTGGTGGGACAGATGTTGATGGGACACTGTGACAGATGTTGATGTGCATGGTGGAAAGGGGCAGATGATGCTTGGTGGGACCGATGTTGATGTGAAGTGTGGAAAGGGACAGATGGTGCTTGGTGTGCCAGATGTTGATGGGACACTGTGACAGATGTTGATGTGCACTGTGGACAGGGACAGATGATGCTTGGTGGGACAGATGTTGATGGGACACTGTGACAGATGTTGATGTGCATGGTGGAAAGGGGCAGATGATGCTTGGTGGGACCGATGTTGATGTGAAGTGTGGAAAGGGACAGATGGTGCTTGGTGTGCCAGATGTTGATGGGACACTGTGACAGGGACAGATGATGCTTGGTGGGACAGATGTTGATGGGACACTGTGACAGGGACAGATGATGCTTGGTGGGACAGATGTTGATGTGCACTGTGGACAGGGAGAGGTGGCGCTTAGTGTAACAGATGTTGATGTGAAGTGTGGACAGGGACAGATGATGCTTGGTGGGATAGATGTTGATGGGACACTGTGACAGATGTTGATGTGCACTGTGGACAGGGACAGATAGTTCTTGGTGTGCTAGATGTTGATGGGACACTGTGACAGATGGGGATGTGCACTGTGATGTGCACTGTGGACAGAGACAGACACTCCAAATGGGTAAGCTCCCATGCGGCCATTTATGTACATTGGCCCGGGTGGGATGTGCTTAAGCTAAATGCTTGGAATCCCCGGTGATCCTACTATGAAGGTCCATGTTCAGACACATCCTGTTATGGAGTCACAGTTGTGCTGCTGAGTTGTCACCATCAAAATAAAAATTCTGGTATCTGAATTCATGAAATTTTAGTGCAGAAAACCTGGAGGTATTATCAGTTTTTATGACTTAGCATTAGCGATGGGTCCCTAGTGAGGTGTTTGATAAGAATGAGATTTGGGCTGATGTAGAATTTGGCTTTTTAGTGAAAAGGTAATCTCAGTGGGGTGTTTGTCAGCCCATTGACCCAAACCTCCTGATGAATTGGAAAGTTCCTCATATAGCATCTGTATTTCCATTGCTGCTAAAGGTGACAGCTTTCTCCTCGGGAATTCAAACACACTATTCCCAAGGCACACGTCCCTTCAATATGGCTGTGAATGTAAGTGGGTGGGCAGTGACCACCGGCTGGAAACCAAAGATACCCAAAGCGAACGTATATCACCAGCACAATACGGATCTCCAGAGTTGGTCCAAAGCTTTATTTAGCTATCACATTATAACAGAAGCAACATTTAAGAGCCTCGCAGGACCCCTTTATTAGACATATGATGTTTGATGTTGGTCACATGCCTGATGAATTGTCCTCCAAGGCTCTGAAACGTTGCTTCTGTTATTATGATGCGATCGCTGAATAAGGCTGCAGTTTGACAGGATGAATAGCTCTACAAATGTTTTTTTGTAAACATAATCCCAAAATGTATTTTTTTAAGTGTAGAAGAACAATGTCAAGGCTGAAACCAAAGAGAAAAGAAAGGAAGTTGGGACGCCCCAATGATAAGAGTTTCTATGGCTAGGATTGAAAGAAAGCTGAAAATCCATTGGGATGGGTTGAAGAGAGATCAATTTAGAACTCAATTATGAATTAACAAAGGAAATCCAAGGATTCCATACCTTGTCAAATGTTTCATGTGTATCATCTACAATCATTTACAACTTTTCCCGATCCACGAGCATTGAAATGTCGATCCTGGCAGTAGATATGGAACTCCTCGATGCCTTCCAGGATCATGATATTGATATTTTTGCAGCCATGTTTATTTAGAAAGGCTTATTATTTATTTTTACTATCTAAGAACTCGTAGAGGAGATTATATACTGTAGCTATTTCCAAAATTTTGCAACCTGAAGACAGGACCACCATGTGCTAAACACGTCCTACGGCTTTCTCAATATTATCATTATGTATTTTAATTTTATTAATTTATGCAAGGATGTATATCTGATACCTTATTACGTTTTCACGTCCGCCAATTAAAGGAACCACTTTATGCGTTTTACGTATTCACACTCGATTTCATGGAGATTCATCCGGCATGGGAGCCAATGTAGACTAGACTCTGCCCCAGGCTGTCTCAGAAAATGGAAATAATATTTATGTATTTTTTTCCCCAGGCGCTCACATATTCTGGACTCTCCTTATCCCGGCTCTGATCATCCTCATACAATCGTTGTAGTCACCACCCAGGACTGGATGTCACCGGATGAGACCGACGGAACCCATTTCAATGTTATTTTTGTTATTTAAGAATACAAAGTCCTGATTTTTTATTTATTTTTTAAACATGTCAATGTGCTTGTATAATATGATTTATTTTGTTTCTTAATTATTGTTTGCAAATTATACTGGAGTATATATGGCATCTAGGCACGGTCCTTTGGATTATCTTGGATAGAATTTGGACAGGGGGAGGAAGGCAGTGTGTTTAACTTTGGGAGACCTAATGAGATGTTGGGTGTACAGGTCCAGTTTGGGGTCCTCAGGGTTCAAAGTGGGTCTAGTTCCTTCCTGGTACAGTTCCTTTAGTATTTCTAGCTCTATTTTTTCATCTGTGATGAGGTTGTTGGCAGGAGGGGAGTAGGTAGTGTCAGCTCGGGAGGATGAGGGTCCATTCTTGGCAGCATGTATGTTGTAAAATTGCTTCACTGTTAGATTCCAGATAAATTTGAACAAGTCTTTGAACAACTGAAAAGTGTTGGATATGGTGTGAGCGAATGTAAGTCCCCGTGTGAGTAGGGTGGTTTCATGTGACATGATGATAGGTTGAAGATTTTTACCGTAGGCGGGGCGGTCTGGTGTAGGGGCTTGGGTTTTGGTTTGCCTTTTCTCCCTTTGCACCCTCTTCACTGTGTTTTCTTTTGGGCTGTCTGGTGGGGAGGAGGCTGAGCCCTAAAAAAAAGACCACAGGTAGTTATTTATCTATGGGGGGTTGGACATCAGATGCGGGGGAGTTGTTCCTGAATCTCTTGGGCGCTATAGTGGGCAAAGTGGTGTAATGGCTAGTTCTCTTCCACTAAGAGGAAGGACGAAGAACTCACATTAGGACTCTACATTACATGCCTGATTGCTTCCACAATCCTTTAAGTGTTTTTAACTCCTTGTGCACTATATTAAATATGTTAATACTGCACTTAGAGGTGCCTTCTTTCTTCTAAATCTTCCAGACTTGCTTCTCCTCCATTAAATGCTGCCCGAAGTTACACCCCCCCCCGCAACCACCTAGGACCGACCATTGACATCCACCATATCGCCCTCATCACTCTCTCTTTCTGATGAAGTCTTTACAGCCCTGGCCTGGTTGTTGTAGAGGTCAATAATGGGCCACCCAGGTACATAGTACCCCTACTAGCTAAAATTAGTCAATTAATAAAGACAGATACAGTTTATATACTTTAATGAAAACGTAATATAAAAATGTCCCACAATGTAAATCTATTGCCAGTCCTGTCATCCAGCAATGTATCTATGGCAGTCAGGAAGGCTGACCACCTAGGTATGTCTATTCCTGTTACTTCACTCCCTCCACGACAGGTCCAGCCATGGATAACTTTTGGGGTCCTCTGGGTTTTAAATAATCCCCTTTTTAGTTTTAAATAGTCAGACATTTTGATGGACCCCCATACTCAAGAAGAGTCTGTCCACCGTAAAAGCTTCCTTTGTCCAATACCAGCACAATCCAAGGTCCCTTAGCCCACTCAGTCTCTTTGTCGAGACATTAGTGTAAGACTGTTTATTCAAACAGTGGCACAAAGATTTACATTTAGGGGACAATCCCCCCTTCTTTGCATAATGACACAGGGCGGGGTATACTTTACATCTCGTAACAAGAGAGACGCAGGTATATTCAACTTTTCAACAGTAGATCATCTTATCAGCAGGGAGGGGCTGCTTGAGAAATCCCCTCTCCCCTCTCACAGCTAATCCACATACACATGTACATCCCATAATACTTCTCCCAATGTAGTCAGAAACAATAGAACAATGGGATACAGACACCAAACATATAACAACCCCCACCCCACCTCAAACCATCTTGCAATGGTCTGAGACACTCCTACACCAGTCAAGAAGTCCGAAAGGTGAAAATATCCATCCTCATATATTTCTTGAGGGATATTGTTCAAAAATATGAATGTCCCAAGTGAAAGAGCCCCTCCATTCTTTCAGCACAAACCACACATATAGAACCCAGGATATCAGGGGTAACACAAAATTCTGAGTTCGGGGTGGTTGTACGGGGAGTCTGGTTAGTGCAGACCCATCAGGGGTTCTCGGTCACCCTGTGCCCCTAATAGACACGGGATAACTCACACATAGGAGGGGCTGGGGGAGCTGGACAAGGAGTTTCCAAAGCTCTCTAAGGTAAGCTGGTTTCCACAAGCTCCCCGCCCAAAGTGAAATGGTAAATTTTATTTTTCTTAAATTTGGTCAAAAAAAGATAAAAAAAATTACAATATCTAATTTTATAAAATATATATATATTTTTTAGACAATTCTACCAATAGAAAGCCTTGTTTATCCCTCGTTGATATACCACATTCATAGTTGGCATCGTACTAAGTGTACATAATGATCAATAAGGAACAAACAGGCCCCAGTCCTGAAGGGGTTAAGTATTTCAGTATAATGGAAAGTGAGAGATTGTATTACACGGGTTGTTCTGTGCTTTGGATGTCAGCATTAAAATAAAATCCATCACATTTATGCAAAGTCAATCATGAGACGGATCTCTGAGTACTTTTTCCATAATTACAACTCTAATTCTATCATTCTGTCGGCTATCACTGGACGTGTCCCGTCATCTCTGTCCGGAGATCACACCAAACCTCACCATGATGTTTCTGAGCTCATTCTTAGGTTTAGTCTCTTCAGTCTTGGGACTCGGCTTGGCAATCCCTTCTAAGCCCCTGTACACACGGTTGGAGATTCCAACAACCAAATTCGTCGGATTTTGTCCGTCGGATTTTGTCTGTCGGATTTTGTCCGAAACTGTTGCATACACACGGTCGAACAAAGTTGTCGGAAAATCGGATCGTTCAGAACATGATGACGTTATTTCGTTACGACGGGACTATGTTCAGGGTAGTAGCCAATAGCTTTGGTGTAGGAATTTGATCTGAGCATGCGTGGCACTTTGTCCGATCGGAATTCGCTACACATGATCGGAGTATGTCCGATTGGAGCATTTTGTCAGAAAATATGTCTAGCAAGTTGGAAAATTTGGTCCGACGGATATTCCGACGGAAACAGTCTGATGCAGACCACAAACAGGCAGAATATCGGACAAAACAGTCCGATAGGACACATTCCGATGGAATCTCTGACCGTCTGTACAAGGGCTAACACTTGTATTGTGATGGGTAACCTGGACATCATCAGAAAGAAAGGGAAGTTGAGTCCCACCGATGTGATCTTTCTGGCTAAGGGAATTGTGAATCTTCTCCTCCAGTGTGTGCTGAGCCTACAGGGAATACTCTTTGCCTTGTCCCCAGAAATCTATTACACTACACAAGTCTATGCATCTGTGAACACATGAAGTTATTTTCTAACATTTTACAACTTCTGGTTGACCTTCTGGCTCTCGGCTCATTACTGTACCACCATCACCAATCTCAGCTATGGGTTCTTCATCTGGATAAAGAGAATTGTGTCCAATTTCCTGAGTCACCTTCTATCCCTGACAGCACTTGGGATGTTTATTGTGAGTGTCCCGGGCTTTTGGGCTGTTTATGGAGAAAGTATCCCATCCTCTCAGAACAGTACAGAAGACTCTGTTACCAGAATCCATACCAGCCTTCCCTATCTTCTCCCTGCAATCACCGTAGGCGTCATCCTTCCATTCTGCCTTAGTCTTCTGTGCCTGGTCCTCACTTCCTCCTTTCTGCTCAGACACGTCTGGAGGGTGAAGAATAACGACTCTGGATCAACACGTCCAAATCTTCAGGCTCATGTCACTGCACTGAGGACAATCTTCTTCTTACTTCTCATCTTCACACTTTTCTGTATATCTCGAGCGGTTATGTTTTCTCACAATCCCTCACTGTTAACAGTCAGTTGGAGTTTACGATTATTCTCTTCATCGGTGGAGGCTGCCGTCATCTTCCAGGCCAGCAACAAGCTGAGAAGGATCATTCTGAGAAGATTCTGGACCAGAAATCGAAGGAACGCAGAGACTTAAACTGCAGAGGATCTTCAACTTTAATGTCTATATATTCACTATAACCTTTTTTAATAGAAATAATCTTGATATTGAACATCTTAAAGTGTCCAGTGGAGTGTAGAAGGGTTATATCCAGGGCTGTCTTAATGTGTGGGCACCCCTGGGTATTGCCCATGGGCCCCAGGTACATCCACCTGTCCCAGATTTGCTGGGAAGTCACATTTTTATTAAGGTGGCCGTGTCCCAGGCAGCATCCTGGAACCTGTGCTGTCTTCTTCTTTCCCCGCTTCTTCTTCCATATTCTTCTGGTCTTCCTTTGGTGTTCTACTTCTTCCATCTTGTTCTTCTTCGGCTTCTTCCTCTATCTTCCTCCGCTCTTTCCTCCGGTCTTCTTGTCCGGCATCTTCCTCCGGCTTCATCTTCCTCCGGCTTCTTCTTCTCCGCTTCGTCCGCCGGACGATCCACCTCAATGGGAGTCTCCTGCTGTGTGACGCTTCTGTTCAGGTGAGAGCTCTTATATAATGGAGGGTGGGGCCACCTCTGATGCACGGGGACTTCCCTTTGGCTCTCCCCGTGGTGTTAGCGGGGGGGCAGGGTCACCCGTTTACTTAAATGGGTGACCCCACCCCCTCTGACAACACGGGGAAAGCCATTGGGAAGTCCCCATACATCAGAGGGGGCGGGAGACTCCCATTGAGGCGGATCATCCGGAGGACGGTGCGGAGAAGAAGAAGCCGGAGGAAGATGCTGGGAATGCTTCAGCAGTCCCACTATTGTTGTTTCTTTTTTTTATTTATTAATCATCATCATCTTTTTTAATTTCATTATTCCATACGTTTTTTTGGCCCTGCGTAACTTCTTTTAAAACGTTCAGCTCTTTCAGCTGATGTGTGCTCTCCTTCAACTTTTTTTCTACTATTTATACTTTTTAAAATATTAAGCTTTTTAACACTTTTTTTTTAACATTTGAAGTCAATGAGAGCATGCTTAAAATCTTTAAAATCTTCTTCCGCTACCAAAAGTTTCAGCTCCTTCATACTTTCACCTACAGATGTCAAACTAACTTTAAAATGTTCACAAAATATTCAGCTATCTGGCTCTATCTTTTTAGTTTGATATCTTCTACAGTTTTTGTGAAAAAGCTGTTTAACCACTTACAGACCGGACCATTTTGCTGGCTTAAGACCAGACCACTTTTTGCTATTCTCCACTGTTTCGTTTTAACTGACAATTGCGTGGTCATGCGACGTGGCTCCCAAACAAAATTGATGTCCTTTTTTTCCCACAAATAGAGATTTCTTTTGCTGGTATTTGATCACCCCTGCGTTTTTTTTTTTTTTTGTGCGCTATAAACAAAAATTGAGCGACAATTTTGAAACAAAACACATTATTTTTTGTTATAATAAATATCCCCTAAAAATGTATAAAAAACGTTTTTTCCCTCAGTTTAGGTCGATACGTATTCTTCTACATATTTTTGGTAAAAAAATTGCAATAAGCGATTATTGATTGGTTTGTGCAAAAGTTATAGAGTTTAGAAAATTGGGGATAGTTTTATGACATTTTTATTAATATTTTTTTTTTACTAGTAATGGCGGCGATCAGCGACTTTTATTGTGACTACGACATTATGGCGGACACATCGGCCATTTTTGACACATTTTTGGGACCATTGTCATTTATACAGCAATCAGTGCTATACAAATGCAGTGATTCCTGTGTAAATGACACTGGCAGTGAAGGGGTTAACCAGTGGGTGGCAGTGTAGGGGTTAAGTGTTCCTAGGGGCGTGTTACTAACTGTGGGGGGCTGGGCTTTGTTTTAGTGAACACTGATCTCTGCTCCAATCACAGGGAGCAGAGATCAGCGTCACTTGTTGCTAGGCAACACTGGGAGATGCTGTTTACAATGGCATCTCCTCGCTCAGCCGCCCCGTGAGATGATCGCGGGTATGCCCGCAGCGATCGAGTCCACATGACCCGCGACCGGACTCACAGGGGTCCCGACCAACATGCGAGCGTGCCGCTGGCGGCGCTCTCACGATGGCAGGGCGGCATTTAAAATTGGACGTACCTGTATGCCAATATGCCGGCCCGTGCCATTCTGCCAACGTACATCGGCGTGCGCCGGTCGGGAAGTGGTTAAGTTTAGTGATCATTTTAGAAAATGTCATTAAATTTAGGGCATCCAGGCTTTTGTTGTCTGTTATGTTTCCATGGTTACCAAAGCTTCTTATACACAGTGATGGGCGATGGGGGGGAGGCGGCTGGAGCATCTCAGAATACAGAGCCCGGGGGGGAAGCACAGACACACCACACCATGTACTGATTTATTATAGAGGCATATGATGGGGCAGTTTTGATGGGGGCAACATGATGGGGCAGTTTTGATGGGGCAATATGATGGGGCAGTTTTGATGCTATTCAGCATTCCTACGCATTTTCTCCAGGAAATGCATTTTTTAGTTCTTTTTTTTTATTTATTAGTGGGACTGCTTCATTTTATTTATTAATCATCATCATCTTTTTATTATTATTCCGTACGTTTTTTGGCTCTGCATAACTTCCGCATACTTTCGGCTATTAAAGCCGTTCAACTTTTAAAATGTCCAGCTCTTTCAGCTGATGTGTGCGCTTCTTCAACGTTTTTTCTACTATTTATACTTTTTAAAATATTAAGCTTTTTAACACTTTTTTTTTTTAACATTGAAGTCAATGAGAGCATGCTTAAAATTCTCCGCCAGGGTTGTCTCCACCAGGGTGGTCTCTGCCAGGGTTGTCTCCGCCAGGATTGTCTCTGCCAGGATTGTCTCCACCAGGGTGATCTCTGCCAGGATTGTCTCTGCCAGGATTGTCTCCACCAGGGTGGTCTCTGCCAGGATTGTCTCCACCAGGGTTGTCTCCGCCAGGATTGAGTACAAGGCTTCTCTCCCCACACACCAGTGTATCCATGGATATGCCCCCCCCTATCGTAAAGAACTTCTTAAACCATTAAATTCAACACGTTCCCCCCGATCCACTCACTCAAACCTTCTTCATATACCGAGAAATAGACTCAGGACAATGGGAGACGGGGCCTTTTGTGCAGCTGCCCCGCACCTGTGGAATGCCCTACCTGACACCCCGAGGGCTCCTCAATCTACTGACTGTTTTAAAAACTTAAGACATTTCTTTTTAGCAAAGTCTTCTGACTCTTTTAGATGTTTGTTTCTCTGTATAAATTGTTTAATATTCTTTTTTGTTTGAACTTGTAGCACTTTGAGATCATTTGATGAAAAGCGCACTATAAATAAAATGTTTTATTATTATTATTATTATTATTATTATTATTATTATTTATTATCAATCCTGATTTAAGACTTCATATTAGAAATGAGTGAACTGACGGAGCTCAGGTCACTTAGCATGAAGATCCACGAGATTTCTAGAGAATTGGGTTGACGTGTCCTTCATACCTTGATTGTATCGCAAAATGTGTTTTTGCATCCATTTTGCATTCATCACTGAATATCTTTATAAACACAATAAAAAATAAAAGAAAAAATTGGAAAAGAAAAAAGAGAAAATCAAAAAAAAAAAAAAAATATCAGTAAAAAGAAATGAAGGCAATGCATTTATTGTTGTAGTTCAACATACCAGAGGTACATTTCTTGATCTTTGTTTTTTTATTTTTTTATTTATAAGAAACAAAAGAATTGACCCCTCCCCCCCCATCTTCACGCACTATTTTTTTTATTTATTGAGTAGCCAAATAAAAAAAAAAAAAAACCTCTGATTTAAAACCAGCTAAGATCCATCCACTTGTTATCTGCAATCTTTCTATAGACAATTGGATGTTCTTTGGAAGATTTGCAGACGTTCAAGAGAAGTGCTCATTGGCTGGATGGATTTTAGTTGTTTTTAATATTTGCTGTTTTTTTTACAGATTAAATAAGTGCGGGTGAAGCTGACATTGTCCTTGTGTGACTTTCTTTAGAATCCCGTCCATGGACTGAACGTACAAGAAAACAACGAGACCCCTGGAAAGGATTATGAATGGGGATCTCCTACTGTTCCTAAGATACCACCCTCCATCTCCCCTTAAATACACTATATTGTCAAAAGTATTGGGACACCTGCCTTTACACACACACACATGAACTTTATTGGCATCCCAGTCTTAGTCCGGAGGGTCCAATATTGAGTTGGCTCCGCCCTTTGCAGCTATAACAGCTTCAACTCTTCTGGGAAGGCCGTCCACAAGGTTTAGGAGATGTGTCTATGGGGATGTTTGACAGTTCTTCCAGAAGCGCATTTGTGAGGTCAGGCACTGATGTTGGACAAGAAGGCCTGGCTCACCAGTCTCCACTCTAATTCATCCCAAAGGTGTTCTATGGGGTTGAGATCAGGAATCTGTGCAGGCCAGTCATGTTCCTCCACCCCAAACTCACTCATCCATGTCTTTATGGACCTTGCTTTGTACACTGGTGGGGCAGTCATGTTGGAACAGGAAGGAGCCGTCCCCAAACTGTTCCCACAAAGTTGGGAGCATGAAATTGTCCAAAATGTCTTGGTGTGCTGACGCCTTAAGGGTTCCTTTCACTAGAACTAAGGGGCCAAGCCCAACCCTTGAAAAACAACCTTAATCCCCCCCTCCACCAAACTTTACACTTGGCACAATGCAGTCAGGTAAGTACCGTTCTCCTGGCAACCACCAAACCCAGACACCTTTATCAGATTGCCAGACAGAGAAGCAGGATTCCTCCCTCCAGAGAACACGTCTTCACTGCTCTTGGCGGCGTGCTTTACACCACGGCTTCTGACCCTTTGCATTGCACTTGGTGATGTAAGGTTTGGGTGAAGCTGCTTGGCCATGGAGACCCATTCCATGAAGATCTCTATGCACTGCTGTTGTGCTAATCTGAAGACCACATGAAGTTTGGAGGTCTGTAGCTATCAACTCTGCAGACAGCTGGTAACTTCTGTGCATGGTGAGCTTCAGTATTTGCTGATCTCTGTTATTTTTTACGTGGCTGAGCACTTCTTGGCTGAGTTGCTGTTGTTCCCAGTTGCTTCTGTTGCTTCTGTTGCTTCTGTTGTACTGTTATAATACCACTAACAGTTGACCGGGGAATATTTAGTAGCAAGGAAATTTCACGGATGGACAGCTGGCAACCTATCACGGTACCAAACTTGAATTCACTGAGCACCGAACCAGACTATAGTTCCAAACCTGCCAGAAGAGACAGCGCCCCCCTGTGGTCAGGCCGAACATCTCACAGTCCAGTCAGACTGAGGATGAAGTCTAAATTTAGACAATTGTACCCAAACCGAACTGCAGTTTAGGCATAACTTTAACTTTGAAAAACGCATAGAGCGTGCTCTTCAGGAGCCGCTGCTACACAAGAGAAAAAAGGTTCTAAATTTGCAGGAAATGGCATTGCATTGTCAGCTTAAAAAAAAAAAAAGCACACAGACCCCTTAAAGGGTCATCTGTGTATTTTGGGGGACCTTTAGCAGAGTTTTTGTGCTTTCATTTTTTGGCCAGGAATTTAAACGGACTTGTTTTTCTTTGTCAGTGAACATCCTACAGCGAGTATGGAAGTCCAGAGTGGAATGGAAGTGTAGAGTCCCCCAAAAAGTACGCCAGACTTTTTGAGTATGGGATGAACTAGGGTGGAGTATTTGCAAATGCACCCAATACCTGAAACCGATACTTTCAGGGTCGGGTCTTTGAGCTGTCGGCGGGTCTCCCGTGTTGACAGCTGAAGTGGGTAAAGAAGTCCGGTGATTGGAGCTGTCAAAAAAAAAAAAAAAAAAAAAAAGAAAACCATCTGGCAATGTTTATTAACAACATTGCTCAGCCGCTAAACCTCTAAAATAAAAATAAACATTGTTTCTTTTTGTATCTTTCTGTTTCTTCATCTGCAGATCAAAGGGATGAGCAAATGTTCCTCTGCTTAATACCTTATTAACCCTTCATTTACTCTAATGAGCCTTAATTAACTTCCTATTCTCCTTCATTTAATTATTATTTTACTGCTTTTTTTTATAAACAATAAACAATGAAAACTTTTTTTGTTTGCTTTGCTAGTGAATATTTTTACACATATATATTAACATATATTTACACATTTACATTGAAAAAGCGAAAAAAAATGTATTTAATTTATAATGCTTTGTACCATTGCTGCCAGCTGAAGTAAAAACAAAACAGTTGCGGTAGGTGTCAGTTGCGTTAGGTATCGGTAATTGCGGTAGGTATCAGTTGCGGTAGGTATCGGTAATTGCAGTAGGTATTGGTTGGGGTAGGTATCGGTAATTGCGGTAGGTATTGGTTGGGGTAGGTATCGGTAATTGTGGTAGGTATCGGTTGGGGTAGGTATCGGTAATTGCGGTAGGTATCAGTTGCGGTAGGTATCGGTAATTGCGGTAGGTATTGGTTGGGGTAGGTATCGGTAATTGCGGTAGGTATCGGTTGGGGTAGGTATCGGTAATTGCGGTAGCTATCAGTTGTGGTAGGTATCGGTAATTGAGGTAGGTATCAATTGCAGTAGGTATCAGTTGCGGTAGGTATCGGTAATTACGGTAGGTATCAGTTGCAGTAGGTATCGGTAATTAAGGTAGGTATCAATTGCGGTAGGTATCAGTTGCGGTAGGTATCAGTAATTACGGTAGGTATCAGTTGCGGTAGGTATCGGTAATTGTAGTAGGTATCAGTTGCAAGGTAGGTATTGGTAATTGTGGTAGGTATCAGTTGCGGTAGGTATCGTAATTGCCGTAGGTATCAGTTGCGGTAGGTATCGTTATTGCAGTAGGTATCCGTTACAGTAGGTATTGGTAATTGCAGTAGGTATCAGTTGTGGTAGGTATCGGTAATTGCGGTAGGTATCGGTAATTGCGATAGGTATCAGTTGCGGTAGGTATCGGTAATTGCGGATAGGTATCAATTGCGGTAGGTATCAGTTGCGGTAGGTATTGTAATTGCAGTAGGTATCAGTAATTGCGGTAGGTATGAGTTGCGTTAGGTATTGGTAATTGCAGTAGGTATCAATTGTGGTAGGTATCAGTAATTGCGGTAGGTATCAGTTGGGGTAAGTATCGGTAATTGTGGTAGGTATCAGTTGCGGTAGGTATCGGTAATTGCGGATAGGTATCAATTGCGGTAGGTATCAGTTGCGGTAGGTATTGTAATTGCAGTAGGTATCAGTTGCGGTAGGTATTGTAATTGCGGTAGGTATGAGTTGCGTTAGGTATTGGTAATTGCAGTAGGTATCAATTGTGGTAGGTATCAGTAATTGCGGTAGGTATCAATTGTGGTAGGTATCGGTAATTGGTATCGGTGAGTACTAAAAATAAAAGTATCGGTACTCGAACTTTAAGAGGATATCTCAAGCAAAATAAAATGTGTGAGGTTCCTCGGGAAATCCTCATCCCCATAACCCCTGTCAGATAGTTGTGGGGATGTCTGCAGGTGTGGGAACAACCCCCTCTTCTACTTCTTCTCTCTGCTCCTCCCCCCTCTCCCCCAGTTTTTACCATCCCCCATATTTATTGTTGGAATCCCCCAAGCCATTTATGTATTTTCCCCTGTTTTTATATATAACTGCCAACCTTACCTTTACCATCCAAAATCCCATCAATAAAAAGGAGCATCCTTCCATGTCAGGGGGATGAGGAGTCAACCCCTACGGGCTCCCCGGGCTTCACTCCCATCAAGCCGGGCATTGACATTTTACAGGTGAAGTTTTAGATATTCAATTATGTTTTTTTCTTTTCCTTGTTTTTTTTTCTTTTCCTTGTTTTTTTTTCTTTTCTTCTTTTTTTTGTTTAGTTTATTATATATTTCCGATTTAGGAACTAATATAGTCTATATGGGCACTTTGTTATAGGTGCTTGTTCTGCTCCTCTCTCTCTCCTCCCCACAATGTGCCATAGTGCATAGAAGAAGCTTTATTGGAATGTATTTTGTAGATTTGTTAACTGATCATTAAAAGAGATGTAAATTAGATGTGATATCATTTATTAACAATCTTGAAATACACAACGGACGCATATATTTTTCTTGTATATAGATAATCTGTGATATGATCCGAGGCCCTGATGAAGCGGGTTATCCTGTGAAACGCGTAGGCCATATACCCAGATTTTTCAGTTGGGATAACAACACCCTGGACAACCTTACTGTGAGGCCGCGTACACACGGGCGGACTGTTCGCCCAACCTTGTCCGCTGAACAGTGTTTGGGCGGACAGTCCGCTCGTGTGTGGGCTTTCAGCGGACAGTTTCAGCGGACAGTTGGACGGACAAAGTCTTTCGGAAATTCCGAAAAACTGTCCGCTGAAAATGTGTTTGAGCGAACAGTCCGCCCGTGTGTGGGCTTGTCCGCTGTACTTTCGAAATGAGCGGACTGTTCCCGCTCGGAAAGTCCGCCCATTTCGAGCGCGTGTACAGGTAGGCGGGGCCCGCGAAGGAGACGTCGCGGGCTCCGCCGCCTGGAATGGGCTTAAAGGGGAACCCCAACGCCGAAAAAAATCGGCGTGGGGGTTCCCCCAAAGTCCACACCAGACCCTTGTCCGAGCACGCTACCCGGCCGGCCAGGAAAGGGGGGCGAGCGAGCGCGCCCCCCCTCCTAAGCCGTACCAGGCCGCGTGCCCTCAACATGGGGGGGTGCCTTGGGGAAGGGGGGGCCGCGCGGCCCCCCCACCCCAAAGCACCTTGTCCCCATGTTGATGAGGACAAGGGCCTCTTCCCGACAACCCTGGCCGTTGGTTGTCGGGGTCTGCGGGCGGGGGGCTTATCGGAATCCGGGAGCCCCCTTTAAGAAGGGGGCCCCCGGATACCGGCCCCCCACCCTATGTGAATGAGTATGGGGTACAATGTACCCCTACCCATTCACCTGTGAAATAAAGTACAAATAAAAACACAACACAGGGGGAAAAAATATTTTATTGCACAGCCGGGGGTCTTCCGTCTTCGGGGGTCTTCTCGCCGGACTCCTCCGCTATGTGTGTGTAGCTCTTTTGCCAGCGGAGGAGTCCGGCTTTCTTCCTCCCCGCCGCCGGCCTCTTCTCCCGACTTCGGGGGTCTTGTCCCCCTCTTCGGTTCTTCTGCCGGGCCACCGCGCCTGGTCCGGTGGCCCGGTCTTCTGTCGCCGTCTTCCGTTCTTCTGTCGCCGCCTTCGGTTCTTCTGCCGGGCCACCGCGCCTTCTTGTAGCTCTTTTACAGGCGGTGGCCCGGTCTTCTGTCGCCGTCGCCGCCTTCCGTTCGTGTTCTTCTTCTTGTTCTTCTTGTTCTTCTCCAGGCGATGTTGACACGTCGCTCCCTCCGGCCGGAATGCCAGAGCCGCCCTGCGCTGTGACTTATATAGTGACAATGGGGCGGGGTCACATGGTATATGTCACATGGGTTGATGTCACATGGTGACCCCCGCCCCCTTACGATGTCATAGTCCCCATGTGACATCAACCCATGTGACCAACCCATGTGACATATACCATGTGACCCCGCCCCATTGTCACTATATAAGTGACCGCACAGCGCGTCCCCGGCATTCCGGCCGGAGAGCTCGTCGAGTCAACATCTCCAGGAGAAGAACAAGAAGAACAAGAAGAAGAACACGAACGGAAGGCGGCGACGGCGACAGAAGACCGGGCCACCGCCTGTAAAAGAGCTACAAGAAGGCGCGGTGGCCCGGCAGAAGAACCGAAGGCGGCGACAGAAGAACGGAAGACGGCGACAGAAGACCGGGCCACCGGACCAGGCGCGGTGGCCCGGCAGAAGAACCGAAGAGGGGGACAAGACCCCCGAAGTCGGGAGAAGAGGCCGGCGGCGGGGAGGAAGAAAGCCGGACTCCTCCGCTGGCAAAAGAGCTACACACACATAGCGGAGGAGTCCGGCGAGAAGACCCCCGAAGACGGAAGACCCCCGGCTGTGCAATAAAATATTTTTTCCCCCTGTGTTGTGTTTTTATTTGTACTTTATTTCACAGGTGAATGGGTAGGGGTACATTGTACCCCATACTCATTCACATAGGGTGGGGGGCCGGTATCCGGGGGCCCCCTTCTTAAAGGGGGCTCCCGGATTCCGATAAGCCCCCCGCCCGCAGACCCCGACAACCAACGGCCAGGGTTGTCGGGAAGAGGCCCTTGTCCTCATCAACATGGGGACAAGGTGCTTTGGGGTGGGGGGGCCGCGCGGCCCCCCCTTCCCCAAGGCACCCCCCCATGTTGAGGGCACGCGGCCTGGTACGGCTCAGGAGGGGGGGCGCGCTCGCTCGCCCCCCTTTCCTGGCCGGCCGGGTAGCGTGCTCGGACAAGGGTCTGGTGTGGACTTTGGGGGAACCCCCACGCCGATTTTTTTCGGCGTTGGGGTTCCCCTTTAAGCCCATTCCAGGCGGCGGAGCCCGCGACGTCTCCTTCGCGGGCCCCGCCTACCTGTACACGCGCTCGAAATGGGCGGATTTGCCTCCTCCTTACGTGGGCGAGTCCGTTCATTTCAAAAGTTGAGCGAACTGTTTGCCCAACCTTGTTCGTCAAACAGTCCGCTCGTGTGTGGGCAAGTCCGCTCATGCAAATTTTGAGCGGACTGTTTGACAAACTGTTTGCCGAACAAGGTTGGGCGAACAGTCCGCGCGTGTGTACGCGGCCTAAGTGTTCCTAACTAGTTCTTTTAGAACTTTTTTACAATCAGTTATGTGTATTTATAGAATAAAGATATGTTCATTTTTTTACATAAATGTCTATGATTTGAGTTGTCACTAGACCTTGCAAGGTACATGTAAAGGCCCGCCTCATTTTGTTCTAATATGGTACCTTGTCAGATGGTTGTGCGTAGGGATGAGCTTTATGTTCGAGTCGAACATGAGTTCCACTCGAATATTGGCTATTCGTAGAACAGCGAACAATTTTGGGTGTTCGTGGCAAATTTCGAAAGCCGCCAAACTCCCTTTAACCACCTCAATACCGGGCACTTAAACACCTTCCTGCCCAGACCAATTTTGAGCTTTCAGCGCTGTCGCATTTTGAAGGACAATTGCGCGGTCATACAACACTGTACCCAAATGAAATTTGTATCATTTTTTTCCCACAAATAGAGCTTTCTTTTGGTGGCATTTGATCACCAAAATTTTGAAAAAAAAATATGTTTTTTTTGTTTCAGTTTCAAAACTTTGTAAATAAGTACGTTTTCTCCTTCACTGATGGGCACTGATGGGGCTGCACTGACGGGCACTGATAAGGTGGCACTGATGGGCACCAACGAGGTGGCACCAATGAAGTGGCACTGATGAGGTGGCATTGATGGGCACTGATATGTGGCACTGATAGTCGGCACTGATAGGTGGCACTGATGGGTGACACGGATGGACACTGATAGGTGGCACAAATTGGCACTGATAGCTGGCACGGATTGGCATGGATAGGTGGCATGAATGGGCGTGGATAGGTGGCACAGATTGGCATGGATAGGTGGCACAGATGGGCATGGATTGGCACTGATAGGGGGCACGGATGGGCACTGATAGGTGACATTGCATTGTATTGTTTTGTGCTGATGGATGCCAATCAGTGCCAAACAATAATGCATGCCAATCAGTAATGCCCATTGTGGGCACTGATTGGCATCCATTGTGGGCACTGATTGGCATCCATTGTGGGCACTGACTGTCATCCCTGGTGGTCTAGGGTGGCATACCTGGTGTTGGGCATCCCTGGTGGTCTGGTGGCGTCCCTGGTGGTCCAGTGTGGGCATCCTCAGGGGGGCTGTGCTGATAATTGATCAGCACAGACCCCCCCTGTGAGAGGGGCAGCCGATCGGCTCTCCTCTACTCGCGTCTGACAGACACGAGTGAGGAAAAGCCAATCACCGGCTCTTCCTATTTACACTGTGATCAGCCATGATTGGCTGATCACGGGGTAAAGAGTCTCAGTCGGAGACTCTTTATCGAGATCGTAGCTGCGGGGGGTCAGACTGACAATCCGCAACAATGATCGCCGCGATGAGCGCCCCCGGGGGCGCGCAGCAGCTCAAAATCCTGAGGACGTCCTATGACGTCCGGTCAGGATTTTAAAACTACTTTGCAGCTGTCATTTGTCTATAGGGGCGGGCGGCAAGTGGTTAAATGTCTATGGGTGAAATCAAAAGTGCTAATTTTAAAGGCTTATATGCATGGTATCAGTTGTGGTATCGGCAACACTAACCTTTGGGAGTGGAAATGTTTTAGACTTAGTATGTTAATATTATAACAGGGTGATGGAGTCAGCAGATGTGAAAACCATGACGCTTATGAAAAGATACTGATGTGTTATACCCTCAATACAATGTATCTGTAAACCAGTGTGATTGTCTATAGTGGTGTGACTCAACTGTAGGGATGAGCCGAACACCCCCCCAGTTCGGTTCAAACAAACTTTAAAACCCCGTTAAAGTCTATGGGACTCGAACGTGCGAAATCCGCTCCGTCCGAACGATCCGCCTCAGTGGGAGTCTTCCACCGTGTGACACTTCTGTTCTTCTGACACGTCTTATATAACGGAGGGCGGGGCCACCCAGTGACCTCACCCCCTCTGACGCACGGGGGAGTTCCTCATGGCTTTCCCTGTGCGTCAGAGGTGACGGGGTCACCGGGTGGCCCCGCCCTCCATTATATAAGAAGTGTCAGAAGAACAGATGCGTCACATGCGGAAGACTCCCACTGAGGCAGATCGTGCGGACGGAGCAGAGAAGAAGCCAGAGCAAGATGAGAAGATGGAGGAAGAAAAACAACAAAGGAAGACCAGAAGAAATAAGATGGAAGAAGAGAAAAGAAAAAAAAATGTAATAAAGGACTTGTCAAAAACTTGTGTTTTTTAACCTTTTTGACACTTTTTTTGTGAAATGGTAGGGGTACATTTGTACCCCATTACCAATTCACATGGGGGGCGGGATCTGGGAGTCCATTTGTTAAAGGGGGCTTCCAGATTCCAATAAGCCCCCCAACCGCAGACCCCCACAACCACCGGGCAAGGGTTGTGGGGATGAGGTCCTTCTTCCCATCAACATGAGGACAGGGTACTTTGGGGGGCTACTCCAAAGCACTCTCCCAATGTTGAGGGCATGTGGTCTGGTACAGTTCAGGAGGGGGTTTACTCTCTTGTCCTGCCCTCTTTTCCTGCGGCCTGCCAGGTTGTGTGCATGGATAAGGGTCTGGTATGGATTTTTGGGGCGACCCCATGCCATTTTTTTTTTCATTTTGGTGCGGGGTTCCCCTTAAAATGGGTTGTGGGGATGAGGCCCTTCTCCCCATCAACATGGGGATAAGGTGCTTTGGGGGCTACCCCAAAGCCCCCTCCCAATGTTGAGGGCATGTGGCCTGGTACGGTTCAGGAGGGGGGTGCTCTCTCGCCCCCCCCCTCATTTCCTGCAGCCTGCCAGGTTGCGTGCACGGATAAGGGTCTGATATGGATTTTGAGGGGGACCCCATTTTTTAAAAATGTTGGCTTGGGGTTGCCCTCAATATCCATACCAGACCAGAAGGGCCTGGTATGGAATTTAGGGGGACCCCCACCCATTTTTATTTTTAAATTTTGGTTCGGGGACCCGACAATTCATTATAGCCGTGAGTAGTTTTAAATGACTTTTTTTCCTTTAGAAATTTAATTTTACTGTCAGACTTTTCTAAACACTTGAAACATGCGCCCCTTTATAGGCATACTATAGACACCCCCCAGGTACGAAATTTAAAGGAATATTTCACTTTTATTGTTTCACTTTAAGCATTATTAAAATCACTGCTCCTGAAAAAACGTCAGTTTTTAAAACTTGTTTTTGCATTGATACATGTCCCCTGGGGCAGGACTTGGGTCCCCATACTTTTTATGACAATACCATGCAGAGAAACCTTTAAAATTAGCACTTTTGATTATTCATGTTTGTGTCCTATAGACTTTAACGATGTTTGTGTGTTCGAACAATTTTTTTGCCTGTTCGCATGTTCTGGATGCAAACCAAACCGGGGGGGGGGGGTGTTTGGGTTTGGCTCATCCCTGGTTGTGGGGATGCTTGTAGATGTAGGGACTGGTATCTGGAATCCCCCATTATTAATAAGTAGGGATGGCCGAACGCTTCGCCCGGCGGTCGGTTCGCGGCGAACTTTGCCTGTTCGCGATTCGCCCGATCGGCGGACTATACCGCTGTTCGCCCGGCGGACTTATGTGTTTACAGTGTGAAAGAACTTTGACCCATGATGACACATCCATCATGGGGTACAGGACAGCCAATTGAGACATTTCAGCACATGGACACTTGGACATTCCCCCTAACTTATAAATAGACCCGATCCGGCGGCCATTTTACATTCTGTCTTTTGTCACTATAGGGAGAGGTTGCTGGGTGGAGCAGGGAGAGACTGCAGTGACACAAATCGCTAGCTATTAGGTCCACAAATGTCCTTTTAAGGACTGGTATGGTATAGAGTAGTACAGTATATAAGGTTGAGTGAACTGCTGTGCTTGTGATTCCAGCAGCCTGTCTTTAGCAGGGAGGGACAGGACGCTGTGTGTAGCAGAGAGGGACAGTCAGTTTAATCATTAGCTGTTACTATTAGGTCCACAAAGGTCCTTTTAAGGACTGGTATGGTATAGGAGTAGTACAGTATATAGGGTTGTACACGTATAATATTCTTTCTTCCAAATATAGAAAGAATATTATACTTGACTGCTGCCCTATTCTGCAGCAGTCCTTTATCAGTATAGGGACTGAGGTACAGTCTGCTAATCCCTAGCTACTAGTTCCACAAAGGTCCTTAAGGACTGGTATAGGTCCACAATATATAGGGTTGTGGTGCACTACTGCTGACTGCTGCCCTATTCTGCAGCAGTCCTTTATCAGTGTAGGGACTGAGGTACAGTCTGCTAATCACTAGCTACTAGCTCCACAAAGGTCCTTAAGGACTGGTATAGGTGTACTATTTGGTGTGCAGTATATAGTTGTGTAATATACATATAAAATACTTGCACATATATAAAGCATAGGTGTAGTTCAGAATATAGGTTTGAGGCACTGCTGTGCTACTGATTGTTGCAGCAGCCTGTCTTTTGTCAGTGTAGAGAGAGGGACAGGACAGTGTGTGCAGCAGGGACAGTCAGTTTAATCATTAGCTGTTACTATTAGGTCCACAAAAGTTCTTTTAAGGACTGGTATGGTATAGGTGTTAGGTGTAGTTCAGGATAAAGGTTTGAGGCACTGCTGTGCTACTGATTGTTGCTACTGATTGTTGCAGCAGCCTGTCTTTTGTCAGTGTAGAGAGAGGGACAGGACGGTGTGTGCAGCAGGGACAGTCAGTTTAATCATTAGCTGTTACTATTAGGTTCACAAAAGTCCTTTTCAGGACTGGTATGGTAAAGTAGTACAGGATATAGTTTTGAGTGCTATTCAAGTTATTGTTCCAGCAGCCTGTGTTTTGTCAGTTTAAATAGGGACAGGCAGGAAGCTGTGTCTGAGGCAGTGAGGGACAGTCAGTTTAATCAGTAGCTGTTGCTATTAGGTCCACAAAGGTTCTTTTCAGGACTGGTATGGTAATAGGCTTGTACACGTATAATATTCTTTCTTCCAAATATAGAAAGAATATTATACTTGACTGCTGCCCTTCTGCTGCAGTAGTCCTTTATGAGTATAGGGACTGAGGTACAATCTGCTAATCATTCACAACCTACTAGTTCCAAAAGGTCCTTATAAGGACTGGTAAGGTATAGGGTACTACAGTACATAGGGTTGAGTGAGGTACAGTCTGTTATTCCTTAAGGGCTGGTATAGGTCCACAATATATAGGGTTGAGGTGCACTACTGCTGACTGCTGCCCTTCTGCTGCAGCAGTCCTTTATCAGTATAGGGACTGAGGTACAGTCTGCTAATCATTCACAACCTACTAGTTCCACAAAGGTCCTTATAAGGACTGGTAAGGTATAGGGTACTACAGTACATAGGGTTGAGTGAGGTACAGTCTGCTATTCCTTAAGGACTGGTATAGGTCCATATATAGGGTTGAGGTGCACTACTGCTGACTGCTGCCCTATACTGCAGCAGTCCTTTATCAGTATAGGGACTGAGAGTTTTGTCACAGGGTCATTTAAAAAATGACAGGCAGAGGAAGAGGCAGGCCCTTCCACAGGGGTGGTAGGGGTAGGGCAGGAGCAACAGGCTTGAGCCAAAGTGGGAAGTTGCAGAAGGTGCGTTCAATTACTTTAAAAGAGGCACCAGACTTGGTTGAGTGGCTCACTCAGCCTTACTCTTCTGCACCCTCCTCATCCTCTCGATCTGCACCCTCTTCTTCACTCTCTGCTATGTGCACCCCCAAAGACACTACCACCAACAACACCACCATCACCACATACCTTCCGCTTGAGTCACAGGAATTATTTTCCGATCCATATCAAGACATTTCTGATGCGTAGCCACTCTTGGTATTGGATCAGGAAGAGGAGGTAGCAACAACCGCTACTCAGCAGTCTGACGACAGTACCCAGATCAGCCCAAGGAGGAGGTTGGTCCCCGCTGTTACTGCCTACTCCGTGATCTCTACTTATAGCGGTGGGGAAGGTGACGTCGATGATGACGTGTCTAGTGATGTCACGTGGGTGCCCACAAGAGAGGAAGAGGAGGGGAGTTCAGAGGGAGATATGGACCAGCAGATAGGGAGGAGAAGCAGGAATAACTTACATTGCACAGGAGGGACAAAGGAGATTGCAAATGTATCAGGAGCGAGTCTTCGACCATGTACGGTCACATCTGGCGCTCCCAGGACCCCGGCACATGGCTCCGCAGTGTGGGCTTTTTTAAACGTGTCTGCTGCTGACAATAGCGTTGCCATCTGCAATCTTTGCAGTCAACGCATTAGTCGTGGCAAGCCCCACACTCACCTAGGGACGACCGCCTTAAGAAGGCACATGAGCAGCCATCACCGAGCCCAGTGGGAGCAACGGAACACACAAAGCCACACTCCAGACTGTCACCGTCCAGCCTCGTCTTCTAGTTCTCCTTCTCTCTCCTCACAATTGTCCTCCACTCCACCTTCCATCACGCCAAGCTCACGTTTTTCTGCAAAAAGGCAGGCTTCCGTGGGCCTAATGTTCGAGCGTAAAAAAATGATGATGCCGGATAACCCTCCTGCCCAACGGTTGACGGCTGGCTTGTCAGAACTCATAGCCCGCCAACTACTGCCATATAAACTGGTGGACTCGGAGGCCTTTCGAAAATTTGTGGCCATTTGAACACCACAATGGAAGGTCCCAGGAAGGAAGTATTTCTTACAGAAGGGCATCCCAGAGCTATATGGCCATGTTCAGCGGCAAGTGAATGTATCTCTGGCACACAGTGTCAGTGCCAAGATACATCTGACCACAGACACGTGGTCTAGCAGACAAGGGCAGGGAAGGTATATCACTTTTACTGCCCACTGGGTGAACCTTCTGACGGCCGTCAAGCATGTAACCCGTGGCACCCGTGTAGATTTGGTTTTACCGCCATGGATTGCATGCAGGCCTGGCTCTTCTTCTCCTCCTCCTCCTACTCCACCCTCCTCCTTCTCCTCCTCGGCTGACTCCTCCTTTTCTCGCTGCTAGCGTCTCTTCTGCTGCACCTCCCAAGCTCCCCAGAACCTATTCGACATGCCAGGTAAGACGTTGCCATGCCGTGCTGCGTCTGTTGTGCCTGGAAGCCAAGAGCCACACTCCTTTCAGCTTTGCGTTCACAGGCAGATCAATGGCTAACACCGCTCAATTTGACAGTTGGTAAAGTGGTGTGTGACAACGGTGCCAATCTGCTTAGCGCATTGAAACAGGGCAAAATTACGCACGTGCCATGCATGGCACACGTCTTAAACTTGGTCGTGCAGCGATTCGTTGTCAAATACCCTGAGGTCCAGGACATCTTGCAGCGGGCAAGGAAAATCTCGGCCCATTTCAGAAGATCTTACACGGCCATGGCTCGCCTTGCTGACATTCAGCGGCGACACAATCTGACGGTCAGACGTCTTATTTGTGATTGCCTGACGTGATGGAACTCAACCTTCTACTGTATATGCTTGATAGGCTGCTCCAGCAGAAACGTGCAGTTAACGTCTACCTGTATGAACTCTGCGGCAGAACAGGTTCTGGGGAGCTGTTTTTTTTTTCACCACGCCAGTGGCTGCTAATGCGCGACGCATGCAGACTTCTGCGGCCATTTGAGGAGATCACCAAACTGGTCAGTCGCAGCCATGGCGCCATCAGTGACATGGTACCTTATGCCTTCGTTATGGAGCGTGCATTGCGTCATGTGATTGATCAAGCTGTGGAGGAGCAGGAGCGGGAAGATGAGGAAGTCGCAATGCTGGATGAATTCCCAGGGGGGGCTTCTCTATCTGAGACAAGTGAACAACAGGAGTCTGAAGAGGAGTCAGAGAAGGATAGTGTCGGGGCGGATGAGGAGGAGCAAGAAGAGCATGCTTTAAACTTTTCTGGGATCCCTGTTGTTGTGCGTGGATGGAGAGAGGAGAATGAAGAGGACGAAATTATCCTGGATGGTGAGTAGGAGCCAGGCCACCACACCGCTTCCAGTTTAGTGCAAATGGGGGCCTTCATGCTGCAGTGTTTTAATAGGGACCCCCATATAAAAAGCATAAGGGTCAAGGACCAGTACTGGGTGGAAACATACTTAGACCCCCGGTCTATATCGTGACCGATAAGCGTACTCGCCTAGCTCACGACAGTGTTAACTACCTCACATTTCTAAAAATGAATGAGGCATGGATCTCAGAGGAATTCGACACATGTGACCAGTAGACCATGTATATGTCTGTAAACGATTTTTTTAATTGAGCACACAGACCTTCTTTCTTCATTTGGCTCACTTCCTTGTCCATAAAAAGCACACCGTACTATATGCCCGTACCCTCCTGTTTGAAGAGCTTGAGTGGTGTCATATTTCTACTGGGGCTGCTTATTATGAGGGGCTCCCACCATCCCTGTGCTGTGCTGACTTTCTCCTGGGGCTGCTTATTATGAGGGGCTCCCACCATCCCTGTGCTGTGCTGCCTTCCTCCTGGGGCTGCTTATTATGAGGGGCTCCCACCATCCCTGTGCTGTGCTGCCTTCCTCCTGGGGCTGCTTATTATGAGGGGCTCCCACCATCCCTGTGCTATGCTGACTTCCTCCTGGGGATGCTTACGGTGCAGGTGTCAGTGCTGTATATCACGGTGCTGGTGTCGGTGCTGTATATCACGGTGCTGGTGTGAGTGCTTTATATCGCGCTGCTGATGTCAGTGCTCTCTATCATGGTGCTGGTGTCAGATCACTCTATCACGGTTCAGGTGTCATTGCTGTATGTCACGCTGCTGATGTCAGTGCTCTCTATCACGGTGCTGGTGTCAGATGACTCTATCACGGTGCAGGTGTCATTGCTGTATGTCACGCTGCTGATGTCAGTGCTCTCTATCACGGTGCTGGTGTCAGTGCTGTATATCACGGTGCTGGTGTCAGTGCTGTATGTCACGCTTCTGATGTCAGTGCTCTCTATCACGGTGCTGGTGTCAGATGACTCTATCACGGTGCAGGTGTCAGTGCTGTATGTCACGCTGCTGATGTCAGTGCTCTCTATCATGGTGCTTGTGTCAGATCACTCTATCACGGTGCAGGTGTCATTGCTGTATATCACGGTGCTGGTGTCAGTGCTGTATATCACGGTGCTGGTGTGAGTGCTTTATGTCACGCTGCTGATGTCAGTGCTCTCTATCACGGTGCTGGTGTCAGATCACTCTATCACTGTGCAGGTGTCATTGCTATATGTCACGCTGCTGGTGATCATCTCCTGCACCCTCTTCTTTGCCTACCCTGACCTTCCCTCTCCTCCATTGCCTTCATGCGCTCCACAGTCCTGAATTGTCACAACAATTTCCCATATAAAAAAAGAATGCTTGTAGTTGTCGATCCCAGATTCACCTCATACATGTGTTATGTCATTGGCCATGTGGTGTGACTATGTTTGCACAGCTAGTAATTATTTTGTGGCTGCAAATTTGACCTGTAGGTTTGCAAAGTTCGCCTCCCATTGAAGCCAATGGGGCCCGCTGCGAACGTTAAGGTTCGCAAACGATCGGCCGCGTTCGCGGTCCGCGTTCGCGAAACGTCCCGTCGGAAGTTCGTCCATCACTAGTTAGGATTCATCATGTTGAGGTTTGGTGTGATCTCCGGACAGAGATGACGGGACACGTCCAGTGATAGCAGACAGAATGATAGATTTAGAATCTCAATGATGGAAAAAGCCTTCAGAGATCCGTCTCATGGTTGACTTTGCATAACCAGGATGGATTTTATTTCAATGCCGAAGGTTGTTAGTCCCTTACTGACCGTTTTGTACATTCAGCAGTCTGACTATTGAGTTTTTTTTTTTTTTACAGAGAAAAATGATCTTTATTGAAGATCATAAAGACACGACAGAAAGAAGCAAGAACACATCATTTTGCACACTGAAGCAGTGACCACAAGCTATACATAGATAGATTCTGTGGGGGATCACCTGGAGATACATGTACAGTACCTTGAAAAAGTATTCATACCCTGGAAATTTCACACATTTTCTCATGTACGTAAATGTATTTTATTGGGATTTTATGTGATAGACCAACACAAAATGTCACATAATTGTGAAGTGGAAGGAAAATGATAAAAAGTGTATGTATGTGTGTGTGTGTGTGTGGGGGGGGTCACAGAAGCTGCATAAGATGTGCATAGGCTGAATATGGGGTGCTTCATTTGCAGGCTTTTGACCTGCTTTGCGGCGCAATCCAAAGCGCCAAACAGCTTCCACTCGTAGTAATACTGGAGCTTTGTTGTTCAAGTTAAGAGGTTACTTCCAGTTTCCCTGTTCCAGAGGCAAACTGGAGGTGATGTTGGAAGCCCTGTGGAATGCACGGCCCGAGCGGAGCTGCCTGTACGGTAAGTGAGACTACATATGATGGGGCACAGTGAGGCATGACTGAGCAATTACCAGTTAAAGTAGTGCAGTGCCAAATAGAAAAAAAAATGGGCTGGTCGTGAAGGGGATAAAATCTTCCTGGGCACAAGTTGTTAAATGTCTATTCCACTTTTTGTGAAAAAATTTATAAATAAATAATAATAATAAATGCACTCATACTGTAAAAAGAAAAAAAAGTTTATTTTTTATTACAAAAAAAAAACAGTGGGGATCAAATACCTCAAACAGAAAGCTCTATTTGTGTGAAAAAAAAATCATATAAATTTTGATTGGGTACAGAGTTGCATGACTGAGCAATTATCAGTTAAAGTAGCGCAGTGCCAAATAGAAAAATATTGGCTGGTCATGAAGGGGATAAAATCTTCCTGGGCACAAGTTGTTGAAGGCCTATTCAACTTTTTGTGAAAAAAATAAAATTATTAAATAATAATAATATTAATAATAATAATAATAATGCATCACTATTCCTCCAGCCCCAGGTCCACAAGGAGATAACGACCTTCGCTAACAGAGCTGGAGGAAGTAACCAATGGACCACAAGTGCAGGGATTTTACTGCACTCGTGGTTCATTTATACCTACGGGTCCATTTGCCACAATTGCAGATGGGACTTGTAATCTTCCATTCATAGATCTGTGGGGGGGGGGGGGGAGGGGGTGTAACAAATAATAAAAATAAATAAATCCGGGATGTTGCGGGCAGAAGTACCCCTTGATTCTGGTTGGGGGGGGGGGTAGTTTGAGGGTGGAGCACTGTGGAACATGGGTGTAACGTTAAACATGGTCAGAAGGTTGGACGATGTCATCTCCAAGCAGATATAAAATCCCCATGTAACCCAATCATCTATCCATTGTACATTATTACATTTTTTTTTTTACATCCTTCAATGTAAGACACAGAAGAAGTCACTGTCTTCAGAAATTTGAGCGCCCCCCCCCACATTGTACTCATTGAAAATACAAGAATGCTTCTTACATTACTCAACCTTTTTACAAAGAAAAAAATATATATATTAGCATATTGAAGAAAAAAAGCAAGTTTTTTTGTTGCATTTGAGCCCACAAAGCATTGGAGCTGTGATCGGTGGATTACGGATGCACTGTACGGGCTTCATCAGACTCTTCCTCCAGCCCCCGGTCCATATCGAGGTATCCACCTTCTACTAAGGAGCTGGAGGAAGTATCAATGATCTACGGTGACATCAATTCTACTTCAGTGAGAACTAGAGTTCCTCTGGTGAGGTGGAAGATGGGAATTGCGGCGTTTGAAATATCACCGGAGCTGGCGGGGGGGGGGGAGAAGAACCTCACAATCCTGTAAGTTGAGCGGTGTTCAAGGCAATAATATTTGTATTTTATAATTTTATGAATGTTATTAATATTGTATTATTCATATTATATTAAGGCAAAAAATATTTAAAGGAAAACAAGACAGGAGCCGGCGAGAAGAAGATCCAGTAAGTGGGGTGGCTGGTTTTTGGGGTGGGGGGGCCGCGGGCCATGTCATTTCAGGTGCCGAACATCTGACAAGACCCAGTGGGTAACAGGACTACATTTTTTTTTGTTTTTTTTTGTTTTTCAACATATTTTTAAAAAAAAATGTTAATTCGGAAACATGCAAATTGATGAAATCCCGTTTAACAAATTTTTCTGAATATTCCTAAATTCGAAAATTCTGAAATTCTGAAATCTGAAATAATAACTATTAAATGATAGGTACTGGAATTTCCCTTCAAATGTGCCTGTTAGGGAACGCAACGAATACAAATGTATCTTAAAGTTAAGAATTATCCAATGAATTATCAAAAATAATGAATGCTGTATCAGAACAAATGGAACATAACAAATTAATAATAATAAATAACAATAATAATAAAAAAAACTTTTTATTATTATTATTTATTATTAATTTGTTCCGCTGTTTAGATGCAGCATTCGTTATTTCGGATAATTTGTGACTTCGGATAAATACGTATTCGCTACGTTCACAAACAGCCAAATTTTAAAGGAAATTCCAACACCTATAAATTAATAGTTAGTTATAATTTTGAATTTTTGGATTTTTGAAGTTTTCAAATTTACAAAATCGTACATTTTCTAATTTATGAATTTCCAAATCTTCTAATTTATGTATTTCCGAATTTTCGAATTTAGGAATTGCGGATCATGACAAATGAATCGAAAAAAAAAAAAAAAAAAAAAGAATGAAACAAAAACGACCACATTTTTTGGTAGTGCACAGTGCTGGCCCTTGCCGACTCCACTGAACTGTCCACTCCGAGGCTCCTCATTCAGCCCGCTCGAGCTCCTAGCATTCGGCTTGCGGTATGAAGTCATTAGCGGGCCTGGGCGGGTCAGGTGGTGTGGACTCAGGATAGGATTGTCTCTGGGACTTCCGGAACTGCGTTCGCATGTGCAGTTCTCCCTCGATCCAGCCGCAGACGTTTTATACTGGCAGAGTTCGGCTTCTACGGGCTTCTACGGGCATGAAAAAAAGTGCCTGTTTTTACGGGCTGCCCGCAAATCTATCGGCGGTTGGCAACGCCGGTGCACATGTCTACTAAGTTTACCCTCAGTCCAGACTCCATCCAGGCCGTGCCCTCTAGCGCGTTTCGTCCTGCCCATGTGGAGATCAACAAAGGTGGTTACAAAATGTTATAACTTGAAATATGGTCTGAAAGGTGGAGTTACATTTTTATTTTCTTTGATACCAACAAACCAATAAAAGGGAGATGTGTAAATTTCATCTATAATGATTATGAGCAATACCTAAGGGATCAATTGGCAACAGTCAACACGCTATGAAATTTTAACTCCAGTAAATTTGCAAACAATAATTGAAAAATAATATCAGAGTAAATCAAATTATACAAACTAATTGAAATGTTTTATAAAAAAAAATTAGGATTTTTCATTCTTAGATAAACCAAAATAACATTGAAACTGGTTCCATCCGTCTCATCCGGATACATAGGTAATCTGGTCTGAAAAAGACACAGGTCCAAGTCCATCCAGTCCTGGGTGGTGACTACAAAGATTGTATGAGGATGGTCAGAGCCGGGATAAGGAGAGTCCGGAATATGTGAGCGCCTGGAAAATAAATATTTTCATGTTATTTTCCTTTTCTGAGACAACCTGAGGCAGATCCTCGTCTACATTGGCCGCCATGCCCGATGAATTTCCATGGCACCACAATAAGGTATCAGATTTCTGCCTTTGCATAGAATTATTAATTGTATTATAAATAATAATATTAATAATAATGAAAAGAGAAGTATGGGTTTTGTTTTTGTTTTTTTAAATCATACTTACCTACTGTAGGTGGATTCTGCCTCTGTCTCCTGTCGGCTGTAAGACTGAGAACCAAGCAATCAAACACCACCGGTTGCTCGGCTCTCAGGGCTCCCAGAGCAGAGAGCTGGTTACTGTCACCGCTGTCTGCTCTGCCCCTTCTGCCCCCATACTTGTGGTCAATGGGTCACTGGGCTGTGGAGGGGGCGGGATCAGGTGACTCAGGCTCTCAGTGGATCACTGTGAGGCTGAGCCGGGTGCTGGTCCAGACATGTGGACAGATCCCGACTTCATTGTCCTGATCTTAACCGAGCCTGGACCGGCTCTGACGTCAGCCGACAGCAGGCTTCAGCCCACTGTCTGCTGAAAATGGGTTACTGGAGTGCAGAGCAGACCGCGCTCCTGTGATCCATAGGAGAGGTACAAGCTGAACACGCTTAGGACATGTATCGCCTACGGTGGTCCACATGGTGGTTTTGTCTTCACATTGCAAAACATTTTGAAATACGGTAGGTAAAAATGTTCATTACACCCAAATCTATTTGTCTACTCCTCACCTCACTCCTTCAGTCTCCTCTCTCATTACTAACTGACATATCAGCATGGATGTCACCCCACTTCCTTAACCTAAATCTCTCTAAAACTGAGCTATTAATATTCCCCCCCCCCCCCACCATGACTTTTCCATCAAAATCAATAGTGCAACCATCAGTGCCTCCTCTCACGCCCGGGTACTCGGTGTAATCCTAGACTCTGACTTGTCATTTCAGCCCCAAGTCCAATCATCAAAAGTTTCTAGAATTCACCTCCGAAACATCTCTACAATTCGCCCTTTTTTAACAAATGAAACCACCAATCTCCTCATTAACTCCCTTGTTATCTCTTGTCTTGACCGCTCAGTGTCTGCCAACCTTCCCCTCCAATCCCTACACTGGCTCCCAATCAGTGTCTGCCAACCCTCTCCTCCAATCCCTACACTGGCTCCTAATCAGTGTCCACCAACCCTCTCCTCCAATCCCTACACTGGCTCCTAATCAGTGTCCACCAACCCTCTCCTCCAATCCCTACACTGGCTCCTAATCAGTGTCCACCAACCCTCTCCTCCAATCCCTACACTGGCTCCCAATCAGTGTCCACCAACCCTCTCCTCCATTCCCTACACTGGCTCCCAATCAGTGTGCGCCAACCCTCTCCTCCAATCCTTACACTGGCTCCTAATCAATGTCCACCAACCCTCTCCTCCAATCCCTACACTGGCTCCCAATCAGTGTCTGCCAACCCTCTCCTCCAATCCCTACACTGGCTCCTAATCAGTGTCCACCAACCCTCTCCTCCAATCCCTACACTGGCTCCTAATCAGTGTCCACCAACCCTCTCCTCCAATCCCTACACTGGCTCCCAATCAGTGTCCGCCAACCCTCTCCTCCAATCCCTACACTGGCTCCCAATCAGTGTCCGCCAACGCTCTCCTCCAATCCCTACAGTGGCTCCCAATCAGTGTCCGCCAACCCTCTCCTCCAATCCCTACACTGGCTCCCAATCAGTGTCCGCCAACCCTCTCCTCCAATCCTTACACTGGCTCCCAATCAGTGTCCTCCAACCCTCTCCTCCAATCCCTAAACTGGCTCCCAATCAGTGTTCATCACTCCTCTCCTCCAATCCCTAAACTGGCTCCCAATCAGTGTTCATCACCCCTCTCCTCCAATCCCTAAACTGGCTCCCAATCAGTGTCTGCCAACCCTCTCCTCCAATCCCTACACTGGCTCCCAATCAGTGTCTGCCAACCCTCTCCTCCAATCCCTAAACTGGCTCCCAATCAGTGTCTGCCAACCCTCTCCTCCAATCCCTACACTGGCTCCCAATCAGTGTCTGCCAACCCTCTCCTCCAATCCCTACACTGGCTCCCAATCACCCAAAGAATTAAATTCAAAATACTAAACACAACATACAGTACAACCCACATTCACAACTCTGCCCGAGCTACATCACCAATCTTTTCTCCAAATATCACCCAAACTCTCCTCTCCGCTCTTCTCAAGACTTCCTTCTCTCAAGCTCTCTTGTTTCCTCCTCTCACACTAGTCTCCAGGATTTCTCCAGATCCTCTCCCATTCTCTGGAACTCCTCCGGTCTGGCTATCCCCTACTCTTGCTACCTTCAGGCGATCCCTGAAAACTCATCTCTTCAGGGAAGTCTATCATGTCTCCAACTGATCTCCTACCACTTCCATCAGCTCATTCCCCACAGTTACAACCTTTTGTACCACCTGCCCCACCCTATTAGATTGTAAACTCTTCTGAGCAGGGCCCTCTTAATCCTCTTGTATTTTATTGTATTATAACTGTATTGTCTCCCTTTTATATTGTAAAGTGCTGCGTAAACTGTTTGCGCTATGTAAATCCTGAATAATAATAATTACAATAATAATAATACAAGGTCTCAAAGTCTTGGATATTAAAATAAATAATAATTAATTCTAAATAAACCTCCATCCATCACCCCAAACACTCTCCAATCCTTGTGTTCTTTATAAAACTGGCGGCAAAATATCAATATCACAATCCAGGAAGACATCAATCCATTTCCATATCTGCTACCACGATTAAAATGTCATGGATCATCACCCATGAGAAATTTATAAGCATTGCAAATAATTACATATTTACATAAAAGCTGAGGTCGAAAAAAGAAAAAAAGTAATCAAGTCCAACGTATGTTGTGTGATTATATGTCAGTATTACATTGTATATCCTGTATGTTGTGTGATTATATGTCAGTATTACATTGTATATCCTGTATGTTGAGGTCATTCAGGTGATTATCTAATAGTTTTTTGAAACTATCAATGCCCCCCGCTGAGACCACCGCCTGTGGAAGGGAATTCCACATCCTTGCAGCTCTTACAGTAAAGAACCCTCTACGTAGTTTAAGGTTAAACCTCTTTTCTTCTAATTTTAATGAGTGGCAACAAGTCTTGTTAAACTCCCTTCTGCAGAAATGTTTTCTCCTTATTGTGGGGTCACCAGTCCGGTATTTATATATTGTGGGGTCACCAGTCTGGTATTTATATATTGTGGGGTCACCAGTCCGGTATTTATATATTGTGGGGTCACCAGTCCGGTATTTATATATTGTGGGGTCACCAGTCCGGTATTTATATATTGTGGGGTCACCAGTCTGGTATTTATATATTGTGGGGTCACCAGTCTGGTATTTATATATTGTGGGGTCACCAGTCCGGTATTTAAATATTGTGGGGTCACCAGTCCGGTATTTATATATTGTGGGGTCACCAGTCTGGTATTTATATATTGTGGGGTCACCAGTCCGGTATTTGTATATTGTGGGGTCACCAGTCCGGTATTTATATAATGAAATCATATCCCCTCTCAGGCGTCTCTTCTCCAGAGAGAATAAGTTCAGATCTCACAACCTTTCCTCATAACTAATATCCTCCAGACCCTTTATTAGCTTTGTTGCCCTTCTTTGTAGTCGCTCCATTTCCAGTACATCCTTCCTGAGGACTGGTGCCCAGAACTGGACAGTATACTCCAGGTGCGGCCGGACCAGAGTCTTGTAGAGGGGAGAATTATCCTTTTATCTCTGGAGTTGATCCTTTTTAATGCCAATATTCTGTTTGCTTTGTTGGCAGCAGCTTGGCATTGCTGAGCCCATCATCTACCAGGACCCCCAGGTCCTCCTCCATCCTACATCCCCCCAGAGGTTCCCCTCCCCCCAGTCTATAGATTGCATTCAGATTTTTACCACCCAAATGCATTATTTAACATTTTTCTACATTGATCCTCATTTGCCTCCCCCCATTCATTTGTTCAGATCTTCTTGCAAAGTTTCCACATCATGCGGATAAGTTATTGCCCTGCTTAGCTTAGTATCATCCGCAAATACAGAGATTGAGCTGTTTCCCCCATCCCCATCCTCCAGGTCATTCATGAATAAATTAAACAGGATTGGTCCCAGCACAGAACCCTGGAGGACCCCACTACCCACCCCCGACCATTCCGAGTACTTCCCATTTATCACCACCCTCTGAACTCGCCCTTGTAGCCAGTTTTCAATCCATGTACTCACCCTATGGGCCATGCCAACGGATCTTATTTTGTACAGTAAACATTTATGGGGAACTGTGTCAAATGCTTTAGCAAAATCCAGATACACCACGTCTACGGGCCTTCCTTTATCCAGATACACCATGTCTACGGGCCTTCCTATATCTAGATACACCCCGTCTACGGGCCTTCCTTTATCTAGATACACCACGTCTACAGGCCTTCCTTTATCCAGATACACCACATCTACGGGCCTTCCTTTATCTAGATACACCACATCTACGGGCCTTCCTTTATCCAGATACACCACGTCTACAGGCCTTCCTTTATCTAGATACACCACGTCTACGGGCCTTCCTTTATGTAGATACACCACGTCTACGGGCCTTCCTTTATCTAGATACACCACGTCTACGGGCCTTCCTTTATCTAGATACACCACGTCTACGGGCCTTCCTTTATCTAGATACACCACATCTACAGGCCTTCCTTTATCTCGATACACCACGTCTACAGGCCTTCCTTTATCTAGATACACCACGTCTACGGTCCTTCCTTTATCTAGATACACCGCGTCTACGGGCCTTCCTTTATCTAGATACACCACGTCTACGGGCCTTCCTTTATCTAGATACACCACATCTACGGGCCTTCCTTTATCTAGATACACCACATCTACAGTCCTTCCTTTATCTAGATACACCACATCTACGGGCCTTCCTTTATCTAGATACACCACGTCTACAGGCCTTCCTTTATCTAGATACACCACGTCTACGGGCCTTCCTTTATGTAGATACACCACGTCTACGGGCCTTCCTTTATCTAGATACACCACGTCTACGGGCCTTCCTTTATCCAGATACACCACGTCTACAGGCCTTCCTTTATCTAGATACACCACATCTACAGGCCTTCCTTTATCTAGATACACCACGTCTACAGTCCTTCCTTTATCTAGATACACCGCATCTACGGGCCTTCCTTTATCTAGATACACCACGTCTACAAGCCTTCCTATATCTAGATACACCACATCTACTGGCCTTCCTATATCTAGATACACCACGTCTACGGGCCTTCCTTTATCTAGATACACCACGTCTACAGGCCTTCCTTTATCTAGATACACCACGTCTACAGTCCTTCCTTTATCTAGATACACCGCATCTACGGGCCTTCCTTTATCTAGATACACCACGTCTACGGACCTTCCTTTATCTAGATACACCATGTCTACGGGCCTTCCTATATCTAGATACACCCCGTCTACGGGCCTTCCTTTATCTAGATACACCACGTCTACAGGCCTTCCTTTATCCAGATACACCACATCTACAGGCCTTCCTTTATCTAGATACACCACATCTACGGGCCTTCCTTTATCCAGATACACCACGTCTACAGGCCTTCCTTTATCTAGATACACCACGTCTACGGGCCTTCCTTTATGTAGATACACCACGTCTACGGGCCTTCCTTTATCTAGATACACCACGTCTACGGGCCTTCCTTTATCTAGATACACCACGTCTACGGGCCTTCCTTTATCTAGATACACCACATCTACAGGCCTTCCTTTATCTCGATACAACACGTCTACAGGCCTTCCTTTATCTAGATACACCACGTCTACGGTTCTTCCTTTATCTAGATACACCGCGTCTACGGGCCTTCCTTTATCTAGATACACCACGTCTACGGGCCTTCCTTTATCTAGATACACCACATCTACAGGCCTTCCTTTATCCAGATACACCACGTCTACAGGCCTTCCTTTATCTAGATACACCACATCTACAGGCCTTCCTATATCTAGATACACCACATCTACTGGCCTTCCTATATCTAGATACACCACGTCTACGGGCCTTCCTTTATCTAGATACACCACGTCTACAGGCCTTCCTTTATCTAGATACACCACGTCTACAGTCCTTCCTTTATCTAGATACACCGCATCTACGGGCCTTCCTTTATCTAGATACACCACGTCTACAAGCCTTCCTATATCTAGATACACCACGTCTACTGGCCTTCCTATATCTAGATACACCACGTCTACGGGCCTTCCTTTATCTAGATACACCACATCTACGGGCCTTCCCTTATCTAGATACACCACATCTACAGGCCTTCCTTTATCTAGATACACCACGTCTACAGTCCTTCCTTTATCTAGATACACCGCATCTACTGGCCTTCCTATATCTAGATACACCACGTCTACGGGCCTTCCTTTATCTAGATACACCACGTCTACAAGCCTTCCTATATCTAGATACACCACATCTACTGGCCTTCCTATATCTAGATACACCACGTCTACGGGCCTTCCTTTATCTAGATACACCACATCTACGGGCCTTCCCTTATCTAGATACACCACATCTACAGGCCTTCCTTTATCTAGATACACCACGTCTACAGTCCTTCCTTTATCTAGATACACCGCATCTACTGGCCTTCCTATATCTAGATACACCACGTCTACGGGCCTTCCTTTATCTAGATACACCACGTCTACAAGCCTTCCTATATCTAGATACACCACATCTACTGGCCTTCCTATATCTAGATACACCACGTCTACGGGCCTTCCTTTATCTAGATACACCACGTCTACAGGCCTTCCTTTATCTAGATACACCACGTCTACAGTCCTTCCTTTATCTAGATACACCGCATCTACGGGCCTTCCTTTATCTAGATACACCACGTCTACAAGCCTTCCTATATCTAGATACACCACGTCTACTGGCCTTCCTATATCTAGATACACCACGTCTACGGGCCTTCCTTTATCTAGATACACCACATCTACGGGCCTTCCCTTATCTAGATACACCACATCTACAGGCCTTCCTTTATCTAGATACACCACGTCTACAGTCCTTCCTTTATCTAGATACACCGCATCTACTGGCCTTCCTATATCTAGATACACCACGTCTACGGGCCTTCCTTTATCTAGATACACCACGTCTACAGGCCTTCCTTTATCTAGATACACCACGTCTACAGTCCTTCCTTTATCTAGATACACCGCATCTACGGGCCTTCCTTTATCTAGATACACCACGTCTACAAGCCTTCCTATATCTAGATACACCACGTCTACGGGCCTTCCTTTATCTAGATACACCACGTCTACGGGCCTTCCTTTATCCAGATACACCACGTCTACGGGCCTTCCTTTATCTAGATACACCACGTCTACGGGCCTTCCTTTATCCAGATACACCCAGTCTACGGGCCTTCCTTTATCTAGATGGCAACTCACCTCCTCATGGTTAGTAGATTGGTTTGGTAAGAACGATTCTTCATGAATCCATGCTGATTAATGCGAATGATACCGTTCTCATTACTAAAATCTTGTATATAGCCCCTTATCATCCCATCCAAGAGTTTACATACTATTGATGTTAGGCTGATTGGTCTGTAATTCCCAGGGATGTATCTCGGCCCTTTTTTAAATATTGGTGCTACATTGGCTTTTCTCCAATCAGCTGGTACCATTCCAGTCAGTAGACTGTTCTTAAAAAACCCATTTCAACCCACCTCAGTTAATTTTTGGCTTTCTTTCCATCCTAGACATCAAAACTCTTATCTTCGAGGTGTCCCCAATTCCTTCCACTTTTTTCACTCTTTTTTTCTCTTTGTTTTCACTCTTCACCTTATTTTTCTACACTTAATAGGACACTTTGGGATGTATTTATAAAAAAAACAAAAAAAAACTGTTTATCTTCATGCAAAAACACATATGTTCTGTGTGAATGCCAGCAAAATTGAGTGTTTTTCGGCTATTTTCTCTCCGGGTCAGACGTTCTTTATTCATAACAGTAGCATGAATCAGGAAAATACCGCATTATGGCCACTTGATGGAGCTGATGATTATAGAAGATAAATATTTATTTTACGATTGTTTACGATAATTGCCAGCTCCATCTATTGGTCATAATGTGGTATTTTCCTGATTCAAGATACTCTTATGAAAATTACATTTCTTTTATAAATACTCCCTCATATGTCCATAGGTCGGTTTTTTTTTTTTTGATGGTTCAGTGCTGCAAAGGGACAATGTTATTCTAACAAACCTCATTCCTAACAAACATCTCACTAGGGACTTATCACCGTGATGAGTCATGAAAACTGTTATGGCCACTTATCACCGGAATTTTCACCATTTATCACACTATATTCTACATCTGAGTTTCAAGAGTCAGGGTGACAACTCAGGAGGACAATTGCAAAGTCTGTTGTCACCCCACAACAGGACGTGCCTGAACAGGGACATTCATGGCAGGATCACCAAGGATTCAATTCATTTGGCTTAAATAACAAAGAGTTTGTCAGTTTCTCTCATCCCTACTTATTATAACAATATAAAGAAAGTCCAAAAACTTACTATTGCTGGTGGAAGAGGCGGATTCTGTAGAGGAAAAAAATAGATAACAGGTCAAAGGTATATAGATTGTATTATTTACCAATTACATCAGATAATCAAAACTTTAGTAGCCTGAGTACCGCTGATTAGTCCAACCGTTCGCCACTTAGCGACCGCCCACAATGTACTGCGGATGGGCGGCTGTTGTAGGTAAAGTGAAGTACCCGTATGTCACTGCCTACTTCTGGGCTTCGGTTGGCACACACTGTGATTGTACGCAGGGGAAACATGTCAGCAAGTCCTGGCCAATGATCAAAGATTCACGGCTGGGACCCACTGATCGGCTGTGTCCAATCACAACCCAGAGCTCTGTGCTGGTCAACAACACAGAACTGTGCACAGAGGGAACAATTTGTCAGTTTCTCATCCAGTGGCAGCGCCCGGGTGCCACTGGGTGAGTCCAGTCCATTAGGAGCGCCTAGGCGCCACTGGATAGGTCCAGTCCATTGGGGTGTCCGGGAGCCACTGGATGAGACCGTGTCCATTAGGGGTGCCTGGGCGCCACTGGATGAGTCCAGTCCATTAGGAGCGCCCGGGCACCACTGGATAGGTCCAGTCCATTGGGGTGTCCGGGAGCTACTGGATGAGTCCAGTCCATTGGGGTGCCTGGGCGCCACTGAATGAGTCCAGTCCATTAGGGGCGCCACCCCCTCTCTACTCCTCAACCCCCTATATGCAGTGGATAGATTCATGCATAGCATGAATCTATCCACAGCCGCCGCCCCCCTATTCATGTGTCCGGCTCCTCTGGGGGCGCCGGTCGCATGAATTACAATGGCGGGGGGGTGTTTTTTTTTTTTAACCAGTTCAATACTATATACTAATATACACCTTCCTGCCCAGACCAATTTTCAGCTTTCAGCGCTGTCGCACTTTGAATGACAATTGCGCGGTCATGCTACACCGTACCCAAACTAAATTTTTATCATTTTGTTCCCACAAATAGAGCTTTATTTTGGTGGCATTTGATCACCTCTGGGGTTTTTATTTTATGCTAAACAAGTACAAAAAAGATCGAACATTTTGAAAAAAAAAACCTTTGTAAATAAGTAGGTTTTCTCCTTCACTGATGAGCACTGATTGGGCTGCACTGACAGGCACTGATAAGGTGGCACTGCTGAGGTGGCACTGATGAGGTGGCACTGGTGGGCACTGATGATGGGCACTAATATGCAGCACTGATGGGGCATTGATAGGTGGCATTGATAGGTGGCACTGATATGCAGCACTGATGGGTACACATAGGTGGCACTGATGGGCACTGAAAGACAGCACTGATGGGCACTGGTAGGTGTCTCGGATGGGCACTGATAGGTGGCATGGATGGGCATGAATGGGCACTGATAGGTGGCACTGATATACACCAATGGATGGCACTGATGGGCATCACTGATTGGCAAGCATTATGGTTTGGCACTGATTGGCATCCATCGTGGGCACTGATTGGCATCCATTGTGGGCACTGATTGGCATCCCTGTTGGCCATGGGTGGCATAGCTGGTGGTGACTAGTGGTGGGCATCCCTTGAGGTCCTGGTGGTGTCCCTGGTGGTCCAGTATATTGGTTTATTATAGCAACCGGGGGTTGGTGGGTTTCATGAGGTCTCTGCAAGGTATGTGAGACTTCATACAGGTATAAAACACAGGTTCCTCTAGAATATTCCCTTCTCTAGATGTGTATTGAAGGACAAAAATAGGACACAAGTGTACGGAATGTTGGATGGTTTACTCATCACCATATATAATGTACAACAAGAGCAACCAATCAATGATATGATCATCACATTATATTGTACAAGTATAAAATAATCCACAGGACTTCCACCATTGTGATCTGATAGAAGAAGAAAACACTTACTAGGAGTGGTGGGCCCTGGACTTGAAAAATAGAATAAATGATATAAAATTAATAAATATTATCAAACACATTGAGATGATTCATTGTTACTGGTTGGACTCTAAAATCTGAGGGTTGGATATTTGGGATCAAAGCAAGTGTGATAATCACTGTAGGCCTTCATGGACCCCCCCAACTCATCCCTAACAATTTCCTAAATGTGATGATTATTATAGTACAACTTACACGCTTTTGCTATTCTTTTGAAAAATGGCCATGCTGGCCAACTTCCGGTATGGTGGTCCCACTTTTGACCTCTGGGACCTATGAAGTCTCTCCAGAGTCTCCCGCGCATGCACTTTCATGTTTAGAACTACAACCTTATATGCAGCCATAGCCAGGGCCAAAAACACAGGCAGAGCAAGAGCGGCACAGCGCCAAAGCCTCTCGAGAATGGTTCGCCATAAGGTTGGCAGAGGCAGAGCAAGAGTGGCACACCACCAAAGCCTCTCAAGAATGGTTCGCCATAAGGTTCGCAGAGGCAGAGCAAGAGCGGCACAGCGCCAAAGCCTCTCGAGAATGGTTCACCATAAGGTTGGCAGAGGCAGAGCAAGAGTGGCACAGCACCAAAGCCTCTCGAGAATGGTTCACCATAAGGTTGGCAGAGGCAGAGTGAGAGTGGCACAGCGCCAAAGCCTCTCGAGAATGGTTCACCATAAGGTTGACAGAGGCAGAGCAAGAGCGGCACAGCACCAAAGCCTCTTGAGAATGGTTCACCATAAGGTTCGCAGAGGCAGAGCAAGAGTGGCACAGCACCAAAGTCTCTTGAGAATGGTTCACCATAAGGTTCGCAGAGGCAGAGCAAGAGCGGCACAGCGCCAAAGCCTCTCGAGAATGGTTCGCCATAAGGTTGGCAGAGGCAGAGCAAGAGTGGCACAGCGCCAAAGCCTCTCGAGAATTGTTCGCCATAAGGTTGTGGCTTTTAAATGGGAGACTCCAATGAGACTTCATAGGTCCCAGTGGCCACAGGGGGCATCCACATACCTGACGATGGCCATCATGGTCAGGGCACAGTTTTGCCTTGTACACACGGTCAGAAATTCTGCCGGAAAAGGTCCGATTGGATTATATTGTCGGAAAATCCGATTGTGTGTGGGCTCTACTGGACTTTTTCCATCGAAAATACCGACGTAAAAAAAAAAAAAATTGGGAGCAGGATCTCAAATTCTCCAACAAAAAAATCCGATCTGACTTTTTCTGATCGTTTGTAAAGAATTCTGATGGGACAAAGTGCCATGCATGCTCAGATCAAATTATGAGACCAAAGCTGTTGGCTACTAGCCGCAACGTAGTCCCGTTGTAATGAACGAATGTAATCACGTTCCGAACGATCAGATTTTCTGACAACTTTGTCCGACCGTGTGTATGCAACACCAGTTTAGGACAAAATCCATCGGAAAAAATCAGACGGATTTTGTTGTCAGAATGTCCGACCGTGTGTATGGGGGCTTAGTAGACATGTGCGATTCGTTTCGTATGAATCTCAAATTCGTACAAATTTCCCAAAATTCGTACGTTCAGAAGGATCCCAAATACGAATTGCCGTGCGTCCGAATTCTGTACGCAATACAAACTTTTGTTTCCGAATTTCGGATCAGTTGTCGTCGCATCGACGACTCAGTCATTATGCTTATTATGAGGGGCTCCCACCATCCCTGTGCTATGCTGACTTCCTCCTGGGGCTGCTTACTATGAGGGGCTCCCACCATCCCTGTGCTATACTGACTTCCTCCTGGGGCTGCTTATTATGAGGGGCTCCCACCATACCTGTGCTATGCTGACTTCCTCCTGAGGCTATACCTCTGCTGTGCTCATTATGAGGGATTTCCACCATTCCTGTGCTGTACTGACATACTGAGCACAGCAGGGGTACAGCCCCAGGAGGAAGTCAGCACAGCACAGGGATGGTGAGAGCCCCTCATAATGAGCACAGCAGAGGTATAGCCCCAGGAGGAAGTCAGCATAGCACAGGGATGGTGGGAGCCCCTCATAATAAGCAGCCCCAGGAGGAAGTCAGTATAGCACAGGGATGGTGGGAGCCCCTCATAATAAGCAGCCCCAGGAGGAAGTCGGCATAGCACAGGGATGGTGGGAGCCCCTCATAATAAGCAGCCCCAGGAGGAAGTCAGCATAGCACAGGGATGGTGGGAGCCCCCCATAATAAGCAGCCGCAGGAGGAAGTCGGCATAGCACAGGGATGGTGATGATGATGAGGGGCTCCCACCATCCCTGTGCTATGCTGACTTCCTCCTGGGGCTGCTTATTATGAGGGGCTCCCACCATCCCTGTGCTATGCTGACTTCCTCCTGGGGCTATACCTCTGCTGTGCTCATTATGAGGGGCTCCCACCATCCCTGTGCTGTGCTGACCTCCTCCTGGGGCTGTACCCCTGTTGTGCTCAGTATGTCAGTACAGCACAGGAATGGTGGAAATCCCTCATAATGAGCACAGTAGAGGTACAGCCCCAGGAGGAAGTCAGCATAGCACAGGGATGGTGGGAGCCCCTCATAATAAGCAGCCCCAGGAGGAAGTCAGCATAGCACAGGGATGGTGGGAGCCCCTCATAATAAGCAGCCCCAGGAGGAGCAGGCGAAAACTGGACCAGCGGTGCATGGCAGACAATCCGCTTCTCTCTTTCTCATCTAATGAAAATTCATATTTCGGATAGGAAATTCTTCAACGGAATTTCGTATTTCGGATAAAAACCAAACTTCCATCAGCATCGACTGTCATATTGAGGTATATTTTTGCCTTTAAATTCATCGTAACGAATGTTCATACAAATTAACGAACCTAACGGCAATTCGTATTTTGTACGAAATGAAACGGAATTTCAGACAGGAAACGCGAAGTACGGATTAATTTTAATATGAACCGTAACAGAACAGAACGAAACAAATTTATTGACGGCGCCCATGTCTAGGGCTTAGTGGAGTAGGAAGAGAATAAAATGATGTTAAAAGCAAAGCAAGCGCGTGTAAGTCACACTATCACATCTTATTTTGAAGCCCTGGCTTTAATGTGACTTTAACCTCATGCCCTAGGCCAGTGATGGCGAATCTCGGCGCCCCCAGATGCTTTGGAACTACATTTCCCATGATGCTCATTCACTCTGCAGTGTAGTTGAGCATCATGGGAAAGGTAGTTCCAAAACATCTGGGGTTCGCCGTCACTGCCTTAGGTGCTCAATCCCAATCTAAATGTCATAGTATACAGCTTGGCCGGCAACTGGAACCACAGACGGGCTCATTTGAAAGTAATCATCTAATCTTGTCCATAAAGGCAAGACAATTGTAGTACAATTTGTTTTTTTTACTGGAAACAATGTATCCAAAAAAGCAAAAGGAAACAAATGAATCAAAAAAAGAAAAGAAAAACCCCAAAAAACGAAAGAACTGAAAACAAAAAAAGGATAGCCATGATCCTAGTCCCAGAGTGCAGCCGTAAGGTCTGTGGATGTTGTTGAGACAAAACTTTAGATAGTTGATGCTATGAGGGTTTAAGCTGCTCATATCAGAGAACCAACAGCAGGAGAAGGGTTCTAGGACCCCAGCATCTCTACCAGCACTTATGGCAGGAGAAGGACTTTAGGACCCCAGCATCTCTACCAGCACTTATGGCAGGAGAAGGACTTTAGGACCCCAGCATCTCTACCAGCACTTATGGCAGGAGAAGGACTTTAGGACCCCAGCATCTCTACCAGCACTTATGGCAGGAGAAGGACTTTAGGACCCCAGCATCTCTACCAGCACTTATGGCAGGAGAAGGACTTTAGGACCCCAGCATCTCTACCAGCACTTATGGCAGGAGAAGGACTTTAGGACCCAGTATCTCTACCAGCACTTATGGCAGGAGAAGGGTTCTAGGACCCCAGTATCTCTACCAGCACTTATGGCAGGAGAAGGACTTTAGGACCCAGTATCTCTACCAGCACTTATGGCAGGAGAAGGGTTCTAGGACCCCAGTATCTCTACCAGCACTTATGGCAGGAGAAGGACTTTAGGACCCAGTATATCTACCAGCACTTATGGCAGGAGAAGGACTTTAGGACCCCGTATCTCTACCAGCACTTATGGCAGGAGAAGGACTTTAGGACCCAGTATCTCTACCAGCACTTATGGCAGGAGAAGGACTTTAGGATCCAGTATCTCTACCAGCACTTATGGCAGGAGAAGGACTTTAGGACCCAGTATCTCTACCAGCACTTATGGCAGGAGAAGGACTTTAGGACCCCAGTATCTCTACCAGCACTTATGGCAGGAGAAGGGTTCTAGGACCCCAGTATCTCTACCAGCACTTATGGCAGGAGAAGGACTTTAGGACCCAGTATCTCTACCAGCACTTATGGCAGGAGAAGGGTTCTAGGACCCCAGTATCTCTACCAGCACTTATGGCAGGAGAAGGACTTTAGGACCCCGTATCTCTACCAGCACTTATGGCAGGAGAAGGACTTTAGGACCGAGTATTTCTACCAGCACTTATGGCAGGAGAAAGACTTTAGGATCCAATATCTCTACCAGCACTTATGGCAGGAGAAGGACTTTAGGACCCCGTATCTCTACCAGCACTTATGGCAGGAGAAGGACTTTAGGACCCCGTATCTCTACCAGCACTTATGGCAGGAGAAAGACTTTAGGATCCAATATCTCTACCAGCACTTATGGCAGGAGAAGGACTTTAGGACCCCGTATCTCTACCAGCACTTATGGCAGGAGAAGGACTTTAGGACCCCGTATCTCTACCAGCAGGTCACATGGGCCTATATAAGGAAGTCTGCTAGTGTCTACATTTGCTGTTTGATCTTTGGCTCCTCCAATGTGTTATCTTCGTGATAGTCCTGTTCTTGTGTCTCCTGTTACTGACCCGGCTTGTCCTTGACCGGTCTCCTGTTTGCTTCCTGTCTTCGACTCCAGCTATCCACCTGACCACGTCTGCTCTGATACCAACCCGGCTCATTATTTTATGTCAGCTCACCAGCTGTACTCTGTAACCTCCTGCATGCAGTCCAGCAGGTGACCTGTGCTTCTTTGGGCCTGACCTTTCATGTTTTCACCCTCAGGGGCGTCTGGAAGTTAGCCGGAAGGGAAGCCCTCTCTCTCCATTGGCCTGCAGTACCAGGTACGTGATAGCTCACTTGATACTGGCCTGAGCCTCCTGATGAAGGAAGTGATTGGCTCTTCCAAAATGCGTCTCGTGTCTACACTGTGTTCAACCATCTCTGATGTTTGCTCTTGGCAACCATGCCCCCCCCCCCCCCCACACACACACACATGGCAGCTATCTCTGGCACTATTTTAGGCTCTGAACACCACAGCATTCTTAGTGGCCGGAGCCACTGCCTCGGTTCCCAAGGCTACACAGCAGGCAGTGTTCTCCGAATGGCAATGAGCTGCTCCTCATTTCCACCTGTCAGTGGAATAGGAGAACTTTGGCTTCATTCCCTGAGCTGCTTGTTGTATCCTCCTGGCAGCAAAACATGGCTCGGCTGCACGAATCGCCGCCATGTTATGTTGGTACCCAGGGCCGTCTTTAATATTGATTGGACCCTGGGCAAAATTTTTCTTGGGCCCCCCCCCCCCCCCAACATGAAATGTCCTTCTCCACCTACTCTGAGACATACAATAAATAGCAGCTAGACTTAAAATCAGTTTTCTGTATCAAATCAGGCAGCGATTGCGATTGGTTGCCAGCAGTTACAGCATATCATTACTGCTTACTGACTGGTTGCTAGAGGTTACAGCACACATTACGGATCACTGATTAGTTGCTAGAGGTTACAGCACATCGCCTCCTCACAGCAGGGGAGCATGATATACATAGGAATGCCACCTTTATTTACATATAAATGCCTATTTACTTAGTATTGTCGCCACTATTTACATACGAATGCCGGTTATTTACATGTAAATACAGGGTCTGCGGGTGAGTCACCTGTACACAACAATAGGGCAGAGCTGGGCAGCATTAGTACCAGCTCTTCACAGTGAGATATCAGGACACAGCACAGGACTAAAACTTCAAGGGACAAGGGAATTTAAACCTGGATAGTTGACAAGAATGAGGCAGCTGTTTTGGGCCCCACAACAATGACAGGGCCCCTTTTGCCCTGCCTTAAAGCGGGAGTCCGCCGGGAGTTCCGCCGTTTTTTTTTTTTTTTTTAAAGCCAGCAGCTAGAAATACTGCAGCTGCTGACTTTTAAAATAAGGACACTTACCCGCCCAGCGCGCCCGCGATGTCGGCACCCGAAGCCGATCTCTCGATCGTCTCTCGGGTGCTGCCGCCGCCATCTTGGGTATGGGAATCAGGAAGTGGAGCCTTTCAAGCTTCATTTCCCGCGTTCCCTACTGCGCATGCGCGAGTCGCGCTGCGCAATAAGGATGGTCCCCGCTGCCTCTGGGATCTGTGTGTTTCCCAGCAGACAGCGGGGGACCTGCGCAAAGGGGCGTAGATTCTGCGGAAAGGGGCGTAGATTCTGAGGATATCTATGCCGGAAGTGGGTGCAGATACCTGTACTGTACAGGTACCTGCACCCCCCTCCCCCCTGAAAGGTGCCAATTGTGGCGCCGGAGGGGGGGGGAGGATTCCAATGAGCGGAAGGTCCACTTTAGGGTGGACCTCCGCTTTAAAGACGGCCCTGTCGGTACCATAGACAGCCACTAATAAAAAAGCCATAAATCCCCTATTTTGTAGACAATATAACTTTTGCGCAAACCAATCAACATAAGCTTAAAGCTATTTTTTTTTTGCTTTTTTTTACCAAAAATATGTAAAAGAATACGTATCGGCCTAAACTGAGGAAAAAAAAATGTTTTTTTTTTATATTTTTGGGGGATATTTATTATAGCGAAAAGTAAAAAATATTGTTTCTTTTTCAAAATTGTCGCTCTTTTTTTTTTTGTTTATAGCGCAAAAAATAAAAACCCCCAGAGGTGATCAAATACCACCAAAAGAAAGCTCTAGTTATGGGGGAAAAAAAGGACGTCAATTTCATTTGGGAGCAACGTCGCACGACCGCGCAATTGTCAATTAAAGCGACACAGCGCCGAATCGCAAAAAATGCTCCGGTCTTTGGGCAGCCAAATGGTCCGGGACTGAAGTGGTTAACTGACTATTTAGGACCAGGACTTCCTGTACCACTCATTTTTATTGCACAGTTTGGGCTGTTACAGGAAGTGGAAAAAAACACTGGACCTACTGGCAGGATCATTGGGTAATAAAACTATTTCAGTCTTTTTTATTTTATGGCGCAAACAATAAAACCCCCCGGAGGTGACCAAATACCACCAAAAGAAAGCTCTATTTGTGGGGGAAAAGGGATACAAATGTTGTTTGGGTGCAGCGTTGCATGACCGCGCAATTGTCAGTTAAATAATGACCTGCTCATGAAGTGGGGTAAATCTTCCGGGGGGTCAAGTGGTTAAAAATGATAATACCAAAATTATTACGTGTTGTACAATGACTCCAGCGTTGTTTCTATTCCTTCTTGCTGGAGGCCACCATTTTGCTGAAGCCCGAAGTCCCTGAACAGCAGTAAATCTTAAGGCGGTCGGTAGATCTGCCTCTAGTGACTGATTTTCAGCACAATGCCAAAAATGGAGATCAACTGAGCATGTGCAGAGCAGGGTGAGACATCGCATTACCGGATTTTAACCGGCTTCAGCCCAGGAAGATTTTACCCCCCTTCCTAACCAGAGCACTTTTTGCGATTAGGCACTGCGTCGCTTTAACTGACAATTGCGCGGTCATGTGACGTGGCTCCCAAATAAAATTGATGTCCTTTTTTTTCCCCCACAAATAGAGCTTTAGTTTGGTGGTATTTGATCACCTCTGCGGTTTTTATTTTTTGCACTATAAACAAAAAAATGAGCATACATTTTGAAAAAAAATACAATATTTTTTACTTTTTGCTATAATAAATGTCCAAAAAAATAAAAATAAATATCTTTATGAGTTTAGGCCAAAATGTATTCTTCTAAATATTTTTAGCAAAAAAAAAAAAAATCACAATAAGCTTATATAAATTTGGTGTGCGCAAAAGTTATAGCGTCTACAAAATAGGAAGGATAGATTTATGGCATTTTTATTAAATATTTATTCTCTACTAGTAATGGTGTCGATCTGCAATTTTTAGCGGGACTGCGACATTGCAGGGGACAGATGGAACACTTTTGACACTTTTTTGGGACCGGTGACATTTTATACAGTGATCGGAGCTAAAAAAATACCCACTGATTACTCTATAAATGTCACTGGCAGGGAAGGTGGTAACACTAGGGGGCGATCAAGGGGTTAAGTGTTCCCTGGGGAGGTGTTTCTAACTGTGAGGGGAGGGGACTGACTGTATAAGGAGGAGGAGACAGATCGCTGTTCCTAATCACTAGGAACAGCAGATCTCTCTCTCTCTCTCCTCCCCTGTCCCAACGATCTGTTTACTTTGACAGATCCCTGTTCTGGCTCTCTGTGAAGCGTTCGTGGGTGGCCGGCGGACATTGCAGCCGCTGGTACGTGCCCCTGGCGTGTGCCCCCCTATAGCTTCTTAAAGCAGCCGTCATACAATGTCAGCGTCCTGCACAGCCGTGCCAACCTGCCGCAGTACAACTGCGGTGGCTGGTCGACAAGAAGTTAAACCCCCAAAGACTAAACTTTCACCTGAACCATGGGGCTGATTTCTCTGATTCCATCCAGTTCCGTGCGCAAATATATTTACGTCTTTGAATGAATGAATAACTTGTATAGCGCTACATATGCGAACTAAATCGCCTCAGAGCTCTTTTCCCGCCAGTGTCCGTCTGGGTCTTCGGAGGAGATGGGTCTTGAGCTTCTTCCTGAAGGCCAGATGGTTTTCTTTCCCGAGCGGATGTCCGCGGGTAGAGCGTTCCATAGGCGTGGTCCTTGGACTGCGAACCTTCGCTCGCCTTTTCATTTGTAACGGGTCTTGGGGATGTGGAGGAGGTTCTGGTTAGTTGACCCCGGAGAGGGCACGACCTGGGGGTGTAGTGCTTTATTTTGTTGCAGAGGTATTGCGGGGCTTTTCCTTGTGTACATTGGTGAGTGAGGCAGAGGGTCTTGAATGTAACTCGGTCCTTCACGGCTAGCCAATGGAGGGTCCTCAGGGATAGGGTGATTGATTCCCATGGGTTTTTTTTTTTCCAGTTACCGGTTTGGCTGCTGTGATCTGGATGATTTGTAGACTTAAAATTTGGTATTTTGGAAGTCCTAGTTAGAGGGAATTTGCGTAGTCGAGTCAGGAATGGATGATTGTTCCAACTTAGTTCATAGTTAGTAAGGTTGAATAAAGACATCAGTCCAACCTGAGTGAGTGTCTACTATTGTCCCTATCCCTGTACACTCAGTCCCTACCCTCAAGCAGCCCACAATCCAAGGTCCCCATTCATATACTGGGGCCAATTTTGGACAGAAGCCAATCAGCCTACCTGCACGTCTTTGGATTGTGGGAGTAAACCAGAGTATCTGGAGGAAACCCACACAGGCACAGGGAGAACATGCAAACTCCAGGCAGGTAGTGTCATGGTTGGGATTTGAACCAGTGACCCTTCTTACTGCTAGGTGAGAGTGCTAACCACTACACCACTGTGCCGGCAACTTCTGCTGCTGTATCTCTTTCCGGGATGAAGGGGACGAGTCTACGCAATAAACGAAGAAGGTAATGGGATCCTCTGACTACTGATCCTATTTGTGGATCCATCGTCATATCTGAGACAAAGATGACTCCGAGGTTTTTGGCTTTAATGCTGCGGGTGATGGGTTGTCCGAGGATGGTGAGTGGTGTGGGCATTGTGCCAGGGTCCTTGTTTCGGTTTGCGTAGAGGAAGAGGAGTTCTGTTTTGGATTTGTTGAGTTTGAGGGAGCTCTCCGTCATCCAATCGTCGATCAATGAGAGACAGTTTTCCAGTGCCTGGTATTGGTCTTTTTTGTTGGTGGTGCGCAGGTAGAGTTGGATGTCATCCGCGTAGTGCTGATGATTTTGATGAGTTACTATTTCCAATATCACTGGATATTGTGTTCTAAAGGATGCCCATCTAAAAGATGTTAGAAATTATCAACACCTCCCGATCCCTATCAGAGTTCCCCTTTCATCCCTCTTCCTGCTCACTGATTGGTCCATGTCCTAATCTATTTTACATTGTAGAGAAATTAGTGATGTCCGGGAGACATACAACAACCTCCTGTGTCCAAGTCCTCTGCCCTCCTGGAATAACATCTGTTCTAGAAGGAGTTTTGGTGCTATGGGATCATTTGGGTCTTTTCTCAGGAAACAGATAAAAATCATCAAGCATAAAATAATAAGAATCCAAACACAAGTTTACCTGATCGTCTAATCGGTCCAATATTTATAGGATCTGAGGAATCATAACCCTTGGAGAATCCAATTCCATCACTGGGGCTCCCTGCTCTGGAGCAGACCTGGAAACAAACAAGACCATTAGAGTGATTCTAAAAGTTACTCATTTTTATCCTAATGCATTTCCTGCACGGAGGTAAAAAAAATGTTTCACTAGTAGTATACCCTCACCCCCTTTATATTTACCCAAGTCCTATCTCGATCCAGCAATGTGCCCATCTGCAGCGCCACTGGTCTCTCTCTCTCTCTCTCTCTCTCGCTCTCTCTCTCCTCACAGGCTCAGAGATAGCAGAAGGAACCAATGGCTCTTGCTGCTGTCAATCAAATCCTGTGAGGAGGGACCGGAGGTGGGGGCCGAGCCACATTGTGTGTGTGTGTGTGTGTCTATAGATGCACAAAGCCCAACTCATCAGTGAGCCCACCAGTGTACCACCATAGGAAGCAGCTGCCGATGGTGACATACACAGAGATGAGGAGGCTCCAAAATCACTGGAGGGGTTTAAACAGTTAAAAACGGGGCAAATTTTTGGAGATGTTACGGCTGGGAAGTCTACAATATTTGGACGGCGATTGGATTTGAGGCTGAGAGGACAGGTCAGGGGCCAGGATCACACCGAGTACCCTGACATGAGGGGAGGGACTGATAGTTATTATTCACATTGATCATGCACCTTGCAGTGCAGCACATTCACAACTTTATTTAAAATATCATTGTATCAGTGGTGGACCATCCATAGGGGGTGCACGGGCACCACCCCACCCCATGCAGTCACAAAAAAAAAAAAATAATTTTAAAACTGGCCCTTTAAAAAAAAAGTCCTTAAGTGCACTGTGTTCAGACGCCAGACACAGTGCACTATAGGAAGCAGCACATCTATGCAATCATGAGATTGCAGACGTGACGCTTCAGTTGTGGGCATTTGTCCCCCCTTGCGGCGCTTTCCGAAGCGCCGTGTAGCTTCCGCCCGGTGCTCATAGTATCTATTACTACGGCCGGGCAGTTTGATTTACATCTGAGTTTGATGTCACTTCCTGTTTTCTCTCTCCCATTGCAACCGAGAGAAAGTATGAGGAGCGGAATCCTCTATCGCCGCTGCCAGTAGAAGGAGACAGCTCAGGAGAGGTCAACAAAGAAAGGCAAGTACCGCTGTGCTCCTATGGAGAACGGGGGGAGGGGGGAAGGGTTTGATGTGACACAAGCTGCATTTAATGGGAAACAGGCTGCATTTAATGGGACACAGGCTGCATTTGGTGGGTCACTTTTATTCTGATTACAAGCAATGTAAATATCCCTTGTAATAGAGAAAAAGCATGACAGGACCTCTTCAATTTGAGATCTGGGGGGTCAAAAAGATCTCATATTTACACTAAAATGCAAGAAAAAAAAATTCCCCTTTAAGAGCTGTGGGCGGAAGTGACGTTTGACGTCGCTTCCACCCGCCAATGCTATTAAGCCGAGTGGGGGTCCATCTTCCCCTCACTCAGCATCCAGGCTCAGAGGAGGGCGGACGCGATTATCTCAGCTCCGCTAAGCAGTGGAGATGACCGGCGTGTGGCAGGGGGGCCCTCTCTCCCACCCCCGATAAAAGTGATCTTTGAGCGAATATGCAGCAGAGACCACTTTTATCTGAAAGCGGAATGCCCGCTGAAGAAGAGGATACCGGGGTCATGGCGGCTATCTGCTGCCATAACAATGATACTCCTCTTCAAACTGCCGACGCATAATGACAGTAAGTGGTTAACATTGTGTTCGAGGCGCAGAGTACTGCGCCCTGAACCTGTCCACTTTTAACTTTAGCGAATCAAACTTTGCCACGCGCCACTTGCGGTTTCATGTCACATCGATATTCCTCTCGCACGCGTTTCTGGTATCTGTGGCTCATAAAATGGTGGGTTCTGCAGCGATTACCAGTTGGGTCCTGGAAACATCAATTGAGCGTACATATTCACCAGCACACCATGGATCGGCAATTTTTCATCCAAAAGGTTTAATGGAAAGGATCACATCACAAAAAAAAGTGCAACGTTTCAGAGACGCGCAGGACCCCTTCGTCAGGCATGTGATATATATCACATGCCTGACGAAGGGGTCCTACGTATCACATGCCTGACGAAAGGGGTCCTGCGCGGATCCAAAACATTGCACTTTCTTTTGTGATGTGATCCTTTCCATCCATGGTGTGCTGGCGAATATGTATGCTCAATTACGGTTTCCCAGCCAAACAAGAGGCTGAAGATTTGGAACACGGCAGCCACCGGCCAGGTATCAGGGGAGCCGCGAAAGCGAGGGAGGCTCTGTTTGCTGCTAAGGACCTGGAGGGGTTTGCGCACCCCCCAAATTTTTTTTTTGCAATAGCCGCCACTGGCTCTAACCCTCTTTGTATAGCTGAAAACCTACTTACAGGTCTACAATTTTCAGCAGTGGAGTTACACAGGCTGACAGCGCAGTGTAGATACACTCTGTCATAATTTCCAACAAACTTGAACATCGGCACAGAAAATCACCCTTGTCTGGAGACACCGTTCTCTGGGACAGTTACACTTCCATCTGCCTTGTTAAGACAGCTATAGAAAGTAAAAGGGAGATAAAAGGACAGATAATCGTTGAATACATATTGAGAGAACTAACAATATACATAACGGTCAATATATTTAAAAGCAAAGGCCAATCAGATCTGGTACTTTAGTTTTGGTTGGACACAGGTGGGTTGGATGGACACAGGTGGTTTGGATGGACACAGGTGGGTTGGTTGGACACAGAGGGGTTGGTTGGACACAGGTGGGTTGGATGGACACAGGTGGGTTGGATGGACACAGGTGGGTTGGTTGGACACGGGTGGGTTGGATGGACACAGGTGGGTTGCTTGAACACAGGTGGGTTGGATGGACACAGATGGGTTGCTTGGACACAGGTGGGTTGGATGAACACAGGTGGGTTGGATGGACACAGGTGGGTTGGATGGACACAGGTGGGTTGGATGGACACCGGTGGGTTGCTTGGACACAGGTGGGTTGCTTGGACACAGGTGGGTTGCTTGGACACAGGTGGTTTACATGGACACAGGTGGGTTGCTTGGACACAGGTGGGTTGGATGGACACAGGTGGTTTGCATGGACACAGGTGGTTTGCATGGACACAGGTGGGTTGCTTGGACACAGGTGGGTTGCTTGGACACAGGTGGGTTGGATGGAAACAGGTGGGTTGGAAGGACACAGGTGGTTTTCATGGACACAGGTGGGTTGGAAGGACACAGGTGGTTTGCTTGGACACAGGTGGTTTGCTTGGACACAGGTGGTTTGCTTGGACACAGGTGGTTTGCATGGACACAGGTGGGTTGCTTGGACACAGGTGGGTTGGATGGACACAGGTGGGTTGGAAGGGCACAGGTGAGTTGGATGGACACAGGTGGGTTGGATGGGCACAGGTGGGTTGGATGGGCACAGGTGGGTTGGAAGGACACAGGTGGGTTGGATGGACACAGGTGGGTTGGATGGGCACAGGTGGGTTGGATGGGCACAGTTGGGTTGGAAGGACACAGGTGGGTTGGAAGGACACAGGTGGGTTGGAAGGACACAGGTGGTTTTCATGGACACAGGTGGGTTGGAAGGACACAGGTGGTTTGCTTGGACACAGGTGGTTTGCTTGGACACAGGTGGTTTGCTTGGACACAGGTGGGTTGCTTGGACACAGGTGGGTTGGATGGACACAGGTGGGTTGGAAGGGCACAGGTGAGTTGGATGGACACAGGTGGGTTGGATGGGCACAGGTGGGTTGGATGGGCACAGGTGGGTTGGAAGGACACAGGTGGGTTGGATGGACACAGGTGGGTTGGATGGGCACAGGTGGGTTGGATGGGCACAGTTGGGTTGGAAGGACACAGGTGGGTTGGAAGGACACAGGTGGGTTGGATGGACACAGGTGGGTTGGATGGACACAGGTGGGTTGCTTGGACACAGGTGGGTTGGAAGGACACAGGTGGGTTGGAAGGACACAGGTGGGTTGGAAGGACACAGGTGGGTTGGAAGGACACAGGTGGGTTGGGTGGACACAGGTGGGTTGGATGGACACAGGTGGGTTGGAAGGACACAGGTGGGTTGGGTGGACACAGGTGGGTTGGATGGACACAGGTGGGTTGGATGGACACAGGTGGGTTGGATGGACACAGGTGGGTTGAACCATCCAGCAGCTTCTCCTGTCTCTGGACACAGGTAGAGAGATCTCTGCACTCAGGTTTCCAATATCTTTTTCATCTGTTATGGGGACCCCGGTCTGCTGCCCATGTTCTAAGGGAGTAAACCAAGGTTGGCTCACAGATCCCTCATCTATCACTCCCGGTCATGGAGAAGGAAATGTCGGGTGTCAGTAGATGGATCTTATTACATCTAAATGTACCTGTTTTGGATGAAGTAATATTTCGTGGAGTCATTCGCATCATTCCCTGGGGTGGCGTAGCAGTTCTTCATCACCAGGACAAGATCCGATGATGTGCCACCCGGAAAGAAGACTCCGACATACAAGAATTGATCTGTGGACAGGGCGACTTCTGATCCCGAGTACGGAGTTTTGTAGGTGCCATCTTTATACAAAGCCATGTAGACCTTGAACTGTCCCTTCCCGGCAACTGTGATAAATATAGTGCTGCATTTCAAATAAAAAATAAAAATAAAATACTGATTAAAATCAATTAAATATACATTACTAATATTTTAAATGATAGCTAAAAACTAAACTGGTAAACAAAGGCAAGAATAGAAGGAGGGAAATTAGAAAGGCTTAATCCTAATTACAGACCATAAAGGAGCACAGAGGAGAACTTTCTGCAAGAATGTACAGGAATTCATCAGCGACTCAGGGACAGGGGCTGTAGTACACAAACAATAGCTAGAAGAATATATCCCTTCACAGAGATCGGGTAGAAATGTTTCAGAATAGTCGTACGAACAAACACAAACAATGCAGCGATTATAATAAAAATAAACTTTATTGCTACTTTTTCCTTAGAGTACAACTAAATTGTTCCAATTCTTAAAGAGAATCTTCCAATCCTCTATGCCGACAAAGATCTGTACAGTGCTATTAAGGGGGGGGGGGGGGTTGCAACGTTTCTTGTAGAAGCCCCCCCCCCCCAGTTTAGGGGTTTGTTTTGCTCTCAGAAGCCAAACAAAGCAGAGACCTGGCTTTCTATACTATAGGATCTTACATCCTGCATGTAATGTAAATACCTGCAGACAGGGGCGTTGCTAGGGGGTGTCTTTTGGGGCTATAGCCCCGAATCTGGGGCCCATAGCCCCGAGTCTCTCTGAGATGGCCGTGATCGTTGCCTCTCTATAGCCGGGCTGCAAGTGCAGGGGGGGGGGCAGCACGGGAGAGCCGGGTGGGTGAGAGAGATGACATCATCTCTCACCACCCGCCCTGCATCACCGCTGTTCCACTCTCACTGTGCAGCCGTGGGCAGCAGAGAGATGACATCATCTCTCACTGCCTGTGCTCGCTCTGGTGAGCCTGATGTAAGGGGGGGCTCTCTGAGGACCCTGATGTAAGGGGGGGGGGGCTCTCTGGGGACCCTGATGTAAGGGGGGCTCTCTAGGAACCCTGATGTAAGGGGGAGGCTCTCTGGGAACCCTGATGTCAGGGGGAGGCTCTCTGGGAACCCTGATGTCAGGGGGAGGCTATCTTGAGACCCTGATGTCAGGGGGAGGTTATCTTGGGACCATGATCTAAAGGGGAGGCTCTGTGGGGACCTTGATGTAAGGGGGGCTCTCTGTGGACCCTGATGTAAGGGGGAGGCTCTCTGGGGACCCTGATGTAAGGGGGCCCTCTGGGGACCCTGATGTAAGGGGGGCTCTCTGGAGACCCTGATGTAAGGGGGCTCTCTGGGGACCCTGATGTAAGGAGGAGACTCTCTGGGGATCCTGATGTAAGGGGGAGGCTCTCTGGGGACCCTGATGTAAGGGGGAGGCTCTCTGGGGACCCTGATCTAAGTGGGGGGCTCTCTGGGGACTCTGATGTAAGGGGGAGGCTCTCTGAGGACCCTGATGTAAGGGGGCTCTCTGGGGACCCTGATGTAAGGAGGCTCTCTGGAGACCCTGATGTAAGGGGGCTCTCTGGAGACCCTGATGTAAGGGGGCTCTCTTGGGACTCTGATGTAAGTGGGGGGCTCTCTGAGGACCCTGATGTAAGGGGGAGGCTCTCTGGGGACCCTGATGTAAGGGGGAGGCTCTCTGGGGACCCTGATCTAAGTGGGGGGCTCTCTGGGGACTCTGATGTAAGGGGGAGGCTCTCTGAGGACCCTGATGTAAGGAGGCTCTCTGGAGACCCTGATGAAAGGGGGCTCTCTGGAGACCCTGATGTAAGGGGGCTCTCTGGAGACCCTGATGTAAGGGGGCTCTCTGGGGACCCTGATGTAAGGAGGAGGCTCTCTGGGGATCCTGATGTAAGGGGGAGGCTCTCTGGGGACCCTGATGTAAGGGAGGGGCTCTCTGGGGACCCTGATCTAAGTGGGGGGGCTATCTGGGGACCCTGATGTAAGGGGGCTCTCTGGGGACCCTAATCTAAGTGGGGGGCTCTCTGGGGACTCTGATGTAAGGGGAAGGCTCTCTGGGAACCCTGATGTATATGTGTATATTGTATGTAACATGTATATCATTTACATGTGTATGCCAACCCAAGCGTTTTAGTTTCTTTAATTTGCTGCTGTGGGCTCTAGCCCTAGATCTTTTGTAGAGCTAGCAAAGGCCTTGCCCGCAGACCGTGCCATAGACACAAAACAGTACTTTAGTGCATCTCCTTCTCAACTAAGAAAACATATACCATCAAACAATATATTATTATTTTTTTTTATAAATGTGGGCCAAAAATTGCTTAAACAACAGTCTCAGACCGCTCACAACCATTAAGCTAAACATCCCCCAAGATCACACACAGAATAATGACTGTCATGTGACTATGCTGATAAAGCTGATAAGCCAGCATAGCTGCCACTTGACTTTTTCCCATAATCCTCTAATACTGGAAGCAAATGACTGACCCTGTGCAGTCAGTAGACAGGTGACAGGACCTCTTTGTATGAATATGTGGCCAGGGGGTCAGAGAGGTTTCTCTTATCTTAACTGGAGTCCTTCATACCAGGTGGCAGGAGGGTCATGAGTGAGTCAGGTGCCAATTCATGGACCAAAAGTTTGGGAAAAACCTTCCAAGTGTTTGAATTCAGGTGTTTATTTGAAAAAAGGAACTCTTGATATTGCATCATAACAAAGACATTTTAAACATTTTTGTTCCTTCAACCTTGCGGTAACAGTTTTGATGAAGACCCTTTTCTGTTCCAGCATGACTGCGCCCCTATATACAAAGCCAGCTCCATAAAGACACGGTATGCTCAGTTGGGTGTAGAGGAACTCGAGTGTCCTGCACAGAACCCTGACCTCAACCCTACTGAACACCTTTAGAATGAACTAGAACATCCATTGTGAGCCAGGCCTTCTCATTCAACATCAATATCTGACCTCACAAATGGGCACAGATTCCAACAGACACCTTGCAAAATCTCGTGGAAAGCATTCCCAGGTAGAGATGAACAAATCTGTCCAAGTTCAATTTGCCAATGGTTCAGAAAATCTTTGTCAAAATTTGTCCAACCCAAACTTAGAGGTGAAGCCCACTGAAGTCCACATGGGACAGATTGTGTTGAATTCTGGTCATTTTATGGCTAATATGCAAACTAGGCATTGAAAGGTGGGCACTACCATGGGGGACATGTCCCGGTGATAGAGACTACACCCCACCCTCACATCCTTCTTCAAAAGTGATATCTAGTTTTGCGACCTGCAATGGATCGTATAGTCAGTGTTAACCGAACAGTATCCGCACATCTTGTAACGTACCGGTCATTACTTCGGGTGGGATGTGCTAATATTAAGTAGGGTCTGTTGTAAGGTATTTATAGTCCCTCAATAATGTGCCTGAATACACCTATAGTAAGTGCACTGGGTTACTTGTTGCTCTAGAATGCCGCACATTCTTTGTTAGGTACATAATACTATTGGTGTTGTTGTCTTCCGAAGGGAAGTGCCTGGTCAGCTTTGCCCTTTGGGGTTTATGTTTGGTTGCCCAGACTTCTATGGTAGGGGGTATTCTTTGATGGGCCCTGAATTTTAAGGGAACACTACTTTTTGAGAGGTGTGTTCTTGGGGGACCCTTGGAGTGGTCTTGCTTTGGATGCAGGATTATCTCCCTGAAGCACACAAACTCTGGGAATCTAGGCCTGGGATACATATTTAGGGCCTCTATGCACAAAACTAACAATGACTGCTTTAGATTGTGATACTCAGAGTGGATGTTAATATCAGCATCTCAAAGTAACCTGATCCTGCTAAGTTTGTGTCTCTCCCATTGTTATTTGGGTCACCTATTGTTTCTGTCTGTCTGCTAGTATTGTGTCCACCTTGTTAGCAAACTATTGTGTGATGGTGTACGTTTATGTTGATTAGTTTATGGGTTAATTGAATCACTATCATAAATTAGTTGCTAGAGGTGGATTAGCATTATGTTTATGTTGGCTCATGTAGGTTTCTTAGATGTGCTAATCGTTTGAGGATAACGTGATCAAGCTTTTTATCTGATTTTGTGTGGTATATAGATTCTCTGTGAGTTGTCAATAAAGAGTTCCAGTTGCATCTAAGCTATTATCAGCTAGTCTTGGATGGTCGGCTATAATACCTGGTTCCTATTTGTCCAGACTGGAGGGAGCGATATCTTGACGGAAGCACCCAAGTTGGATTGGGTGCTGGATGGTTTCATCACAGATTTACCAGGATTTGCAGTCTATTGGACTGTGTTAACTAATATACAGTATATATTATATATTATATATATATATATATATATATATATATATATATATATATATATATATATATATATATATATATATATATATATATATACTGTGTATAGGTTCCTGACACCCCCCCCCCCCCCATGTATTTTCTGTTGACACAGTTTTTGGTTCATTTATATATAAACATGTAATGATTTAATGTATCCATTTATCCAGTGAATCTGCATGTACATTCATTCTAGGTGAATTGGGCAAAAACAAATGCTCTTTAGGATCTTCTCTATTCTGAATGAATGCTCTTTCTTACCATGGTAAGTAGTAAAATATCACATTATGACCACCAGATGGAGCTGGGGAGTATAGGAATTACCTATGTCTTTGTAGCAAGAGATACAATGTATCAAACTCTAGAAAATGTTAATCATTGATTACACTTATTTGTGAATTTCCCTGTAGCATTTTCTAGAGCTGTTACCTTGTAGAAGGATGTATATATTTGTTGTGCCCCTTAACTCCATCTAGTGGTCATAATGCAGTATTTTACGACTGCCTATAATAAAAGAACATCCGTTGAGAAGATGACATCGCCTAAAGAACGTTTATATTTGCCTTGTTTGTACAGGAGGAATGTACATGTAATTTGTAAATTGACCTCATACATGTATTTTCTTTTGTAGTACATTGGTTCCAGTGTCTCCTCCTGACCAGGCTAATCATCTATGAAAATCTTGGTTGGGTCGGTCAGATTTGATGAAGCTCCTCATGTGAATCCAGCCAGGAGCCAAGTTGCTAAGCACTCAGCCTTTGGACATTTTCCATTATCCTTATGCCGCGTACACACGTTCGGTTGGAACTCCGTTTGGACCTTTTCTGCCGGAAAGTCCGGTCGTGTGTACGCAGCATTAGACTCACATTTAAAAAAAAAAAAAATTCTTTTACCTGAAGATAGGATCGGGAACCGTATTCAGACTGGCTATCATATCCAACTTGTAGGAACACTGCAGGGTTGCACTCAGGGTTTTCTTGCCTGGGGTCGTTCCGAAGGTGTCCACATCAATCGTAATACCAGCTATAAAGGTGATATGGGCGCCATTTGTTTTCTTTATAGAAACAAAAAAGGAAATACAATAGATTAAAAAAAAATGTTATTGGATAGTGCCGAAATCTATTTCCTCCTCCCCCATCACACACACCAACTGCCATACAAATACCAAACAAAGGCCATTTAATGTCCCTTTCAACACCTGTCTGTAGATTTTATTGTTTATTTATATTAAATTTTTTTTTCTAACCATTTTGTGTCCAAAGTATATTCTGTAAGGCATGTGGACTGGGTCAGCTTCTGACATATCGGTGAGCAGCAGCAAGACTTCGTTATCGGCTTTCCCATCCTCTTCCACCTCTACAGCCGCTACAGGTTGGGTGGGTCTCGCTCTCTTTCTCCCTCTCAGTCTGTGACACTCTGTCACACATTGTGCAGCTATTTTCACCATTGTCTCCTCTTCTCCAAGTAGAATTTGAAGTTTCCTCTTCTCTTTCATAGAACTGAAGTAAGGGATGAGAGCGGAGAGCCTCTGGAAGCGAGTGTCCCTCACTGATAAGTCCTTGGGGCACTGTAGCAGGTAGTGGTTTTCATCCTCCAGGACCCCCTGGTCACATTGCTGGCACAGACTACTTTGCCTGGGGTTGTAGGCAGTGGCAGCTCATCCATTAGGGGCCCCCGGGCGCCACCCCCTCTATCCATGGCTGCCACATCCTAATGAATGCTCTATGGTCCACGGCCGCTACCACCTATTTATGCATCTGGCCCCTTTCAGGATGCCATGGTGCATGAATTACAGCAGCGATTTGTTTTTGTTTTTTGAAGCACCTGATTAGAGCCAGAGTCTATAATAGGTTTCAAAATAGGGTGGATGAAAGACTGATTCTCAAACCGGCCAATTAGAAGCAGGTATGAGAACCATTTACCGATTGGCCGAAAAGAGAAGAACCCCAATTGGCCGCCAAGGAGGAGGGAGGAAACAGAAGCTGCTGCAATGCCCGTGGAGAGCAAGACAAGGTGAAGCCACTGCTGCAGAGCAGGGAAAGATGCCGACGAAGCCTGAGAGAAGCACTGCCCACCATAGATGGGGTAAGTGCTCCAGACCCGACCCAAACCAACCCAGAGCGAGCGACCGAGGGGGGGTTTGGAGTGGTGTCACTGTTTTCCACCCCCCCCCAAAAAAAATTACCACCAGCTGCCATTGCTTGTAGGTCTGTCTGTGCCATCCTAATTCAATTTTCAGGCAGTACAGGCTCAAGGTCTGTCTGTCTTTGGGATTTTGTAGCACTTCCAGGTACAGGGCCAGTTTGTAGTGTACAATGACTGGTAAACAGTTAGATTCTTGGAGGTTGTTTATCAGTTCTCCATTCTCCAACATTTTTTTTTTTTTTTACTTTGGAATCATTAATTATGTTTATTTGAGATTTCAAGCCACATTGTTGGGAGTTTGGGATAGACAGCTGATGAGTTGCTGCAGACCGCAAGGCTTGGACTGGTCCTTCTTAGTCAGTAGGGCCTCATGGTGGTATGACTTGGGACTGGTGTTTTGTAGGTGGTCGAAGTATGATAGTACCCTCTTCTGTACTGCGAGAAGTAAGGGGGAGCTGCCTATATCAGACCGGCAAGCACTGTTGGAGGTGCTCTGATGGACTTGGAGAAGGTGATTGCAGAATTCCAGATGAGTTATTTCAAAAAATGACTAGTTTTATTATCAAAAGACAGTTGGGCGTCAATAAAGTAAAAATGTTAAAATATGATCTCTGGTATACACAATGCGAGACAGTTTGGACTGGGAAGGAAATACAACAGAGGATTATGGTCGTTCATTCGAAAGTAGGACGGACTGTCTGTCGGATTGTCTGACGGACTTAGTTGGCCAGACAGTCCGCCCGTGTGTACGCGGCTTTAGTCTTCTTCAGGGGGTTCTTACATTTCTATGAATACATATAAAAATAAAAGGACAGATTTGAGTATTACATGGTATGATATACATATACGTGTGTGTGTGTGTGTGTGTGTGTGTGTGTGTGTGTATATATATATATATATATATACTAATATATTTCAATGAGCACCATGAAACATTCCATCATGAATATATGTTTGAATATTGTCAGCCAAAAAACAAAATATATAAAAATACCTAAACAAAATAGATATAAAATTATACAATTAAGTAAGCATGTAATCTCTCCAGTATAATGTAATAATGATATAATATAAATGATTGCTAATGCAACTTCTTGTAATTAATAATACTTGTTGATAAGACAATTTTTGAATAAGCCTCTTTTCCTTAGTTAAGAAAAAAACAATATGTCTCTCAGTTCATTGTTCCCTTGAAACATGAGTCATCAATCTCATTATAACATATACACAGGCCTCATGGCTTGTTCCTTATCTGGTCTGGCTGGAATTCACAAATTTGCAACCTGGTAGACTATAAAAAAAAAAAAAAAAAAAAAAAAAAAAAATATATATATATATATATATATATATATATATATATATATATATATATATATATATATATATATATATATATATATATATATATATATATATATATATATATATATATATATATATATATATATATATATATATATATATATATATATAAAAATAATATATATATATATATATATATATATATATATATATATATATATATATATATATATATATTAAATAAAAAGAAAAAAATATATAAAAATCATACCATGTAATACTCAAATCCATCCATCCATGGTATTATCAATCAATTGATTTCCCTTCCCAGTCCAAACTGTCTCGCATTGTGTGTACCAGAGATTATATTTTAACTTTTGTACTTTATTGATGTCCAAATGTCTTTTGATAATAAAACTAGTGATTTTTATGAACTTTTTTTTGACTCCTACTTGTTGCTAAAAAGCCTGGGGAAGCCTCCATTTCTTTCAAAAAGTTCTATTCCTTTCCTGTCCTGTCCTAGCATCCCCAAAGAGGAACTCTTGTCCTGTGGATTGGAAGCTGGTGGCCTCATTTTTTAAGTGTCTGGTCTGAAATATGGGGGCTCTGGTGGGGCAATGTACACTGCACCCAGGTAGATGTCAGAATGAGAGGCGAGGACGGAGCTGCTTATTCCTATCCAAATGTGTATCTCTACTTTGATTGCATTGATGTTCTCATGTAGCGGGTAATAGCTTAATTACATTGGTTCTACATTGAGAGTGATATCATCTGATAAATATATTTATATAAATTGGCAGCCAATGAACTCTTAATTATAGAACTAAAAGTTTTAAACTCCACATTTAAAAAAAAAATCTAAATACTAAAATATGTATAAATGAAGTTTAGGGGTTGCGCCCCCTCTCGCTAATATCCCATAAACCTGTGCTTATGCTATGTGTGTACTAAACCAACTTGTGACCACTCAATGTGTTAATATCGATCTACCATATCTTACTTCACAACATATGAATATGGTGATCACTCAGGGGATCCCCCCCCCCAAAGTGTACAAAAAAACAACACAATTTAATATTCTATTGAAACTTTAAAACACAACATTGTATATCGAATTCAATCCAAGTCCTTATTATGCAATGGTTCTTTGAATCGGATTAAACTGCTCCAATTGGGATCCGCTTCACCCTCTGATAAGTGTTCCACTAGTCATGTATCACCGGAAAAGCCAAATCGTGCCACCGCCACCTTATAGAGTGGCCACTCACCAGACTTCACCACATGATACTCCTTCGGTTCATTCAATGGATGACCACTCCTTAATCCGCTCTCCAGTTAGCAATTCCTCAATTATTCGTATATTCATACAAAGGTAAATGAAACCAACATGGTGTAAATTCGTTTCACCTTTAATTATAAAATTGTATACAGTTAAATACGGATTTACACCATGTTGGTTTCATTTACCTTTGTATGAATATACGAATAATTGAGGAATTGCTAACGGGAGAGCGGATTAAGGAGTGGCCATCCATTGAATGAACCGATGGAGTATCATATGGTGAAGTCTGGTGAGTGGCCATTCTATAAGGTGGCGGTGGCACGATTTGGCTTTTCCGGTGATACATGACTAGTGGAACACTTATCAGAGGGTGAAGCGGATCCCAATTGGAGCAGTTTAATCCGGTTCAAAGAACCATTGCATAATAAGGACTTGGATTTAATTAGATATACACTTTTGTATTTTATAGTTTCAATAGAATATTGAATTGTTTTGTTTTGTTTTTGTACACTTTGGGGGGGGGGATCCCCTGGTGATCACCATATTCATATGTTGTGAAGTAAGATATGGTAGATCGATATTAACACATTGAGTGATCACAAGTTGGTTTAGTACACACATAGCATAAGCACTTTTAGGGTTTATGGGATATTAGCGAGAGGGGGGCGCAACCCCTGAAATTAATTTATACACATTATCACCTCATTTAGGTGAGGAAAACAATTTGGGATTGTAGCGCACCTACATAGTAAGAAAGGAGTAGTTTTGAGCGCCGGTACAATTATAGATTTTTAAAATACTAAAATAGCATATTAGTATAAACTGCAGAATTACAGATACAAGATAAAAATTACCGGGTGGCCGACGGGTGTAAAAATTGCACATATATATTACCTGCTATTTTTTGTTACAATGTAGCAGGAAGAGTGGAAAAAAAGTCCATGACAGTGATAAAGACTATGGTTTATAAAATACACAGATTTGAAAACATATACAGTGGTGTGAAAAAGTGTTTGCCCCCTTCCTCATTTCCTGTTCCTTTGCATGTTTGTCACACTTAAGTGTTTCGGAACATCAAACCAATTTAAACAATAGTCAAGGACAACACAAGTAAACACAAAATGCAATTTGTAAATGAAGGTGTTTATTATTAAAGGTGAAAAAAAATCCAAACCATCATGGCCCTGTGTGAAAAAGTGATTGCCCCCTAAACCTAATAACTGGTTGGGCCACCCTTAGCAGCAACAACTGCAACCAAGCGTTTGCGATAACGTGCAATGAGGCTTTTACAGCGTCCTGGAGGAATTTTGGCCCACTCATCTTTGCAGAATTGTCCTAATTCAGTTACATTAGAGGGTTTTCGAGCATGAACGGCCTTTTTAAGGTCATACCACAACATCTCAATAGGATTCAGGTCAGGACTTTGGCTAGGCCACTCCAAAGTCTTCATTTTGTTTTTCTTCAGCCATTCGGTGGTGAACTTGCTGGTGTGTTTAGGATCATTGTCCTGCTGCAGAACCCAAGTTCGTTTCAGCTTGAGTACACGAACAGATGGTCGGACATTCTCCTTCAGGATCTCTTGGTAGACAGCAGAATTCATAGTTCCTTTTATCACGGCAAGTCTTCCAGGTCCTGAAGCAGCAAAACAGCCCCAGACCATCACACTACCACCACCATATTTTACTGTTGGTATAATGTTCTTTTTATGAAATGCAGTGTTCCTTCTACGCCAGATATACTTGGACACACACCTTCCAAAGAGTTCCACTTTTGTCTCATCGGTCCACAGAATGTTGTCCCAAAAGTCTTGGGGATCATCAAGATGTGTTGTGGGGAAATTGAGACGAGCTTTGATGTTCTTTTTGCTCAGCAGTGGTTTTCTCCTTGGAACTCTGCCATGCAGGCCATTTTTGCCCAGTCTTTTCCTGATGGTGGAGGCATGAACGCTGACCTTAACTGAGGCAAGTGAGGCCTGCAGTTCCTTGGACGTTGTTGTGGGGTCTTTTGTGACCTCTTGGATGAGTGGTCGCTGCGCTCTTGGGGTAATTTTGGGCGGCCGGCCACTCCTGGGAAGGTTCACCACTGTTCCATGTCTTCGCCATTTGTGGATAATGGCTCTCACTGTGGTTCGCTGGATTCCCAAAGCTTTGGAAATGGCTTTATAACCCTTTCCAGACTGATAGATCTCAATTACTTTCTTTCTCAATTGTTCCTGAATTTCTTTGGGTCTCGGCATGATGTGTAGCTTTTAAGGATCTTCTGGTGGACCTTACTGTGTCAAGCAGCTCCTATTTAAGTGATGCCTTGATTGTGAACAGGTGTGGCAATAATCAGGCCTGGGTGTGGCTAGAGAAATTGAACTCAGGTGTGGACAACCACAGTTATAGTATGTTTTAACAAGGGGGGCAATCACTTTTTCACACAGGGCCATGATGGTTTGGATTTTTTTTCACCTTTAATAATAAACACCTTCATTTACAAATTGCATTTTGTGTTTACTTGTGTTGTCCTTGACTATTGTTTAAATTGGTTTGATGTTCCGAAACACTTAAGTGTGACAAACATGCAAAGGAACAGGAAATGAGGAAGGGGGCAAACACTGTTTCACACCACTGTAGAACAAAACAACATATAACAACAACAACATACAACAACATACAACAACATACAACAACAACATACAACAACAACATACAACAACAACAACAACATACAACAACAATATACAACAACAACATACAACATACAACAACAACATACAACAACAACAACAACATTAGGGTATGATACATTTTAACAATATTAGCAGCTTAATGAGAAGACTTACCAGTACCTGGACTCCACAACTTCTGAGCTTTAGAGGGACCAGGATTGTGAAGGTATTTGTGACGGGGTCATCCTGGAAGCCATAGCAGGTGGTATCCTTCACATGACTCTTGTTGAAGTAAATGCTCAGGTCATTAAACTGACACTTATGGAAGATGGCGGTCATCTCAAACGATTCGCAGGTCTTCTCAGGAACAACCTGTGACAAAGCTTTCAATGGAACATGGATATAGTTTTATATCTTTCCCGGGGCCCCGTCACATATTCCAAAAATTACAGCCAACATGAGGAATTCCCAGGATAATGGAATTCTTACAGAAAAGGGCTTTTGGGTAATGAAGGAGGAGCTACAAATACTGAAAGCAACTTTTGGAATGACAATTAGGGATGAGCTTCGTGTTCGACTCGAACATTGGCCGTTCGGCCGTTCGGCGAATTCCGAACGTTTTGGCCGTTCGCGTCAAAATTCGAGTGACGCGCGCGCGGACCACAATGCACTGCGTTGGCGCAGTGCATTGCTGCCCGATGATTGGCCAAGCATGCACTGTGACCCTGCATGCTTGGCCAATCGCAGCGCCGGCAGCGAGGAGAGCCATGATTGGCCACAGGCATCCTGCCTGTGGCCAATCATAGCTCAGGCTGTGTAGTGCACGCCCCACACTATATAAGGCCGCCTTTAAGGCGGCCGCCTGTAATGTGTTACTTTGCATCTGAAGCAGTGGGTGTTCTGTGTACCTTCAACACAGTACACACCAATCGTTTTTGGCTGATTTCCTATCTTGCTGCTGTGTAGTGGTTGTTGTCTGTGCCCTGACTGCAGTATACACCACTATATTCACCTCACCTATATAGCTAGTGATCTAGCTTTAACCACTTAACAACTGCCCATTGCCGATTAACGGCTTCAGGGCGGTTGTTTAACTCAGAGAGGCCGTTAATTAACGGCCTCCCAGAATTCTGCTCTCGCGTGCCCCGAGGTGTGCGCACTCGAGAGCATCCGTGACCGCCGGGTCCATAGGACCCGGCGCATCACGGTAAACGGCCGCTCATAGCGGCCGTTTACCACGTGATTGCTCCGTCAAATGACGGAGTGATCACTTGGAAACAAACCGGCGTCATGTTATGACGCCTGTTCCTACCTCCCCTTTCTGTACCGATCGGTACAGCGGAGGGGAAAGAGATCGGTGTCAGCAGCGATGTGGGCTGCATCTGCAGTGCCCACATCGCTGCTCACCGAATTTAACCCCTCAATTCCCTGCCAATACTCTGCAATACCAGTGCATACTCTGCAGTACCCTGCCATTACTCTGCAGTACCCCGCCATTACTCTGCAGTACCCCGCCATTACTCTGCAGTGCAGTACCCCGCCATTACTCTGCAGTGCAGTACCCCGCCATTACTCTGCAGTACCCCGCCATTACTCTGCAGTGCAGTACCCCGCCATTACTCTGCAGTGCAGTACCCTGCCATTACTCTGCAGTGCAGTACCCTGCTATTACTCTGTAGTACCCCGCCAATACCCCGCCAATACTCTGTAATACCCTGCCATAAATTGCCATACCCAGCCATACTCAGAGATACCCAGCCATACTCGGTGATACCCTGAAATACCCAGCCATAGACGCCCCCCACCCCTCACCGCCCTCCGGTGCTTCTACCAACTCGCCAGTACGATCAAAGCCAGAATCTTTTTTTTATTTTTTATTTCAGGCTTCCCAGCCTAGAGGTGAGATGTGGGGTCATATTGACCCCCCAGATTTCACTGTAAAGAGGACCTGTCACCCCATATTCCTATTACAAGGGATGTTTACATTTCTTGTAATAGGAATAAAAGTGATCAAAAATATATTTTTGGGAAAAAAAATGTCAAACTAAAATAAATAAAGTAAAATGAACAATAAAAAAATAAAATAAAAATTAAAGCGCCCATGTCCCCATGTGCTCGCATGTGCCACACATGTGAGGTATCGCCGAGAATGTTAGAGCGAGAGCAATAATTCTAGTCCTAGACCTCCTCTGCAACTCAAAACATGTAACCAGTAAAAAAATATTTAAAGCGTCGCCTATGGGGATTTTTTAAGTAGCGACGTTTGGCGCCATTCAACGGGCATGTGCAATTTTGAAGAGTGACATGTTTGATATCTATTTACTCAGCATAACTTCATCTTTCACTTTATGCAAACATTGGGCTAACAAGTGGTTAATAATAGAGCTTGCAGTCAGTAGTGTTAGGAGATAGTGCGTGCTGTCTGCGTGCTCTGTACCCAGTACATACCGCTATAATATAGGGCAGGCCCCTACTTTCAAACATCCAACTTACAAACATCTCCTACTTGCAAACGCAAGGAGACAGCAACAAGTGAGATGAAAAAAGATGGACGACAAAACAAATTATACAGGGGTGATAACCCTTCCCTATGTTTTCCAAAAAGCTTAAAGATAGTTTTTTTGACTGGAGCTACACTTTAAAAATGTACTGGTTGAAAATGACAAACAGATTCAACTTAACACAACAAACCTACACAGTCCCTGTCTTGTTTGCACCGCCTGTATACTGCTGTTCTGAGTATATAGGGCCTGGGGGCCACACGCATTTCCTTTTTTTAATATGGGTACGGGGTTCCCCTTAATATGCGTACAAGACCCAAATAGGCTGGTAATGGGCAGGGAGGGCTACCCATGCCATGTTTCTCAATGATTTTCAACCATATTGCAGGAACCAGATATAACATTAAAACCGCAAGCAGTTTTAAATGGTGTTATTTCCGTTTAATGTCATTTTGTGCAGGGACTGTTCTAAACACGGGAAACACGTGGCACTTCACAGGCATACTACAGACACTCCCCAGGCACCATATTTAAAGGAATATTTCACTTTTTTTTTTCACTTTAATCGTCATTAAAATCAGTGCTCCCGCCAAAACGGTAGTTTTTAAAACTTTTTTTTGCAGTGACCCATGTCCCCTGAGGCAGGAGGCAGGTCGCCAAACCCTTTTTAGGACACTATCTTGCATATTAGCCGTTAAAATGAGCACTTTCCAATTCGAACGTTCGAGTCCCATAGACTTCAATGGGGTTCTAACGTTCGTACCGAACGCGGGGGTCGTTCGCAAGTTCTGGTGCGAACCGAACCGGGGGGTGTTCGGCTCATCCCTAATGACAATGTATTGTTGCATAGTACTCATTAAAGCTCACAGTAGATGAGATAGGGTATACATGCATACATACATACATACAGAGCCGGGACAAGGGGTGGACGAGAGGGGCAGCTGCCCTGGGCACTGTGGTGTCATGTGAGGTGGGGGGGGGGCAGGATTTGTGTTGAAAGGGTGAATTTGAGGGGTGGCAGTATTGTTCTAGGAGGGAAAATTTGGCGGGGAGTGCCAAGAGTGGTGATTTTTGGGATTTGTGTAGGGAGGGGAATGGCAAGAAGATTTGTGCTAGGAGGGGGTTAGAAGATGTGTACTAGGATGGGCAATTTTAGGGGTAGAGGATTTGTGCTAGAAGGGCTGAACCTTTTTTGGTGGGGGAGAGGGCATTCGAGCTGGGTGGATATGGGGAATGGGTAGGTGCAAAGATTTGTGCTGAAAGGGGGGGGGGGGGGGTGGCGGTCAGCATTGGGTGGATTTCTACTGAGAGGAGGGGGAATGTATGCTTAGGGGGTAGGCATGAAGATTAGTGCTCAGTGTAATTGTGGGGGGATTTTTGTTGCCACATAATGCTCATACATCTTGGGAGGGGGGGCGCAGTTTGGTATGTTTGCCCTGGGCTCTAGATGACCTTGTCCCGGCACTGCATACATACATACATATGTAGCACTAACCCCCCGAAGGAGCTGCTGGTTATTTTTGGGCTTACCGTTACCTTCTGTTCTCCTTGTGACACGTCTAGGGGATGTCCCGTGGTAAATAGCCCAGTAACTCGAGACTGACAACAGATCCACTTGAATGGATTGTATTTGCAAATCTCAGTGAATTGAACGGTCTTTCAACTTGGGGTCAGAGGGTTGGGAAGGAAGTTCAGGTTCTCTTAGTGTCAAAGTCAAAAACGTTAAAAAGAACTTACTTACTTTGACTGCATCCAGAGAATAGCCATTCACAACTGGATGATCACTCAGGTTGGACAGTCCATCTCTCACAAGGCCTAGCAGCCAACCAGGTGCTTCCTCAGGAACAAGTCTCTGCCACAGACGTTGTTGTAGAACATGTAGGGAAACTAAACTTGAAACACTTGTAGGATACCTGGATCTTTCAGCCTGCTTGGCGATATCCACAAGACCGGATTCTCTCGGGTACTTCAGCCCTTCCAGGCTCTTGTTAAGAAAACCAAACCATAAGTGGCGTTCTTCTAAAGAGTCCTCCCATGGAATGCTTGAAGTACACTGGGTCTCTCCCGAACCGTAAACGGCACCCAACCACCTCAGAATCCTCTTTTAGTTCCCTTGCCTCTGGCTAGCCAGCCCCGAGACATTGAAGTTGGGTGGATCCGCACCCCAGCACATAGTCTTCCTGGGGGCTGGTCAGGAGGACCAGGACCATGAATTCAGCACATCATACTGGACCCCGAGCCATGTGACGTCCGCATCTTAAATACCCTCTCCCAGAGGGCACAGCGAGAGCGCCACTCCCAATGACCTGACCTCAAAAGAGAGTAACTTAAGCACCTAACCAGATCATAGGTCCATGCCCGCCACAAGAGACAGTGCCCCCTGTGGCCAGGCTGAACATCTCACAGTCCAGTCAGACTGATGCAGAGGTCCAATTTAGACAAACAAATCCAAACCAAACTGCAGTTTAACTTTGAAAAACACATAGCGCGTTCTCTTCAGGAGCCGCCGCTACACATACATAGGGTATGTACCTAGATAGAAAACTCATTACAGGGTCCTGTCCAAAGGGTGGTGATAAATATCAAAAACTCGGAATGGTCTGGTGTGGCAAGTGCGATTTCCCCCAAGGATCTGTTCCAGGACCAGTTCTCTTTAATTTATTCACAAACAATATAGATGATGGGATAAATAGTTCAATCTCAATGTTTGTGGATGATACAAAACTAAGCAGGGCCACAACTTCACAGCAAGATGTGGAAACCTTACAGGAGGACCTCAATAAACGAATGTGTTGGACAACCACATGGCAAATGAGGTTTAATGTTGAAAAATGTAAGGTAATGCATTTGGGTGCTAAAAATATGAATACAAGCTATTGCTAGGGGGAGAACCTCTGGGGAATCTAGGATGGAGATGAACCTGGGGGTCCTAGAAGATGATGGTATGCAATGCCAAGCTGCTGCCAGAAAAAGCCAACAGAATATTGGCATTAAAAGAGGATTTACTCCAGAGATAAAAACGATACCGATAACGCTCTACAAGACTCTGGTCCGGCCGCACCTGGAGTATGCTGTCCAGTTCTGAGCACCAGTCCTCAGAAAGGATGTGTTGGAAATGTAGCGAGTCTAGAGAAGGGCAACTAAGTTAATAAAGGGTCTGGAGGATCTCCGCTATGGGGAAAGACTACAAGCATTGAGCTTATTCTCTCTGGAGAAGAGACGCTTGAGAGGGGATTCATAGTTTCATAGTTAGTAAGGTTGAATAAAGACACCAGTCCATCCAGTTCAACCTGAGTGAGTGTCTACAATTGTCCCTATCCTTGTACACTCACATTGATCCCTACCCTCAAGGAGCTCACAATCCACGGTCCCCATTCATATACTAGGGCCAATTCTTGGACAGAAGCCAATTAACCTACCTGCATGTTTTAGGAGTGTGGGAGGAAACCGGAGTACCCGGAGGAAACCCACACAGGCACAGGGAGAACATGCAAACTCCAGGCAGGTAGTGCCGTGGTTGGGATTTGAACCAGCGACCCTTCTTACTGCTAGGTGAGAGTGCTAACCACTACACCACTGTGCTGCCCAAATATGGATATGATAGCGATGTACAAATACCGTACTGGTGACCCCACAATAGGGAGAAAACTCTGTGAAAGAGTTTAAAAGGCCATTCCCAGAAATTGGAAGAAGAGCGGTTTATTCATAATCTGTGTAGAAGGTTCTTTACTGTCAGAGCGGTAAGGATGTGGAATTCTCTTCCACAGGTGGTGGTATCAGCAGGGAGCATCGGTAGACGGGCACCTTAATGATCACAACATACAGTGATATACAATGTAATATCGACATAAACACACACACACAGGTTGAACTTGATGGACTGATGTCTTTTTTTCAACCTTACCGACTTTTGAGATTTTATTGGCTGTATTTCCATTTACTTTAGGGCTCTGTTTATATTAGTGTGATACCAGATGTGACTTTAGTTGAAAAAAATTGCATGACAATGGAAATTCACATAAATGCAACTCAGCACGTCACAATTTTGGTGGTCCTGTACTACTTTGGTGCATTTTAAGCCTGATTTTTTTTTCCCCCTACAATATGCAAACCATCTACAAGTTGCATCCAAGTTGCACTATATAATCCCACTGAAAGTTGGTTAAAAAACAGTTTGAAGCAGTGTGAACCGAGCCTAAAAAATTGGAGGCAGTGCAGCCTAAAAACCAACAGGGAGTAACTTCACTTGTATCCTCCATACCGTAAGATAGAAGGAAAACATTGTTCAGGGAATGCAGCTTAAAAAATTCTAGACATGTGCATTCGTTTGCGTCCGAATGCATTTTCGTCTGAATTTCAGGTATTTTCGTTATCGTTTTAACAAACCATAACGAACGCGCAGAATCCGAAAACCGAAAGATCCGACATAAACAAATGCTTTATTTTAGTTTTCGTTGTGACAACAGTTCTATATATAGATAGGAGATTCGACATGATGCTGATCAATAGTGATCTGTGTCCATGGAACCTGTGGTCGAATGTGCCTAACCTTACATCTATTAGTCCAAGATTATTCTACATAGAGAAAAAAAGATTCGACATAGAGAGAAAAGATTCGACATAGAGAGAAAAGATTCGACATAGAGAGAAAAGATTTGACATAGAGAGAAAAGATTCAACATAGAGAGAAAAGATTCGACATAGAGAGAAAAGATTCGACATAGAAAGAAAATATTCGACATAGACAGAAAAGATTCAACATAGAGAGAAAAGATTTGACAGAGAGAGAAAAGATTTGACAGAGAGAGAAAAGATTCAACATAGAGAGAAAAGATTTGACATAGAGAGAAAAGATTTGACATGGAGAGAAAAGATTCAACATTATAGAGACAATAGAAAAAAAGGTTGAATGTGCCTAATCTAACTCTATTAGTCCAAGATTATTCTACATAGAGAGAAAAGATTTGACATAGAGAGAAAAGATTTGACAGAGAGAGAAAAGATTCGACAGAGAGAGAAAAGATTCGACAGAGAGAGAAAAGATTCGACATTATAGAGACAATAGAAAAAAAGGTTGAATGTGCCTAATCTAACTCTATTAGTCCAAGATTATTCTACATAGAGAGAAAAGATTTGACATAGAGAGAAAAGATTCGACAGAGAGAGAAAAGATTCGACAGCGAGAGAAAAGATTCGACAGAGAGAGAAAAGATTCAACATTATAGAGACAATAGAAAAAAAGGTTGAATGTGCCTAATCTAACTCTATTAGTCCAAGATTATTCTACATAGAGAGAAAAGATTTGACATAGAGAGAAAAGATTCAACGGAGAGAGAAAAGATTTGACAGAGAGAGAAAAGATTCGACATGGAGAGAAAAGATTCAACATTATAGAGACAATAGCAAAAAAGGTTGAATGTGCCTAACCTAACTCTATTAGTCCAATATTATTCTACATAGAGAGAAAAGATTCAACGGAGAGAGAAAAGATTCGACAGAGAGAGAAAAGATTTGACATGGAGAGAAAAGATTCGACATTATAGAGACAATAGCAAAAAAGGTTGAATGTGCCTAACCTAACTCTATTAGTCCAATATTATTCTACATAGAGAGAAAAGATTCAACGGAGAGAGAAAAGATTCAACGGAGAGAGAAAAGATTCGACAGAGAGAGAAAAGATTCGACATAGAGAGAAAAGATTCAACATTATAGAGACAATAGCAAAAAAGGTTGAATGTGCCTAATCTAACTCTATTAGTCCAAGATTATTCTACATAGAGAGAAAAGATTTGACATAGAGAGAAAAGATTTGACATGGAGAGAAAAGATTTGACATGGAGAGAAAAGATTCGACATGGAGAGAAAAGATTTAACATAGAGAGAAAAGATTCAACATTATAGAGACAATAGAAAAAAAGGTTGAATGTGCCTAACCTAACTCTATTAGTCCAATATTATTCTACATAGAGAGAAAAGATTCAACGGAGAGAGAAAAGATTCGACAGCGAGAGAAAAGATTCGACAGCGAGAGAAAAGATTCGACAGAGAGAGAAAAGATTCAACATTATAGAGACAATAGAAAAAAAGGTTGAATGTGCCTAACCTAACTCTATTAGTCCAAGATTATTCTACATAGAGAGAAAAGATTTGACATAGAGAGAAAAGATTCAACGGAGAGAGAAAAGATTCGACAGAGAGAGAAAAGATTCGACATAGAGAGAAAAGATTCAACATTATAGAGACAATAGCAAAAAAGGTTGAATGTGCCTAACCTAACTCTATTAGTCCAAGATTATTCTACATAGAGAGAAAAGATTTGACATAGAGAGAAAAGATTTGACATTATAGAGAGAAAAGATTTGACATAGAAAGAAAAGATTCGACATAGAGAGAAAAGATTTGACATAGAGAGAAAAGATTTGACATAGAGAGAAAAGATTCGACATAGAGAGAAAAGATTTGACATAGAGAGAAAAGATTCGACATAGAGAGAAAAGATTTGACAGCGAGAGAAAAGATTCGACAGCGAGAGAAAAGATTTGACAGAGAGAGAAAAGATTTGACAGAGAGAGAAAAGATTCAACATTATAGAGACAATAGCAAAAAAGGTTGAATGTGCCTAATCTAACTCTATTAGTCCAAGATTATTCTACATAGAGAGAAAAGATTTGACATAGAGAGAAAAGATTTGACATGGAGAGAAAAGATTCGACAGAGAGAGAAAAGATTTAACATAGAGAGAAAAGATTCAACATTATAGAGACAATAGCAAAAAAGGTTGAATGTGCCTAACCTAACTCTATTAGTCCAAGATTATTCTACATAGAGAGAAAAGATTTGACATAGAGAGAAAAGATTCAACGGAGAGAGAAAGGATTCGACAGAGAGAGAAAAGATTTGACATGGAGAGAAAAGATTCGACATTATAGAGACAATAGCAAAAAAGGTTGAATGTGCCTAACCTAACTCTATTAGTCCAATATTATTCTACATAGAGAGAAAAGATTCAACGGAGAGAGAAAAGATTCAACGGAGAGAGAAAAGATTCGACAGAGAGAGAAAAGATTCGACATGGAGAGAAAAGATTTGGCATAGAGAGAAAAGATTCAACATTATAGAGACAATAGCAAAAAAGGTTGAATGTGCCTAATCTAACTCTATTAGTCCAAGATTATTCTACATAGAGAGAAAAGATTTGACATTATAGAGAGAAAAGATTTGACATAGAAAGAAAAGATTTGACATAGAGAGAAAAGATTTGACATAGAGAGAAAAGATTCGACATAGAGAGAAAAGATTCGACAGCGAGAGAAAAGATTCGACAGCGAGAGAAAAGATTTGACAGAGAGAGAAAAGATTTGACAGAGAGAGAAAAGATTCGACAGAGAGAGAAAAGATTCAACATTATAGAGACAATAGCAAAAAAGGTTGAATGTGCCTAACCTAACTCTATTAGTCCAAGATTATTCTACATAGAGAGAAAAGATTCGACAGAGAGAGAAAAGATTCGACATGGAGAGAAAAGATTCGACATGGAGAGAAAAGATTTGGCATAGAGAGAAAAGATTCGACATAGAGAGAAAAGATTTGACATAGAGAGAAAAGATTCGACAGAGAGAGAAAAGATTCGACAGAGAGAGAAAAGATTTGACATGGAGAGAAAAGATTCGACATTATAGCGACAATAGCAAAAAAGGTTGAATGTGCCTAACCTAACTCTATAAGTCCAAGATTATTCTACATAGAGAGAAAAGATTCGACAGAGAGAGAAAAGATTCGACATGGAGAGAAAAGATTCGACATGGAGAGAAAAGATTTGGCATAGAGAGAAAAGATTCGACATAGAGAGAAAAGATTTGGCATAGAGAGAAAAGATTCGACATAGAGAGAAAAGATTCGACATACAAAGATTTGACATAGAGAGAAAAGATTCGACATTATAGAGCCAATAGCAAAAAAGGTTGAATGTGCCTAATCTAAAGCCGCGTACACACGGGCGGACTGTCTGTCCAACTTAGTCCGCTGAAACACATTTCAGCGGACAATCCGCTCGTGTGTGGGCTTCAGCGGTTTTTTTCAGCGGACAGTCTGGCGGACTAAGTCTTTCGGAATTTCCGTAATACAGTCCGTCCAACTTTGGTTTCAGCGGACAATCCGCTCGTGAGTAGGGAAGTTGGACGGACTAAGTATGGCGCATGCTCAGAAAGGATTTACACGGCCGAAGGTTGCATTGCAGTGTATTGGACGTCCTATTTCTAGTCCCGTCGTACGTGCCGTACACGTCATCGTGCAAACTTTCAACGGACTGTCTGCTCATCGTGTGTGGTCAAGTCCGTTCACTCAAAAGTAGGACGGACTGTCCGTCGGATTGTCTGACGAACTTAGTTGGCCAGACAGTCCGCCCGTGTGTACGCGGCTTAACTCTATTAGTCCAAGATTATTCGACATAGAGAGAAAAGATTTGACATGAAGATTCGATGAAGCAGTCGCCGTGAGCGGACATTTATGGTGAAATGCTCTGCCCATAGGCTATAGTAGAATTCTAATGTTGGGTGACTGGTAATAATAATGAATAAATATAATTATTACTAGTGTCATACAACATTAGAATTCCACTATAGCTTGTAGGCGGAACATTCGACCGGAAATGTACGATTGCGGCCGTCGTACAGTTTCGCTGCTCCGTCGAATCTTCTCAGAACATTCGACAGACACCATAAGCCTTCAATGACAGATTCCACCTTAATTATTTCGGAATTTCGGACTAATGCATTTTTTAACGAAACAAAATAAATAAAAAGGAATTTCTGGAGTAACTAAATAAATGTATTTTTCGGACGTAAACGAAATTCGGAAACAAAATATTTCAGTGAGCCCATGTCTAAAAAAAAATTCTGGGCCAACCCCCCACCCCCACCTACAACTCCATTGGTAAGTTGGTAAGATACTGGAAAGATGTTGTTCAACGTGTTAATGATATTTTTAAAACTATTGTTGTATGTAATCCATATGCGTACATTTTGGGATAGTCTCCAAACTGCAACCCATCCATCGTACCACAGGATTTCATATTTCATCACAGGTCCCCCCCCCCCCCCATGTATTATTGTTTGTTAGGACCATCAGCATCTTAGCAATTAAGGACCTGCTTGCCCCAGGAGGAGGACAGAACTTCCTCCATTCATCTGTGGTCCACCACCTTCTGCCTTCTACCTCCCACCCTGCTGCTACACTGAATATAGACATGCTGTGAGCAAGGTAAGGGTGGACCACTGATAAGGGATCTGATAAAGGGTTCTGATGGGGACCTAAAGTAGGGAGGATTCCTAAGATGCACTCCATTGTAAGGTTGGCTCTGATGGGCAACCAAAGGTAAGGGAAGACTCCTAAGATGCACTCTGATGTTAAGGTGGGCTCTAGTGGACACCCTGATGTAAGAAGTGCTCTGATGGGCAACCTAATATAAGGGAAGACTCCTAATGCCGCGTACACACGAGCGGACTTTTGAACATCCAAAGTCCGACGGAATGATTCCGTCAGACTATTTGATCGTGTGTGGGCTGCAACGGACTTTTGATTTGCAAAAGTCTGACGGACTTTAGAATATGGAACATGCTTCAAATGCTTCAAATTTTTCCGACGGAGCTCCGCCGGACCCGGTCCCTCCGAAAAATCCGCTCGTGTGTATGCTATTCCGACGGACTAAAACCGACGCTAGGGCAGCTATTGGCTACTGGCTATGAACTTCCTTATTCGAGTCCAGTCGTACGTCATCATGTTCGAATCCGTCGGAGTTTAGTGTGATTGTGTGTGGCCAAGTCCGCTCAGTCGAAAAGTCCGTCAGAACTCTGTCGGAACTCCGGCAGAACTCCGGCAGAACTCTTTCGGAAGTCTGTCGGACATAAGTTCTCTCGTGTGTACGGGGCTTAAGAAGCACTCTGATGTAAGGGCACTCTGATGGGTACCAAATTCTAAGCGAGGACTCCTAAGATGCACTCTGATGTAAGGTGGCCTCTGGTGGGCACCCTGATGTAAGAGGTGCTCTGATGGGCAAGCTAATATAAGGGAAGACTCCTAAGGTGCACTCTGATGTAAGGGGTGTGCTGGGAGCTTAAGAGTGCCCGCGCGCTTCCGACCTGAGTGTGGAAGATCTCCGGGATTGACTGGCTCATCTGCCCGGAGTTGTCACGGGGAGATCGGGATCTCGTCGCTGACGAGCCGCAGGATGCAGTACCCATAGTCTCATCTCAGTTAATGATGGGAAAGCAGCTCTGTTGGTGAGAGATCTCAGGCTAAGTGGCCATCTTCTCTCGTGGTCGGACCACGCCCACACTACTGACATTTTTATTATTCTTAAGTCTATCCAAAGCTGGGGTTAAACTTTAAATGGTTTGTGAATAGTATTTTTAATACTAGATGACTATAACAATTTAATAGTGTGGAAAGCTGGAGTGACTCCTCAAATTCCTATATACATACCAGTGACATTATACGGATCTTTACAAAAACATCCAGATCGATTGTTCCTCAGCTGCCATTCCTCATCTGCTTTACATGTCTGTGTTGAAGCACCTAAAGAGAACAGAGGATACTGATGAGGACCAATCAAACTTCTGGAGGACTTTTATGAGTCAGATAATATAATATAGATAATATGAGGCAGAATGGCACGGGCAGGCATATTGGTGTATAGGTACATCCATTTCTATATGCCGCCCTGCCATCGCGTGCGCTCTGCCGGCAGTGCGCGCGTGCCGGTCGTGACCCCCGTGAGTCCGGTTGTGGGTCCCGCTGACTTGATAGCCGTGGAGATACCCGCAATCGTCTCACGGGGTGGCTGAACGAGGAGATGCCGTTGAACATCTCCCTGTTCTGCCTAGCAACAAGTGACACTGATCTCTGCTCCATGTGATTGGAGCAGAGATCAGCGTTCATTAACACAAATCCCAGCCCCCCCACAGTTAGTAACACGCCCCTAGGAACACTTAACCCCATACACTGCCACCCCCTGGTTAACCCCTTCACTGCCAGTGTCATTTACACAGGAATCACTGCATTTATATAGCACTGATTGCTGTATAAATGACAATGGTCCCAAAAATGTGTAAAAAATGTCCGATGTGTCCGCCATAATGTCGCAGTCACAATAAAAATCGCTGATCGTCGCCATTACTAGTAAAAAAATAAAAATATTAAGAAAAATGCCATAAAACTATCCCCTATTTTGTAAACGCTATAACTTTTGCGCAAACCAATCAATAATCGCTTATTGCGATTTCTTTATTTTTTTATACCAAAAATATGTAGAAGAATACGTATCGGCCTAAACTGAGGGAATTTTTTTTATTTTTTTAGATATTTTTGGGCGGATATTTATTATAACAAAAAGTAAAAAATAATGCGTTTTTTCAAAATTGTCGCTCTATTTTTGTTTATAGCGCAAAAAATAAAAACCGCAGAGATGATCAAATACCACCAAAATAAAGCTCTATTTGTGGGGAAAGAAGGATGCCAGTTTTGTTTGGGAGCCACGTCACACGACCGCGCAATTGTCAGTTAAAGCGACGCAGTGCCGGATCGCAAAAAGTGGTCTGGTCTTAAGCCAGCAAAATGGTCCGGGGGCTGAAAGTGGTTAAAGTTTTTCTAAAGGCTCAACGTTTTTTTTTACCTTCATACATTCAATATTCCATCACCCAAAAACCTCATTCCTATTAAACACCTCACTAGGGACTTATCACCACCGTTGAGTCCTGAAAACTGTTATCACCACTTATCTCCGGCTTTATCACATACACCATATTCAACGTCTTTTTATGTGGCGGTAACAACTCACAATTAGGAGGCAGTTGTCAGCATGAAACAGGATGTGTCTGAACAAGGACATTCATGGCAGGATCACCAATGCATTTAGCATGAGTAACAAAACTAGAGTATATGGGAGAGGTTGCAGTGTCGTGGCACCAGCACCAGTTTATTTCCGACGAATGTTGGCTCAAACTTGTGGAATTTTGTGTGCCGGAATTGTGTACACGCGATCGGAATTTACGACAACGGATTTTGTTGTCGGAAAAATTTGAGAACCAGCTCTCAAATTTTATTGGTCAGAAATTTCCGACAAAAAATATCTGATGGAGCCTACACACGGTCGGAATTTCCGACAACAAGCTCCCATCAGACATTTGTTGTCGGAAAATCCGATCGTCTGTACGTGGCATAAGCCCTTGTACACACGGTTGGACATTCCGACAACCAAATCCGTCGGATTTTGTCTGTTGGATTTTGTCCGATGGATTTTGCCCGAAACTGTTGCATACACACGGTCGGACGAAGTTGTCGGAAATTCCGATCGTTCAGAACGTGATGACGTTATTTCGTTACAACGGGACTACGTTCAGGCTAGTAGCCAATAGCTTTGATGTAGGAATTTGATCTGAGCATGTGTGGCACTTTGTCCGATCGGAATTCTCTACACATGATCGGAGTATGTCCGATCGGAGCATTTTGTCTGAAAATTTTACCAACAAGTTGGAAAACTTGGTCTGTCGGATATTCCGACGGAAACAGTTCGATGGAGCCCACACACGGTCAGATTATCCAACAACACGGTCCGATCGGACATTTTCCGTCGTGTGTACAAGGGCTAAGACAAAACTCTCACCTGAACTACTGGGCTGATAATCAGATAGTCAAACTTTATAAATATGAGTATGTGACAGTGGGGTCACTTTGGACACAGGGTGAATAAAAGAAACCCCCGATATGGTCTGTGATAGCCATATTCAAGGCTGTATAATTCATTGTGTATAAATTGGATGTATACTGTATGTGGGGGTTAAGTGTCATTGCTGTGAGGAATTAAGTTGTTTTGCATTTCTATTGTTCATTTAAGTCTATCCTTGTGTGTATTGTAAAGTGCCAGACAGACTGGCTGCTAACCCTTTGTAAAAAGATGTGTATTGGGTGGGATCGTTTGAAGCCTAGCAGACGTCTTGGGATGTGTGGGTGGAGCTGGGCTCTTGTTCATGTTAAAGCATGTGCCTTAAATTGTGTATAAAAGTTACAATGTTGGTTTTTAATAAATTCATTCCTACTACAGCAGAGACAGAGTGCGTCTCGTCTTTTTGCCAGAGGGATCGGCTCCTATAGGAAAGGGTCGTTTAGCTGTGGATATTGGTACCGAGTGGATGTGTGTCTCGGAGAGGGAACATCGTAAACGGCGTTAACCCCCTTTATATTAGGGGAGCCCTTACAGAGTACATTTACAGATTTACAGTAAACAATTGATTAGTCCAATCATCCATGAAATGATCAATGAGCTCTATGACACTATACCGTATGGCGGGTGTAAGGCACCAATATTTCCCCTAGAATATTCCCTTTAGGAAACGTCTCTAGATGTGTATTGAGGGACAGAAATAGGACAAAAGTGTACGGAATGTTGGGTGGTTTTACCAGCTAATTGGCAGGAGCAGGAAAGAGTTGGCTCAAGTGTTCAACTTCAGGGTTTGTAGACACTGGTCTATTATAGCAACCAAGGCTTGAGAGTTTCATGAGGTCTCTCCAAGATATCTCCAAGATACGTGAGTCTTCATACTGGTATAGAACACACTTTCCTCTAGAATATTCCCTTTAGGAAACTTCTCTAGATGTGTATTGAGGGACAAAAATAGGATCAAAGTGTACGGAATGTTGGATGGTTTACTCATCACCATATATAATGTACAACAAGAGCAACCAATCAATGATCTGATCATCACATTATATTGTACAAGTCTAAAATAATCCACAGGACTTCCACCATTGTGATCTGATAGAAGAATAAAACACTTACCAGGAGTGGTGGTGGGAATCCGACCTGCAAAATAGAATAAATAATATAAAATGAATACATATGAGCGGTTTGGATAAAATCTGGGGGTTGGGTATTTAGGATTGAAATATATGTGATTTTTTTTCATTGTAGGCCCTCGTAGTCTCTCTAACAATTATCACTTACCTGCCCCTTCCCTTGTCATAACTCTTAGCACATTCCTAAAGGTTAACCCTTAACAGTGAAACTTCATCCTGGACCTAATCCTGAAAATTAACTCTTAACTTTCAACTTACTCCGAGCCTAAAAGTTTAACGTATTCCAAGGTTTTTGCAATGATGGTGACCCCCAGCTTCCAATGCTGTAAAGGTGTGGTCACCCTCCTGTGTGAAGTATAGGAAGTCATGTCTTCATCCACTCGATGCCCCCTGCTGGGTGATTGCTTGGCTGACCATTTTTGCTGAAACAGGGACTCCTTCTAACTTCCACTTTTGAAAGGTAGCTTGGCTGGTTGCAGGAAGTGGAAAAACAATGGATCTACTGGCAGGATCAACAGATGATAAAACTATGTTATAGGTGGACTTAGGAAAACAACACCTGCTGTGATAATTCTACTGATATATTGTTCTGTATGTCATGTATTTTGTCCACGGTTCCTCTTTAGGCAACCTAACCCCTACACTTCACCTTCTGTTCCCCAACCCAAGTCCAATGATAACCTAAAACATAACCTTTTTAACACCAAACATTAAATGTTCACCTGAACAACATGTCAGCTTTGTAAAACGAGCTGGGACCAGGTAGGAAGTTACAAGTAGGGGCTGTGAAGGAAAGGGAGGGGGGCTGTTTGTGTATAGGGAGGGGCCAGGGGTTTGTGTGTGTGTACAGATTTGTGTATGTGGGGGGGGGGGGGGCTGACATATATACAGGTGTGTGTGTGTGTGGGGGGGCTGCCATATATACAGGTGTGTGTGAGGGGGCTGCCATATATACAGGTGTGTGTGTGTGTGGGGGCTGCCATATATACAGGTGTGTGTGTGTGTGGGGGCTGCCATATATACAGGTGTGTGCGTGGGGGGGCTGCCATATATACAGGTGTGTGCGTGGGGGGGGCTGCCATATATACAGGTGTGTGCTTGGGGGGGGGCTGCCATATATACAGGTGTGTGTGTGGGGCTACCATATATACAGGTGTGTGTGAGGGGGGCTGCCATATATACAGGTGTGTGTGGGGGGCTGACATAGTTACAGGTGTGTATGTGGGGGGGGGGGTGACATATATACAGGTGCGTGGGGGGCTGACATATATACAGGTGTGTGTGTGGGGGGGCTACCATATATGTGGGGGCTGACATAGTTACAGGTGTGTGTGTGGGGGGGTGACATATATACAGGTGTATGTGGGGGGGCTGACATAGTTACAGGTGTGTGTGTGTGGGTGGGTTAACATATATACAGGTGTGTGTGGGGGGGGCTGCCATATATACAGGTATGTGTGGGGGGGCTGCCATATATACAGGTGTGTGTGTGTGTCATATATACAAGTGTGTGTGGGGGGGCTGACATAGTTACAGGTGTGTGTGTGTGTGGGGGGGGGGGGTATCATATATACAGGTGTGTGTGAGGGGCTGCCATATGTACAGATATGAGGGGGACTGACATATATAGGGGTTTGGGGGTGGAAAATATATAGGTGTGTGGGGGGGGGCTGACATATATACATGTGTGTGTGTGTGGGGGGGGGGTAACATATATACAGTTGTGTGGGGGGGGCTGACATATATACATGTGTGTGTGTGTGTGGGGGGGGTAACATATATACAGTTGTATGTGGGGGGGGGGGCTGACATATATACAGGGTTAAGGGGGGCTGAGTGCATACAGGTGAGGTGGCCGGTGTGTGAGTTCGGTAGGATGGCCCATAGGCAGGCCCAGGGGAATGTTGGTGGTCAGGCGGGGGGGGGGGGGGGGGGCGGATGCAGGCCTAAAGCTGTGTTATGCCCTGTACACACGGTCGGTCATTCCGACAACAAAATCCGTCAGATCTTTTCCGACAGATTTTGCCTCAAACTGGTCTTGCATGCACATGGTCGCACAAAGTTGTCAGAAAATCCGATCGTTCAGAACGAGGCGACGCAGAACACTTACGACTGGACTATAAAGAGGGCAGTAGCCAATAGCTTTCGTCTCGTAATTTATTCTGAGCATGCGTGTCACTTTGTCTGTTGGAATTGTCTACACACGATCGGAATTGAAATGGATTTTGTTGTTGGAAAATTTAGATCCTGCTCTCAAACTTTGTGTGTTGGAAATTCCGCCGGAAAAAAAAGTCAGATGGAGCCCCCACATGGTCGGATTTTCTGACAACACGATCCGATCGCACATTTTCCCGTCGGAAAGTTCCAACCGTGTGTACAGGGCATAAGGGGCCCAAAATTTTCTGATGACTGCCCTGATGTACAGCAAGAGCAACCAATCGATAATATGATCATCACATTATATTGTACAAGTATAAAATAATCCACAGGACTTCCACCATTGTGATCTGATAGAAGAATAAAACACTTACCAGGAGTGGTGGGAATAGGACCTGGAAAATAGAATAAATGATACGAATTGAACACAGATTATCAGACATGATGACATGATTTATTGTTAATTGTATGTCTGGTTTGGGAGAATAAAACACTTACTAGGAGAGGTGGTGGGAATCCGACCTGGAAAATAGAATAAATGATATGAAATTAATACATATTATCCGATACAATGACATTCTTCATTGTTACTTGTATGTACGGTTTGGATGAATGAAATTTGGGGGGGGGCTGGGTATTTGGGATTGAAGAAAATTTGATTTTCATTGTAGGCCCTCATTTTTAACCCATCCCTAATTATATTTCACCTGTCCCTTTCCTGACCATAACTCTTAGCCCTTGTACACACGGTCGGAGATTCCGACGGAATGTGTCCGATTGGACCGCGTTGTCAGATATTCCGACTGTGTGTGGTCTCCATCGGACTGTTTCCATTGGAATATCCGACGGACCAAGTTTTCCAACTTGTTGGTAAAATTTTCCGACAAAATGCTCCGATCGGACATACTCCGATCATGTGTAGAGAATTCCGATCGGACAAAGTGCCACGCATGCTCAGATCAAATTCCTACACCAAAGCTATTGGCTACTAGCCTGAACGTAGCCCCGTCGTAACGAAATAACGTCATCACGTTCTGAACGATCGGATTTTCCGTCAACTTCGTCCGACCGTGTGTATGCAACAGTTTCGGGCCAAATCCGTCGGACAAAATCCAACAGACAAAATCCGACGGATTTTGTTGTCGGAATGTCTGACCGTGTGTACAGGGGCTTATGCCACGTACAGACGATCGGATTTTCCGACAACAAATGTCCGATGGGAGCTTGTTGTCGGAAATTCCGACCGTGTGTAGGCTCCATCAGACATTTTTTTTTTTTTTTTGTCGGAATTTCGGACCAACGAAATTTGAGAGCTGGTTTTCAAATTTTTCCGACAACAAAATCCGTTGTTGTAAATTCCGATCACGTGTACGCAATTCCGACGCACAAAATTCCACGCATGCTCGGAATCAAGCAGAAGAGCCACACTGGCTATTGAACTTCATTTTTCTCGGCTTGCACACACGTTGTACGTCACCGCATTCTTTTTTTTTTTTTAAATATAGATTTTTATTCGATTTTAACAGGTAGTACAAATGATATTGCGTTACAGTAGTATCAAAATGCATACATTCGTTGACTTGTCAATTATGGAATCAACCTAGAGTGAGTCAGTAACAAGAGAAAATGTGCAGTGATGTAGCATACAGGTACTTACAAGTAATAGAGATGTTGCCTTGTTGCTAATTAGTCTGAGGGGGCCTTGAGCCTCCTCCCGGGCACCCCTTACGGGAACAATGCTGTGGCCAGGAGGGGAGTCCACCCCCCTGATGGTAAGTAAAATACTAGTCGTCTAGTACAGAAGGCGCAGCTAAAAGTATACTATCATAATACGTATGATTGACAACATAACCATGGTGTATAGGGTAACAATATTAACATTCCTGTATTTAAAAATCTGCGGGCGGATTCACGATAGTGCTTTCATACGACAGTGGAAGGACAGTTTGGTGTTTGATCCATGTTGACCATGGTAGCCATGCCTGGGAGTTACATGATAGGGTACCTTGGCAACGAGCTATCGTTTTGTTCGTAGGTGAAATGCAAGTGGGTCGTTCTCACCACTTCTCCCACCATGGGCGGTGAAGGATTTTTCCATAGTCTGGCTGAGAGTAGGACATGCAGAGTCGTATGTCTGAGATGTTTGGGGTACATATCTAGGTTCAGGGAAAGAAGAGCTAGGCTGGGTTGAGAGGTTACAGGCACATGAGCTATTTCAGAGAGCAGTTGGAAAATTGACTCCCAGAAGGAAGTCAGTTTGGGGCAGCTCCAAAAAGTGTGGAGCGTGTCACCTTTGTCACCACATTGTCGCCAACATCGGTTATTATGGGGTGTGCAGAATTTCGATAATCTCGTGGGAGTTAGGTACCAACGCTGTACTATTTTGATAGTTAGTTCCCAAAGATTAGAGCATTTGGTGACCTTAAATGTGGAGTTATAAGCAGTAGCCCATTGTTCCGAGGTGTAAGTATGGCCTAGATCTGATTCCCATGAAAACGTTTAATAAATATATGTTGATCTGTTGGGCTATGTTGTGGAGAGGACTGCTGTGGTGATTCTACTGAAAGACCGCCATGCATTTTGCCCATGGTTCCTCTTTAGGCAACCTAACCCTTACACTTCACCTCCTAATCCCCAACCCAAAGTCCAATAATAACTCTTAACCTTTTTTACCACTATAGACTAAATTTTCACCTGAACTATTAGGCTAAAATATACGATTATAAAACAAAAAGAAAACTTACTAGTGATGGTGGGAGAACTGGGTTCTATTGAGAACAAAAAACAGATGATATGTCAAAGATATTTTTCTTGTTATGTCATATAGTCAAAACTTTATTACCATAAATTCATTTACAGTAAAAAAAATCTATTAGTCCGATTGTTCATAAAATTATTAGCGATGCTCTATGGCAGGGATCCTCAAACTACGGCCCTCCAGCTGTTGCGAAACTACAGATCCCAGAAGGCATTGTAAAACTCTGACATTCACAGACATGACTAGGCATGATGGGATTCGTAGTTCCTAAACAACTGGAGAGCCATAGTCTGAAGACCCCCTGCTCTATGGCAACAATACCATATGACTGGTGTAAGGAGTGATTTATGATTCAGACAAGTGGGGAGAATCACATGTCTGCTCATTTCCACACAAGCCTACCAATGATGACACGTGCCTGTGGCTCAAAGCTCAGGGCCGTTCCTTCCTGACACGTACATCATAATCTCTGAAGAAGAGATTCTTTGACCTACCGTATATACTCGAGTATAAGCCGAGATTTTCAGCCTCTTTATTTAGGCTGAAAGTGCCCCCCTCGGCTTATACTCGAGTCACCACCGTCTGTCTACCCGATCAGCGTGTCGTGCAGACAGACAGCGGCCATTCCACTATTCAAAAGCCGCGCCTTCCTGTCTGTGATAGGCGGAACACTCAATTTCCCAGCAGTCAGTGGTCCGCCTATCACGGACATCCGCTCATCCTCATACTACGGACGAGGATGAGAGGATGTCCGTGATAGGCGGAACACAGACTGCTGGGAAATTGAGTGTTCCGCCTATCACAGACGGAGGCGTGGCTTTTGAACAGTGGAATGGCCGCCGTCTGTCACAGACGAGAAGAGGTGCGGCGATCCTGGCATGGCCGCCGTATGTGCAGAAGGACACAGGCTCAGGACACAGGTAGGCTGGACACACAGGGCGGCTGGACACACAGGGCGGCTGGACACACAGGGATGGACGGACACACAGGGATGGACAGGCATGTCTCACCCTCGGCTTATACACGAGTCAATACGTTTTCCCATTTTTTTTTGTGATAAATTGGGGGCCTTGGCTTATATTCGGATCGACCTATACTCGAGTATATACGGTAATTGGCAGGAGCAGGGAAGACTTGGCTCCAATGTTCAGCTCCAGGGTCTTGTAGACATTGGCCTAATATAGCAACTGGGGGTTGGGGGGATTTCATGAGGTCTCCGCAAGGTATGTGAGCCTTCATACAGGTATAGAACACACTTTCTTCTAGAATATTCCCTTTAAGAAACCTCTAGATCAGTGATGGCGAACCTTGGCACCCCAGATGTTTTGGAACTACATTTCCCATGATGCTCAACTACCCTGCAGAGTGCATGAGCATCAAGGGAAATGTAGTTCCGAAACATCTGGAGTGCCAAGGTTCACCATCACTGCTCTAGATGTGTATTGAGGCACAAAAAGTAGACAAAAGTGTACAGAATCTTGCATGGTTTACGCATCACCATATATAATATAAAACAAGAGCAGCCAATTAACGATAAGAACATTACATTATATTGTACAAGTATAAAATAATCCACAGGGCTTCCACCATTGTGATCTGATGAAGAACAAAACACTTACCAGGAGTGTTGATGGTGGTGGAAAATGGACCTGGAAAATAATATAAAAATTATAAAATGATTACATAGTATCAGACAAGTTGAGATGATTCATTGTTACTCGTATGTCCGGTTTCAATGTCTGACATTTGCGGTTGAGAATTTGGGATTCCAAAAAAATAGATACACCAATCTCGTTCCCTCCAAATAGTGTATCACCACAGCGCTCCAATCTCCACCGTCCTAACCCAAGCTGCTACTTAACCACTTGCCGACCAGCGCACGACGATGTACGTCGACAGAATGGCACGGGCAGGCAAATGGGCGTACATGTACGTCCCTTTAAATTTGCCGCCCTGCCATCGGGAGCTCGCGCTCCTGCGCTGGTCGGGACCCCCGTGAGCCTGGTTGCGGGACCAGCGGACTCGATCGCCGCGGGCATCACGTCTCACGGAGCGGCCAAATGAAGAAATGCCATTGTAAACAGCATTTCCCCATTCTGCCTAGCAACTAGTGACGCTGATCTCTGCTCCATGTGATTGGAGCAGAGATCAGTGTTCACTAAATGAAAGCCCAACCCCCCCCCCCACAGTTAGTAACACACCCCTAGGAACACTTAACCCCCTACACTGCCACCCACTGGTTAACCCCTTCACTGCCAGTGTCATTTACACAGGAATCACTGCATTTATATAGCAGTGATTGCTGTATAACTGACAATGGTCCCAAAAATGTGTCAAACATGTCCGATGTGTCCGCCACAATGTCGCAGTCACAATAAAAATCGCTGATCGCCACTATTACTAGTAAAAAAAAAATAATAAAAATTATTAATAAAAATGTCATAAAACTATGCCCTATTTTGTAAACGCTATAACTTTTGCGCAAACCAATCAATAATCGCTTATTGCGATTTTTTTTTACCAAAACTATGTAGAAGAATACGTATCGGCCCAGACTGAGGGAAAAAAATGTTTTTTTTTATATATTTTTGGGGGATATTTATTATAACAAAAAGTAAAAAAATAATGCGTTTTTTTCAAAATTGTCGCTCTATTTTTGTTTATAGCGCAAAAAAAATAAAAACCGCAGGGGTGATCAAATACCACCAAAAGAAAGCTCTATTTGTGGGGAAAAAAAAGGACGTCAATTTTGTTTGGGAGCCACGTCGCACGACCGCGCAATTGTCAGTTAAAGCGAGACGCAGTCATGACAGAACAAAGGTATTACGTAATAGAATAAATGCTAATCATAAAAAAAAAAAAAAAAAATATAAGAATAAAGATAAAAATAAATAAAATAAAAATAACAAAAATAAATAATAAATAATCAAAATAAAAATAAAAAATCAAAATAAAAATATAAATAACCAACAAAAGAAAATAAACTAAAAAAAAATTAAAATTATTCAAATCCAATTCAAAAAATAAAAATAAAAATACAGATGACCGTTATGAGATGGTCAATGCTCTTAACCCCTAATGCTAAATAATATAGCCTACAGGGAGTCATATTAAAACAGCCCCTAAAAAGACCCTTTATAGAAATAAGTTAATCAATATCTACAATTAATGAACAGATCAATCTTATTCTCATAATAGATACCCGTGGGTGACCCAAGCCAGCATACTACACCCAATATATGTCCCCCCCCCCCCCCCCCCGAGGTCTATATCCTATAGCCTAGGATGGCACATCAATCAAGCCACCGGGAGTCCTCTCCACCCTACATTATGATCATTATAGGACTGCAGGGAGATATCCCCTATGTGCGGATCACCTCAAACATTTCAAAGACCCCTTTTCCCAACTCAATATAATTAATCAAAAATGACTAATGAAACAATTTAGGTCTAGTTCTATGTTCATCCCTCTCGGGGAGAGACATTCATTAAAATATCCATCGCGTTTCTCTCTGAGACGATTCCCTCACGCGATTTGAGCCTCTCCAGGAGGGATGGACATAGTCAATGCCACAAAATTGCAGCAAACTAAGGTCCTGCTGATGACATTCTTTAAAATGCAATGACACACTATGGAATTGGAAGCCCTTCCGAATATTTGAAAGATGTTCAGAAATACGTACCCTAAGCATCCTTTTGGTGTGCCCTACATAGAACAGCCCACAGGGGCACCATAACAAATACACCACATGCGTCATATTGCACGTCATGAATTTGTCAATTTTAAATATCTCCCCCTCTCTATTAGTAATAGAGGTGACCCCCCTATTTACTTGACGGATGGTCCTACAACAAATACACCTTCTACAGGCGAAAAAAAGCCTTTAAGTTCTTCCGAAATGGTATGTCTTAATTGGGGAGTTGAGAATCTTTTTTATGACCCTTTCCCCAATATTGGGCACCCGTCTATAGATGAATTTGGGTTGTTTGGGCAATGCTTCACCCAAATGCTTATCCCTACCCAAAATATGCCAATATTTCTTAAAAATTTGCTCAATGTCCTTATACTGATGATGATATCTAGATATAAGCCCTTGTACACGCGGTCGGACATTCGATGACCAAATCCGTCGGAGTTATTCCAACGGATTCATTCCGGACCAGGTCCAGAAGTGATGTTGCATACACACGGTCGGACCAAGTTATCAGAATTTGCGATTGCCACGAACGCGGTGACGTAAGCCATGTACGGCGGGCCCTAGAAAAGGGAAGTTCAGCACCACGTCCGGCACCCTTTGGGCTCCTTCTGCCTGATCGCGTGTTAGTAGAAGTTTGGTGAGAGACGTTTCGCGCTTTTCAGATTTGATGATTCAGATCGCTACCGCTCTTCAGTTTGTGCTTGTCTTTGCGTATCTGATAATCAGTGTGTGCAGTCATTAAGTATTTGCTTCTCATTGTGGACTATATCTTGGTATAGTACGCTTTGAAAGGCATTTCTTATGTCTGCTTGCTTCTGCTATTCAGTTCGTTCTTTCAGGCCTTGCTGTTTATCGGTGCTTTCTGGTGTCGTTCTGACGAGCCGACTGTTTTCAAACCATGTTTCGTCTACGTACTCGTCGTAGAGTTTGTGCTGTGCAGGGGCTTCGTGTTGGGGTTCTTACTTTGACACAAGCCCGGTCCATGAACAGGGAGGGGAGGCGTTTGTGGACCAAGAATTGGTTACTCCAGCGTGACCAGTTCTCGCACATGCCTTTGCTCCGTGAGATCCAGGAGAATAATCCTGATGATTTCAGGAATTATCTCCGGATGACGGACCCCGTTTTTCACTGTCTGCTGGCGTTGCTGACCCCTTATATCAGCAGGCAGGAATACCTGCATGCGGCAATCCATCACGCCGGAGCAGAGGCTCATCGCCACGTTGCGCTACTTGGCGACAGGGAGAAGCCTTCAGGACCTCAAGTTCTCCTACAGGAATCTCCCCCAGGCTCTGTGGATCATTATTCCAGAGACCTGTTCTGCCATCATTCAGGTCCTGCAGAAGGACTATATGAAGGTAAGTTTTATCCTTTAACATCACATTCTATGTATTTCATGATTGCTAATGTCTTGCATTTCTTTCCCCATTCCCTAATTACCATCATTTCAATATGCTCTAATTCATATGCTCTGCCCCTTTGTCCTCAGGCATTATTTGCCTCACTAACTTCCCCACCATGCTCTTCTTGGCCCATAAAACTATAGTCTAGTCACTTACCAATGTCTTTTGTCAGCTCCATAGTATTGCTTTCCCTAAACACCCCTAAAATCTCTACAAATGTTATGTGTGTGCTTCAATTCATGCAGAGTCACTTTTTAAATTTTTTGGGTTGTGCCAAACTCATTAGGAACCCCCCTCCCCCCAACTGCTAGCTCAGCTGATAGCAATCTCTATCTGATGACTTTACCAAACACAATACACGCTATACCTACCTTTTTGATGCTCACAATTATGGATGAATTCACCAAAGCATGTAGTGCAAGGGCCTGCCTCAATACTTTCAAATGCTATTTTTTTTTTTGTTTTTCACCTATTAATTATCTGGATATGTAATAGCAGAATGTCAAAATGTGCTTCCATTTATTTTCTATTTTTGGTATTATGACACTTCTTACCTGTCAGGTGGGCTGACAATAGTGTAAGTAAGGAGGGGCTTCCCAAAGTATCACACATTATTTCGGCATTCAGCTCTCAATCGAGTGGAGAGGGTTACCTGTCCCAACCCCCCCCCCCTCATTTTTTAGCAAGGGCCCATCAGATGGGGGGATGGGGAAGGGATGGGGGGGGTGATGACTCTGATAAGGGGACCTTATACTTTAGGCTTTAAATACTCAGTTCCCAAAATGTTATACTGATCTTGGCCAAAATCTTGGTGTCTAATCTGCTTGCAATGTTGATTATTTAAATTACTAATTTTGTTTCTTGTTACACTCCACAGTGTCCTTCAACGCCACAGGAATGGCAGACTGTGGCCTCCCACTTTGACAGTCGTTGGGACTTTCCCAATTGTGGAGGAGCAATAGATGGGAAGCACGTCCGCATCGTCCCACCCCCCAACTCAGGGTCGTACTATTATAACTATAAGGGGTTTCATAGTATCGTGATGTTAGCGGTGGTGTCTGCGACCTATGAGTTTTTGTTGTGGACGTGGGGCAAAATGGACGGATGTCGGATGGTGGAGTTCTACTGGCGTCTCCAGAGTGGCAGTCTGGCTTGCCAGCCCCAGAGGAGAATCAGGAAGGACTCCCGTTCATCTTCGTCGCGGATGAGGCATTTGCCCTGGTGAACCATCTGATGCGGCCTTTCCCGATGAGGACCCTCACCCCAGACCAGAGGATTTTTAATTTCCGCCTGTCCAGAGCCTGAAGAGTGGTGGAGAACACCTTTGGTATACTGGCCAGCCGGTTCCGCCTTTTTCTTACGCCCATCCACATGGCGGAATACAAACTGAATCACATAGTGCTGGCATGCTGTGTTCTTCACAATTTTATGAAAAAGTTTCTGCGAACTATGCGGTCTCAGTTGGCCAACAAGAAGCAGACTTGCTTGAAAATGCTGAGAACCTCACGGGCCTTGAACCTGCTCATCCTGGCTTGCCCCCCCCAAAGCGCCCATGAGGCTAGAACCCATACATGGACTACTTTGTGGGTAGGGGGGCCATTGATATGCCAGACAATATCTGAGAGGCATTTTCACAATACATTTTTCTTTAAAACTCCTTCATTTACTGCTTGGCTTGGTTTTAGGTGTCTCCTAGGTAAATTTATGTTTTTTCTTGTTGTGCCTTTTTCTCCAACAGTGCAAACTCAATTTCAGAGCGAGATGAGGGGACAGTCTCTTCTTCAGATAATCTTATTATGTTGTGGGTCTGCTACACACACACCTTGTTTTTGTTAGCCACAGCCTGGAAGGAAGCGTGAAGGAAGACCAGAGAGTGATGACCTGGGTTCAGTCTGGTCTGACAGAAGATGCAGCCTCTTGTAGTACCACAGCCTGGGAACATAGATGTCATCTGCTGCTGTTCCGGGTTTTATGGACTTCAGGACCAGACTTCTCTCCCTCAGATATGTATTCCTCAGGCCAAGTTTTGCATTTAAATAGCTGATGTGTGCCCTGGGGGCCAAAGGCTTCGCTAATCTCCCCAGTTTCTACATCACTGCCTCCCTCTTTATCTGTTACTGACACCTAAATAAAGGTATTTTTTGTTTGGATGAAATACTTGCGTATGTGTTTTCCTTCCAAAAGGCCAGTTTATTTGTGAACAGGCAGGTACATTTCCAAAAAACAAAGTGAAATAAATAACAAGGGGTAACAACACTAAACAACCTCCTGTAGATTAAAAAAGAAAAACAAAATATCAAAAAAATATAATAATGGTGTTGTGGTAAGTTTACACACAAAAAACACCCCCAAAAAAAAGGAGAAATAAGCAAACTGTCTTTAAAGGAGATTTTTAGGGAATCCAAAAAAAAAAAAAGCATCCAAAAAAGAATAAACAAAATCTAAAATTGTGTAGATGTGACGCAAACTAAAATTGTATTGGTGAAATGGTTAAAAAAGAGTCATGAAATGCGTTCGGGAGAAGTGTGTGTGACTATGAGCATCAAAAGAAGTTCCTTCTTGCAGCATTGTAAAGAACAAGAAAATGTGAATTTTTAACATTGCAGCGTGATGAATGTGCTATATCGCTTACGAGCCGTAGTTTTACCTGAACGAGCGCTTCCGTGTCCGAATTTGATTGTGAGCATGTGTGGCACCTTGTCCGTCGGAGTAGGCTACACATGATCGGAGTATATCCGATCGGAGCATTTTGTCGGAAAATATTTCCGGCAAGTTGGAAAATTTGGTCCGACGGATATTCCGACGGAATCAGTCCGATGCAGACCACACACAGTCGGAATATCCGACAACACGGTCCGATAGGACACATTCCGACGGAATCTCCGACCGTGTGTACAAGGGCTAAGAGCGGCAAGGATGTGGAATTCCCTTCCACAGGCGGTGGTCTTAGCTGGGAGCATCAATAGTTTAAAAAACTATTAGATAAGCTCCTGAACGACCACAACATACATGATATACAATGTAATACTGACATATAATCACACAACATACATGATATACAATGTAATACTGACATATAATCACACAACATACATGATATACAATGTAATACTGACATATAATCACACAACATACATGATATACGATGTAATACTGACATATAATCACACAACATACATGATATACAATGTAATACTGACATATAATCACACAACATACATGATATACAATGTAATACTGACATATAATCACACAACATACATGATATACAATGTAATACTGACATATAATCACACAACATACATGATATACAATGTAATACTGACATATAATCACACAACATACATGATATACGATGTAATACTGACATATAATCACACAACATACATGATATACAATGTAACACTGACATATAATCACACACATAGGTTGGACTTGTGTCTTTTTTTCAACCTCACCTACTATGTAACTGTAGCACTAACCCCCGAAGGAGCTGCTGGTTTGATTGGGCTCACCGTTACCTTCTTCTCCTCGATTTGCGTCTAGGGGTTTTCCCGTGGTAAATGGCCCAGAAACTTTAGAGACTGACAACAAATCCGCTTAAAGGGATTTTTATTTGCAAGAAACGTACTCAGGGGTCAAGTCCTGGGGGAAAAAAGAGTGGGAACTCCCACCCAAGATCCACTATCCCCACCAAAATAAAATGATACGCTCATATGTACAAACACTTCAAAAGTGGTATTTTCCATCCAATTTTCGTATTGTGCGTATGAAGCAATTATCCCAATGTGATCCCTCCCTTTTGTGGACCATTAAGCTGGGGATATATATTCACTGTTCATCATGCATTTTTTAATATGTATTTGATCATATATATTTTTTGTTCTTTATCAATTGTGTATTAATAAAATTATTGCTTTACCTACTACATAATTTGAATTTATAGCAATCCAACCAGTGCCGCAATAGTCCACCCTTCCTTGTTTTTGTTGGAGGATCTTTTTGGGGACCGACCTCCCCAGCTCTCCATTTCTCTCATTTGAATGAGGGTCCACCCCCTTCCCATTCTACTTATCTCATGCTTCCAGAGGCCATACCCTCCCTGTCCATTGCCAGAGCCTACGCCACCCACTGAAGTTCTGCAATCTGACAGTAGAATAACGAGGGGCATGACTTCATTTCAAGGTCGATGAGCTTTTACCTTGACCTGGTCAGAGATAGATAAGAAACAGAGTTTCCTTTATCCTGAAATTTTGACAAAAACTGGGGAAATTCATCATTTCTGTGCATTAAATTTGAGTCAATAGAAAAGGCAAAAAAAAAAAGTTTTTTTTTGGTGTTTTTTTTAAGGGGGGTTATTAGTCTTCAATAGTTCACAAGGCTTCATAGTTTCATAGCTTGTAAGGATGAATAAAGACACCAGTCCATCCAGTTCAACCTGAGTGAGTGTCTACAATTGTCCCTATCCCTGTACATTACACACTCACACTCCCTACCAGGGCTGGACTGGGACAGAAATTTGGCCCTGGACTTCATCCAGACCGGCCCACTTACATTTTGAGTATCCCATCAGCACCCCCTTACATCAGAGTGTCCAATCAGCCCCCCCCCCCCTTACATCAGAGTGTCCCATCAGCACCCCCTTACACCAGAGTGTCCCATCACCAGCCCCCTTACATCAGAGTGTCCCATCACCAGCCCCCTTACATCAGAGTGTCCCATCACCAGCCCCCTTACATCAGAGTGTCCCATCAGCAGCCCCCTTACATCAGAGTGTCCCATCACCAGCCCCCTTACATCAGAGTGTCCCATCAGCCCCCCCCTTACATCAGAGTGCCCCACCAGCACCCCCTTACACCAGAGTGTCCCATCACCAGCCCCTTACATCAGAGTGTCCCATCACCAGCCCCCTTACATCAGAGTGTCCCATCAGCCCCCCCCCTTACATCAGAGTGTCCCATCAGCACCCCCTTACACCAGAGTGTCCCATCACCAGCCCCCTTACACCAGAGTGTCCCATCACCAGCCCCCTTACACCAGAGTGTCCCATCACCAGCCCCCTTACATCAGAGTGTCCCATCACCAGCCCCCTTACATCAGAGTGTCCCATCACCAGCCCCCTTACATCAGAGTGTCCCATCAGCAGCCCCCTTACATCAGAGTGTCCCATCAGCGCCCCCTTACATCAGAGTGTCCCATCACCAGCCCCCTTACATCAGAGTGTCCCATCACCAGCCCCCTTACATCAGAGGGTCCCATCACCAGCCCCCTTACATCAGAGTGTCCCATCACAGCCCCCTTACATCAGAGTGTCCCATCAGCGCCCCCTTACATCAGAGTGACCCATCACCAGCCCCCTTATATCAGAGTGTCCCATCACCAGCCCCCTTACATCAGAGTGTCCCATCGCAGCCCCCTTACATCAGAGTGTCCCATCAGCAGCCCCGTTACATCAGAGTGTCCCATCAGCAGCCCCCTTACATCAGAGTGTCCCATCACCACCCCCTTACATCAGAGTGTCCCATCACCAGCCCCCTTACATCAGAGTGTCCCATCACCAGCCCCCTTACATCAGAGTGTCCCATCGCAGCCCCCTTACATCAGAGTGTCCCATCAGCAGCCCCCTTACATCAGAGTGTCCCATCAGCAGCCCCCTTACATCAGAGTGTCCCATCAGCAGCCCCCTTACATCAGAGTGGCCCACTGAGCCATCGGCCCACCGGGAAAATCCCAGTAGTCCTAATGGCCAGTACATGCCTGCTCCCTACCCTCAAGGAGCCCACAATCCAAGGTCCCCAGGCGTTAGGGAACCTTCTTTGACTTCACCTAGACCTGCCCTTAACCAGTAGTGCCCCGTACACACGAGCGGATTTTCCGTTGGAAAAATCTTGGATGGTTTTTCCGACGGAATTCCGCTCAATCTTGGCTTGCATACATGTGGTCACACAAAAGTTCTCGGTACTTTCGACCGTCAAGAATGCGGTGACGTACAACACGACGACGAGACGAGAAAATGAAGTTCAATGCTTCCGAGCGTGCCTCGAATTATTTCCGAGCATGCGTAGGAATTTTGCACGTCGGAATTGGTACAGATGATAGGAACTTTTTCCGACCAAAAAATAGAGAACCGGCTCTCAATCTTTTGCTGGCAGAAATTCGGCCAGCAAAAGTCTGATGGAGCCATACATACGGTCGCAATTTCTGACCAAAAGCTCTCATCCAACTTTTTGCTGGCAGAATTTCCGCTCGTGTCTACGGGGCATAAGAAATACCAATTTGGTGAAATCTTGACAAAAACGCAATCATTTTCCTCAATATCACTGCACTTGTACCCAGCCAAACGTTGGGTCCCCATGTAGAGCCTGAGCCTAGGATCCAAGGGACAGATATAAAGGTGAGCCGGTTGGAGACAATCGAAAAATGCGGCACTGCACCAGAAACATTTTAGGTTCACTCGCTTTGAATATTAAATAAGTTACATACCTGGTGTTTGGCCAGCTGTGAAGGTCACCACCAATGTGCTGGACAAAAGCAGCAAGATTACGAGGGGCTTAGACATGGTGGTTGTTTTTCCAGTAGAATCAGACCCAGCAGTGATGGCTTCCTGGAAAGTCTTCCTTTACCGGAGATACCAGAGACACAATGGCTTCAGCTCCACCACCTTATCGTATGAAAAGTCATTTTAGAAGGAAGTAAAAATTCAGAAGGTCATTTTGATGCCGATCAGCGAGGTTTACAGACACACGTCCTTTACTTTTCCATTCTATGAACTCAACAAAGACTGAATACGCCTAAATGTGTTTATTACCTCTAGTTATCTATTGAAATGTTTTGAGTTTATAGAAGTTGAGTTATTTTGTAGAAGTCATTCCACTCCGTCTACATTAAATGGCCACAATGAGAAGAAAGGCCGTGACTTCTATAAAGACTTTACTGCAATAAATGCAATTTTATTTGACTTTTTCCTTTCTTTCTTTTTCTTGTAAGAGACAGCGGGAAGGCTTGTTCAGCATTTCCTTATTACTCAATAAAATTCAGTAGCACATACCAGGTGTTCCCAGGAGCAGACTGACCATTCGGCCACTCGGGCACTGCCCAAGGGCACCGGGCCACTAGGGGGCCCCATCAGGGTTGCCAGCCTCAGTAAAACCAGGGGCAGTATGTAAAAATATGTGTTTTTTTTTTTTTACATCTGTCTCTGAAATTTCCCTTACCGACATCCTTTTGGTCTAAAAATCCAGAGATTATAGCTGCCCCACCTCTCCATTACCTTCTCAGCCAATAGAAACATGTCTGTGTATACTGTGTGATTGTATACTGTGTGTGTATGTTTATGTCTACTGTGTGGCCCCATAATCTCTGATTGCCCGGGGGCCCCATAATCTCCTATTGCCCAGGGGCCCCATAATCTCCTATTGCCCGGTGGCCCCATAATCTCCTATTGCCCAGAGGCCCCATAATCTCTGATTGCCCGGGGGCCCCATAATCTCTGATTGCCCGGGGGCCCCATAATCTCCTATTGCCTGGGGGCCCCATAATCTCCTATTGCCCGGGGGCCCCATAATCTCCTATTGCCCGGGGGCCCCATAATCTCCTATTGCCCGGGGGCTCCATAATCTCCTATTGCCCGGGGGCCCCATAATCTCCTATTGCCCGGGGGCCCCATAATCTCCTATTGCCCGGGGGCCCCATAATCTCCTATTGTCTGGGGGCCCCATAATCTCCTATTACCCGGGGGCTCCATAATCTCCTATTGCCCAGGGGCCCCATCATCTCCTATTGCCCGGGGGCCCCATCATCTCCTATTGCCCGGGGGCCCCATGAGTTGTCAATCCGCCCCTGGGTGATCCTCCGGTTTGAATTGGTGGACATCCTGCCCTTACACATGGAGCTCCTAGAGGACCTTTCCACAAAATACCCTCAGCCCCCCCCCCATTCGCCCCCTCCACTCTCGGAGTTCCCCCTTGCAATATGTTTTTCTTTATTTTAATTTCCAAGATGTCTTCAGGCCAGTCACATGACACGTTAGGTCCTCTTTGGATCTAGTGGGCGCTCCTCGATGATCTGAACTCACACGGATCTCCCAGGGAATGATGTTGGGAGTCGCTCATCCCAGGAGACTGAGGACAATCTCTGGTGCAATGGGATTACAATGGGGACATCCCCCAAACATAGGCGTGCGCACTGGATGTGTCAGGTGTGCCTGTGCATACCCTAATCACCCTGTGCTGGGCAGAATTCCCCTGCTGCTTGGCTGCAGAGAAAGGGAATGGAGAATGTCTGTCCTTAGTCCCTTTCTCTGTCTCAAAAGTGAGAAATCGGGGGCCTGTTTAGACCCCTAGTATTTAACCAAAGCCCCCCAATGGGGCTCCTAAAAAAAATTGTAAAAAAAAATAATAATAAAAAAATAATTGTAATTTTTTTTTGTAAAAAAATAATAAAATTGTAAAAAAGTAATAATACAAAAAAAATATATAAAAAGTAAACTACTGACTCCAATCTCTGCCCTTTTGACACCGTCTACTGCTCTACCGACACAGTCCATGGCCATATATATACATAATATGAACACATATGAGCTTTGGGCTGCACACTCTAATGCAATAGGCTGCGCACACTAGTGATGGACGAACTTCCGACGGGACGTTTCGTGAACGCGGACCGCGAACGCGGCCGATAGTTCGCGAACCGGAACGTTTGCGGCGGGCCCCCATTGACTTCAATGGGAGGCGAACTTTGCAAACCTACAGGTCAAATTTGCAGCCACAAAATAATTACTAGCTGTGCACACATAGTGCCACCACATGGCCAATGACATAACACATGTATGAGGTGAATCTGGGATCGACAACTACAAGCATTCTTTTTTTATATGTAAAATTCTGACAATTCAGGACTGTGGAGCGCATGAAGGCAATGGAGGAGAGGGAAGGTCAGGGACCAGGGTAGGCAAAGAAGAGGGTGCAGGAGATGATCACCAGCAGCGTGACATACAGTAATGACACCAGCACCGTGATAGAGTGATCTGACACCAGCATCGTGATAGAGAGCACTGACATCAGCAGCGTGACATACAGCACTGACACCAGCACCGTGATATACAGCACTGACACCAGCACCGTGATAGAGAGCACTGACATCAGCAGCGTGACATACAGCAATGACACCAGCACCGTGATAGAGAGCACTGACATCAGCAGCATGACATAAAGCACTGACACCAGCACCGTGATATACAGCACTGACACCTGCACCGTAAGCAGCCCCAGGAGGAAGTCAGCATAGCACAGGGATGGTGGGAGCCCCTCATAATGAGCATAGCACAGGGATGGTGGGAGCCCATCATAATATACACAGCAGAGGTACAGCCCCAGGAGGAAGTCAGCACAGCACAGGGATGGTGGGAGCCCCTCATAATAAGCAGCCCCAGGAGGAAGTCAGCACAGCACAGGGATGGTGGGAGCCCCTCATAATGAGCATAGCACAGGGATGGTGGGAGCCCCTCATAATGAGCATAGCACAGGGATGGTGGGGGCCCCTCATAATATACACAGCAGAGGTACAGCCCCAGGAGGAAATCAGCACAGCACAGGGATGGTGGGAGCCCCTAATAATAAGCAGCCCCAGGAGGAAGTCAGCACAGCACAGGGATGGTGGGAACCCCTCATAATGAGCATAGCACAGGGATGGTGGGAGCCCCTCATAATGAGCATAGCACAGGGGTGGAGGGAGCCCCTCATAATATGCACAGCAGAAGTACAGCCCCAGGAGGAAGTCAGCACAGCACAGGGATGGTGGGAACCCCTCATAATGAGCATAGCACAGGGATGGTGGGAGCCCCTCATAATAAGCAGCCCCAGAAAGAAGTCAGCACAGCACAGGGATGGTGGGAGCCCCTCATAATAAGCAGCCCCAGGAGGAAGTCAGCACAGCACAGGGATGGTGGGAGCCCCTCATAATAAGCAGCCCCAGTAGAAATATGACACCGCTCAACCTCTTCAAACAGGAGGGTACGGGCATATAGTACAGTGTGCTTTTTATGGACAAGGAAGTGAGCCAAATGAAGAAAGAAGGTCTGTGTGCTCAATTGAAAAAATGTTTATAGACATATACATGGTCTACTGGTCACATGTGTTGAATTCCTCCGAGATCCATGCCTCATTCATTTTTAGAAATGTGAGGTAGTTAACACTGTCGTGAGCTAGGCGAGTACGCTTATCGGTCACGATCCCCCCTGCTGCGCTGAACGTCCTTTCGGACAAGACACTGGATGAGGGGCAAGCCATCAGTTCCATTGCAAATTGGGCAAGCTCTGGCCAGAATTCAAGCTTGCCCACCCAGTAGTCCAGGGGTTCATCACTCCTCAGAGCGTCCACATCGGCCGTTAACCCGATGTAGTTGGACACCTGACGGTCTAGGCGTTCCCTAATGCTGGATCCGGATGACACCTGTCGATGTATCGGCTGAAAGAATGACCTCATATCCGAAGTCACCAACACATCTTCAAACCGGCCTCTTCTTGCAGGCGCTGTTGGATTGGTACCCGCAACTCTTTCTCTGGGAGTGGGAATTGCTCCTCTGCCAGCGCACGCAAAAGCAGAATGCAGCATTTCTCGAAGCAAGGCCTGGAAGTGCTGCATTCTGACAGCCCTCTGTGACGGCGGTAACATTTCCGCCATTTTGTGTTTTTACCGGGGGTCTAAGTACGTTGCCACCCAGTACTGGTCCTTGACCCTTATGCTTTTTAACTTCAATAGATTTTTATTGAGTAACAAATAAGTGATATACAGGGTAAAGAAGTAATCATGACAGTAAGTCGTTGACAATATACAGTGCAGTATTGGTACATTCAGTATGCAAACATAACAAAGGGGATACAAACTAAAGAAGAAAAGATAGGTCGGTTACAATACATAGTCTGAAAGGAAAGGGGATCAGTCCCTCGTTCCAGGCACCCCAAATGGGAGCACACTGTGCCCTAGAGCGAGGTACCGCTCCCTCGACCAAAGTATCGATGTTGATGAATTTTTGCAGTTCGTATATGCTATGCTAGTGTTGCTTTAGTAAACTGTTCTATTGAAAAGTACAAGACAGAAACGCACGTGGAATAACCGGAACAGTAATAATAACATAGGAAATAACTTTAGGTATCCTGTTGGCAGTAACAATAGTAGTGCATAGGTTACAAAGTGGGGAAGAAAGGATATATAAAAAAAAAAAAAAAAAAAAAAAAGGGGGGGGGGGGGGAAAGGGGAGGGAATGTACAGGTAATTGATGACCTGAGTAAAATTATTCTCTCATAGATTATCAGAAGTTGTCAGTGAAATAAAGGTTTGGTTCTGTCATACCATTCTAGCCAAGCTTCCCATCTGTGGGTCAGTTTAGACAAGGAACCTTCTGCCGATGCATACATGCGTTCATACATGCCGTGTAAATGTGTTAGTCTTATGACTTCAGTGTGAGATAAATGATCAGGGGATTTCCAGTTACGTACAATAGTCAGTTTTGCTGCCAGGCATATATGGGTGATTATAGTTTGAAGGTCGTGTGGGTATTTATCAATACCAATGTTAAGGAGTGCTAGCTCGGGGGTTGGAGGGGAGGCAATATGTGTGATGTCTGATATGAGGTGAAAGATGTTTGTCCAGAATTGGGTCAATTTAGGGCATTCCCAAAGAACGTGGTATAGGGTACCAGGAAAGCCGCAGAGTCTCCAACAGTTAGGATCCGTGGTAGGACTAAATCTGTGTATTTGTGTAGGGGTAATGTACCACCGAAGGTTACATTTGAGGGAGAGATCCCAAAGGTTAGCTGACTTAGTTGCTGCAAAAGTGGCGCGTAATGCGCTGTGCCATTGGTGTGTAGAGTACGTGGACTTAAGATCCCTTTCCCAAATTAGCATAGGGGGTAATTTCTCAAAGCTATTTTTATCATCCAGAAGAGCGTAAAAGAGAGAGATACCCTTAGTCGAAGTGGATTTTTTGGAGAGGTAGTGCCAAGCCACTGTCGGTATGGAACGTTGGAGGGAGGGAGTATTTAGGAGACAATGTGATATCTGGACGTATTTAAAGTAATCCGTGAGTGGCAATGAGAATTTCTCCTGTAAGGAGGTGAAGGGGAGTATATACCCGTTAGCAGTGTCATATAAGTCTGAGATGTGGGATATACCTTTGTCACGCCAAGCGGAAGTCTGTAAGTCCGCTATCAGTAAGTTTAGCGTCTCTATGGGGAGAGGAATTTCGCAGGTAGGAGCTGTGGTAGGTAAATGGTCAAATAGATAATTAAAGGCTGCCAAAGATGCCTTAATGGTTGGGGAGAGACGGTGATCTGTTTTCCTAATTTTTGGTGCGGATAAAAGCCAAGTTCGTAAGTTTTTGCCTAAGATTTGGGAAGCTTCCATATTGCTCCAGTGATTATCAGGGTCAGAGATAAACCAAGCTTTGAGTTGAGCCAAGATTGCCGCGTAATAGTAGTGTTTAATATCTATGTATCCCATGCCACCTATTTTTCTGTTTTTTGTAAGAAGATGTCGTGCTATTCGAGATTTTTTATCCTGCCAAACGAATTTACGGAGCAAGGATTGTATTTGTGAGAAAAAGGAGGATGGTAAAGGTATGGGGAGAGCTCGGAATAGATAGAGCAGCTGGGGGAGTTTGAGCATCTTAAATGCCGCGAGTCTGCCTGATGCGGAAAGGGTGAGTTTAGAAATGTTGGCTAGGTCTACGGGAAGTTTAGCTAAGAACGGAACGAAATTTGCTTTGTATAAGGCAGCAGGGGTGGATGTAAGATTAGTACCCAGGTAAGTGAGGGAATGTGAAGACCATGCGTATTGATAGCTGTTGCGCAATTGTTGTTGGGTTGATTGAGGCAAGGCTAGAGGTAGTATGAAAGATTTGGTTACATTTACCTTATAGTAAGATACACGACTGAAATCATCTAATAAATTTTGCACCGAAGCCAGGGAAGAGGAAGGATTAGTCAACGTGAAAATCACGTCATCAGCAAAGAGGCTGATTTTGTGTTCTTTATCTCCAATCGAAACACCTGATATAAGTGTGTGGGATCGCACTTTAGCCGCAAGGGGTTCAATTAACAAATCAAAAATTAGTGGTGAGAGGGGGCAACCTTGACGGGTGCCATTGGATATATTAAACTCAGTGGACAACATGGATGAGCAGTAGACTTGTGCTGATGGAGTAGAGTATAAGGCCAAAATAGCCATCAATATATGACCCTGAAAACCAAATTTTTCCAAGGTTTGTTTTAGATATTGCCAGTGGACCCGATCGAATGCCTTCTCCGCATCCAAAGATAGAAGCAGAGAAGGCATCCGATGGGCCACCGCATGATGAATTATGTTGACCATTCGCCGGGTTGCGTCAGATGTCTGGCGACCTTTAATAAATCCTGATTGGTCAGGGTGAATCAATTGTGGCATCATATCAGATAATCTGTTAGCTATTACTTTAGCAAATAGTTTTACATCATTATTTAGTAGGGAGATAGGTCGGAAGTTTTGTGTTGAGGTGGGCTCCTTCCCTGGCTTTGGAATTGTTATGATTAAAGCTTTCAGCATTTCATGTGGAAAAGAGGCCGAGGAGGCAGCTGAATTGAACACTGGAGTAATGTGTTTGGTAAGTATATGATGAAATTGTTTAAAGTATTCTCCTACAAAGCCATCAGGCCCGGGTGCTTTGTTGTTAGGTAAGGATTGGATGGCATGAGTAATTTCTGCTAACGTGAAGGGTGCATTTAGTTCGTCTAGTTGGAGGGGAGATAGGCTGGGCAGACAAATTGTATCTAGAAATGCTTGGATTTGCAAGGATGTTGGTTGGGGTTGATCTTGGTTATCTTTCAAGTTATAGAGAGCACTATAATAGGTGCTAAAGGCGTTTGCGATGGCTTGCGGATCAGTCAGCTTAACATTAGTATGTGGATGATGGACGTAAGGGATACGGGATTTAACGGAGTAACCCTTAACTTGATGGGAGAGCAGTTTACCTGGTTTATTACTTTCAGCATAAAATTTCATTTTTAAACGTTTTTGGTGTTTGTCATGGATTTCAATCAATAGAGCTCTTAATTCTAATCTGAGGGCAATGAGTTTCGATTTAAGTGCTGGTGTAGGAGTTTGCTTATTAAGGAGATCAGTAGATTGTATGTCTGTCAATAGGGTGTTCAGTCGCTGCCTCCTTTGCCTCCTATCTCTGGCCCCTAATTGAATAAAAAGACCGCGCATATACGCTTTATGCGCTAACCATAGAACATGAGGGTCAGTCACTGAGCCCATGTTTTGTTCAAAGAACGACATTAGATTGTCCTGTAAAACTTGTGCATATTGTGGAGATTGCAGTATTCTGGTGTTCAATCTCCATTAATAGGTCGGATTGCATTTAGTGGTATCCTCAATGGTCAAGCTTACAGGGGAGTGGTCAGACCAGGAGGTCAGATGTATATTGGAAGCAGATATTTTCTGCAGAGTCCATTGATCCGTGAGAAAAAGGTCAATACGTGAATAAGAGTTGTGACATGGAGAAAAAAATGTGAAATCCTTTTCATCTGCGTGGGTACACCGCCATACATCATAAAGTTCCAGCTCATGTAGAAGCGAGTTTAATTCTGGACGTCTCCTTATGGTATGAGATGATGTATCTAAGATTGGGTCAGGGGTGCAGTTGAAGTCACCACACCATACGATGGTGCCATGTTGGATTGCTTTAACTTTGTTATGCAGCTTTCGAAGAAACCGAGATTGGTGGGTATTGGGGACATATACATTGACTATAGTATAGGGGGCATCATTAATGTGACATTTCAGAATAATATACCGTCCTCCTGAGTCTAGAAAACATTGGTCTTGTTGGAAAGTCAAAGAGTTGCTAATGGCTATAAGCACTCCCTTCTTTTTTTGATCCGCGTTAGCTGTGTAGATGGTATTAAAGTTTCTATTGGTGCAGGAGGGAGGGTTGCTGGCTAGGAAGTGTGTCTCTTGTGCACACAGTATGTCGCACTTGGTTTGTTTAGCTAGAGCCCATAAAGAGGCTCTTTTAGCGGGATGGTTCAGACCCTTAGCATTAATCGTAACAATAGTTATGGTCATGGTAAGAACTTGAGAGACAGCTGTTGTGAATGAAAATATCTTCGCTTACTTCAGAGATGAGGATGATGGTTGCTTCGTTCACAAGGATTTGGTCTAGATGTGTCGTTAGGAAAGGAGTGCTTATTGATTGTCGTGTGTGATTCCGAAGAGGGTTGCAGAGGCAGTCTTTTGGATGAGAAATCAGCAGTAGATCTTGAGTACCTGTAGAAGACGAGGGAGAAGGGAGAAAAGGGGGAAAAAAAAAGAAAAAAAAGGGAAAAAAGAAACAAGACAGAGGTGCTCCCCAGGAAGCGGTTACTAGTCCAACAGGGGGATAGTGATGTGTGGAGTGGAAAAGGTGAAACTGGAACAAAAACAGTTCTCAGGGTACTGGAACGACACACCAGTGTCTGAAAAAGGGACCCTGGAGGGGGGTAACAGTCTAATGCGACCGAGTGTGATCAGGAGTCACATCCAGACGGCCAAATGATATATTGTACCTCAGCCATTTAATTAGGTAGTCTCTGTGGAAGAGGTTGGGTTATCATGGAACCTGTGGTGCTTTGATCCATAGGTATCAGATCATTATTGGATGGGATAATGGCCCACTCTTGCAATAGACGCAGTCCTTGTTCGACTGAGGAGACCACATGCTTTGAGCCAGCATGGTGAATGGATATTTTGGCAGGAGCAATCCATTGATATTGGATTTGGTTGTTACGTAAGGTTTTAGTAATGTTGTTCAGTTGTCTACGTCTGCTCAGGGTATGCTGGGAGAGGTCAGCGAAAATTTGTAGGTGAGTATAGGGTTCAGGTAGCGTTGGCATAGCCCTCACTTTTTGCATAAATTGCTCTTTAATATGAAAAAAAATGCACTCTGAGAATAACATCTCTGGGAGTGGCGTCAGGCAAAAATGCAGGTTTTGGTAATCTGTGAATACGGTCCACAAGCAGTTCCATATTCTTTGCTTCTGGAAGTACTGATTTAATTAGGCCTTTCGCAAATGCAGGAAGTTCAGTAGTTTGCACTGATTCCGGGACCCCTCGAATTTTAAAATTATTACGTCGGGCTCTGTCCTCCAAATTTGCCAATTTGTCAGTTAGCCATTTTGTTTCCTGGGCCTGTGTTTCTTGTGAGTCTATTATGTCGTTTATGGTGGCAGTCATGGCGTCCACATTAGATTCTAAATGAGTGACTCTTTTGTCCATTACTTTCATGTTAGTGCCTAATCCCTGCATGACTGACAGTATGTCTGATTGCAGGGAGCTGCAGAGGGACATGAGCATTTCCTTTAGGGTAGTATCCATAACAGCTTGGCCTATAGTGGGAAAGGATGCAATGGCATCCATTTGAGGGCTCTGTGTGGGTAAGCCACAGGACAGGCCTGTACAATTTTCTCCCTTCTGTTGTGCTTCTGAGGCATCCATCCTCATTTTGCTTTTAGCAGGGCTTTGTGAGGTAGGAGATCCGGGCGGAGATAATAAAGGGTTCCCTGAGGTACAGGGACTTACCCGTGCTGCGTCCGTAACGGAGCGGTCATCTCTGCCATGAAGAAGGCTGGATTGCTCTGCTGATGTGTCTTTCCCGTCCGCCGTGGCGCCATCTTGGCTTCGCCGCGCGGACGGCTGATACATGAAGGCTGTCAGCTTGCGGGGAAGCCTGGTCTCCTTACGCTTCAGCGACATGCTCCTTAGGCTCTGCGGGAGTGTACGCTGCCGAACAAGGCTGTTGTAAAGGCTGGGGTTCGCTGGTAGTAGCTGTTTGCCGCCGTGGATGTGGAGAGCTGTGAGCTCAAGCGGCCATTTCAGTCACGCGCCGGCCACGCCCCCGACCCTTATGCTTTTTATACGGGGGTCCCTATTAAAACACTGGAGCATGAACGCCCCCATTTGCACTAAACTGGAAGCGGTGTGGTGGCCTGGCTCCTGCTCGTCATCCAGGATAATGTCGTCCTCTTCATTCTCCTTTCCCCATCCACGCACAACAATAGGGATCCCAGAAAGGTTTAAAGCATGCTCTTCTTGCTCCTTCTCATCCGCCCCGGCACCATCCTCCTCTGACTCCTCTTCAGACTCCTGTTGTTGACTTGTCTCAGATAGAGTAGCCCCCCCTGGGAATTCATCCAGCATTGCGACTTCCTCATCTTCCCGCTCCTGCTCCTCCACAGCTTGATCAATGACACGACGCAATGCATGCTCCATAAAGAAGGCATAAGGTACCATGTCACTGATGGCGCCATGGCTGCGACTGACCAGTTTGGTGATCTCCTCAAATGGGCGCAGAAGTCTGCATGCGTAGCCACTGGCACGGTGAAAAAAAAAACAGCTCCCCAGAACCTGTTCTGCCGCAGAGTTCATACAGGTAGACGTTAACTGCACGTTTCTGCTGGAGCAGCCTTTCAAGCATATAGAAGGTTGAGTTCCATCGCGTCGGGCAATCGCAAATAAGATGTCTGACCGGCAGATTGTGTCGCCGCTGAATGTCAGCAAGGCGAGCCATGGCCGTGTAAGATCTTCTGAAATGGGCCGAGATTTTCCTTGCCTGCCGCAAGATGTCCCGGACCCCAGGGTATTTGACAAGGAATCGCTGCACGACCAAGTTTAAGACATGTGCCATGCATGGCACGTGCGTAATTTTGCCCTGTTTCAATGCGCTAAGCAGATTGGCACCGTTGTCACACACCACTTTACCAACTGTCAAATTGAGCGGTGTTAGCCACTGATCTGCCTGTGAACACAAAGCTGAAAGGAGTGCCGGGCCAGTGTGGCTCTTGGCTTCCAGGCACAACAGACGCAGCACGGCATGGCAATGTCTCACCTGGCATGTCGAATAGGTTCTGGGGAGCTTGGGCGGCGCAGCGAAAGAGACGCTAGCAGCGGAAAAGTAGGAGTCAGCCGAGGAGGAGAGGAAGGAGGATGGAGGAGGAGGAGAAGAAGAGCATGCAATCCGTGGCGGTAAAACCAAATATACACGGGCGCCATGGGTTACATGCTTGACGGCCGTCAGAAGGTTCACCCAGTAGGCAGTAAAAGTTATATACCTTCCCTGCCCGTGTTTGCTAGACCACGTGTCTGTAGCCAGATGTATCTTGGCACCGACACTGTGTGCCAGAGATACATTCACTTGCCGCTGAACATGGCCATATAGCTCTGGGATGCCCTTCTCTGAGAAATACTTCCTTCCTGGGACCTTCCATTGTGGTGTTCCAATGGGCAAAAATTTGCGAAAGGCTTCCTAGTCCACCAGTTTATATGGCAGTAGTTGGCGGGCTATGAGTTCTGACAAGCCAGCCGTCAACCGTTGGGCAAGAGGGTTATCCGGCGTTATCATTTTTTTACGCTCGAACATTAGGCCCACGGAAGCCTGCCTTTTTGCAAAAAAACGTGAGCTTGGCGTGATGGAAGGTGGAGTGGAGGACAATTGTGAGGAGAGAGGAGAAGGAGAAGTAGAAGACGAGGCTGGACGGTGAGAGCCTGGAGTGTGGCTTTGTGTGTTCCGTTGCTCCCACTGGGCTCGGTGATGGCTGCTCTTTTGCCTTCTTAAGGCGGTCGTCCCTAGGTGAGTGTTGGGCTTACCGCGACTAATGCAATGACTGCAAAGATTGCAGATGGCAACGCTATTGTCAGCAGCGGACACTTTAAAAAAGCGCACACTGCGGAGCCATGTGCCGGTGTTCTGGGAGCGCCAGATGTGACCGTACACGGTCGATGACTCGCTCCTGATACATTTGCAGTCTGCTTTGTCCCTCCTGTGCAGTGTAAGTTATTCCTGCTTCTCCTCCCTATCTGCTGTTCCATATCTCCCTCTGAACTCCCCTCCTCTTCCTCTCTTGTGGGCACCCATGTGACATCACTAGACACGTCATCATCGACGTCACCTTCCCCACCGCTATAAGTAGAGATCTCGGAGTAGGCAGCAACACCGGGGACCAAACTCCTCCTTGGGCTGATCTGGGTACTGTCGTCAGACTGCTGAGTAGTGGTTGTTGCTACCTCCTCTTCCTGATCCAATACCAAGAGTGGCTGCGCATCAGAAATGTCTTGATATGGATCGGAAAATAATTCCTGTGACTCAAGCGGAAGGTATGTGGTGGTGGTGGTGGTGTTGTTGGTGGTAGTGCCTTTGGGGTGCACATAGCAGAGAGTAAAGAAGAGGGTGCAGATTGAGAGGATGAGGAGGGTGCAGAAGAGTAAGGCTGAGTGAGCCACTCAACCAAGTCTGGTGCATCCTTTAAAGTAATTGAACGCACCTTCTGCAACTTCCCACTTTGGCTCAAGCCTGTTGCTCCTGCCTTACCCCTACCACCCCTGCGGAAGGGCCTGCCTCTTCCTCTGCCTGTCATTTTTTAAATGACCCTGTGACAAAACTCTCAGTCCCTATACTGATAAAGGACTGCTGCAGTATAGGGCAGCGGTCAGCAGTAGTGCACCTCAACCCTATGTATTGTGGACCTATACCAGTCCTTAAGGAATAGCAGACTGTACCTCACTCAACCCTATGTACTGTAGTACCCTATACCTTACCAGTCCTTATAAGGACCTTTGTGGAACAAGTAGGTTGTGAATGATTAGCAGACTGTACCTCAGTCCCTATACTGATAAAGGACTACTGCAGCAGAAGGGCAGCAGTCAAGTATAATATTCTTCGGCTCCATCGGACTGTTTCCATCGGAATATCCGACGGACCAAGTTTTCCAGCTGGGCTATAAAATTTTCCGACAAAATGGTCCAATCGGACTTTGTCCGATCGTGTGTAGAGAATTCCAATCGGACAAAGTGCCACGCATGCTCAGATCAAATTCCTACACCAAAGCTATTGGCTACTAGCCTGAACGTAGTCCTGTCCTAACGAAATAACATCATCACAACTTTGTCCGACTGTGTGTATGCAACAGTTTCAGACAAAATCCGTCGGACAAAATCCGACGGATTTGGTTGTCGGGATGTCCGACCGCGTGTAGAAGTGCTTATAGCTGCAAAGGGAGGGCCAACTCAATATTGAACCCTCCGGACTAAGACTGGGATGCCATTAACCCCCCTGACGGTATTCCCGAGTCTGGCTCAGGGTGGAATTTTTATACCAAAAGCGGTATCCCCGAGCCAGAATCGGGACTGCATCGCTGGATCCAGGAGGAGGTTTACTTACCTTCTCCCTCGGATCCAGCATTGTCTCCCGCTGTACGAGCGAGCCGTGTCTCGCTCGATCTATCACGGACTCGATCTCCGTTCCCTGCGAGCGTTGCGACGCACGGGGACGGAGATCGGCGCCAAATTCAAAAAGTGAAACACACACATTACATACAGTATAATGTAATCTTACAGATTACATTGCTGTATGTAAATATTTCACCTCCCCTTTGTCCCTAGTGGTCTGCCCAGTGTCCTGCATGCAGTTTTATATAATAAAACTGTTCTTTCTGCCTGGAAACTGGAGATTGTCCATAGCAACCAAACTGTCACTTTACATCAAAAATGGTTTTAGACCATCTAGAAAACAGCGATAATAAATTGGAATCACTCGCAGAATTGAGCGATAGCGATTTGTGGGGAGATCCGTCATCAAATACTGAAAAGTAATGACAGCGACAATTCTGCAACTGAGCAAATTTCAGTGTTTTTGATTTGCTTACATTATTGAATAATTTTTATTATTGTTATATTATTATTTGGTACAATTATTTATAGTTATTTATTATATTATAATTTATTATTTCATTTTTCAAACTTTATCATACCCGGGATGCTTGCTAGACTCTGGTTTGGACAGATTTAAGAGAGTTATTCCTCAGAATTACAGGACTACAATATAAAACGTCAAATTTTCATGCAAAATAATGGTACCGCTTTTAGCACCTAAAATCCGAAATAATCGTACCGCCAGGGAGGTTAAAGTTCATGTGCGTGTAAAGGCAGGTGTTCCAGGCATGTACTGGCCATAGGGACTATAGGGAGTTTCCCGGTGGGCCGATGGCTCAGTGGGCCGGTTCCAGTGACAGCCAGTGGCATCGCTGGGGGGGACTTTTGGGGCTATAGCCCCGAATCTAGGGCCCATAGCCCTGAGTTGGTCCAGGAGTCCCCAACCACAGGGTCCCAGCCCACTACCCGCCCTCTTTCTGGTGACCCTGATGTAAGGAGGGCTATCTGGGGACCCTGATGTAAGAGAGAGGCTCTCTGTGGACCCGGATGTAGGGGGGGGCTCTGCGGGGACCTGGATGTAAGGGGTTGGCTCTCTAGGGACCCTGATGTAAGGCGGATGATCTCTGGGGACTCCGATGTAAGAGGGGCTCTCTGGGGACCCTGATGTAAGGGGAAGGCTATATGGGGACCGTGATGTAAGGGGAGGCTCTCTGGGGACCCTGATGTAAGTGGGGGGCTCTCTGGGGACCCAGATGTAAGGAGGGGCCCTCTGGGGACCCTGATGTAAGGGGAAGGCTATATGGAGACCCTGATGTAAGGGAAGGCTCTCTGTGGACCCTGATGTAAGTGGGGGGCTCTCTGGGGACCCAGATATAAGGAAGGGCCCTCTGGGGACCCTGATGTAAGGGGGGCTCTCTTGGGGCTTTTTTGCCCAATTGCGTACAGTTTATATACTGTTTTTTGCGTGTTTGCAAAATTAAAGTGGGCCGGTCTGGATGAAGTCCAGGGCCAAATTTTTGTCCCAAACCAGCCCTGAGGTGTTCCAATACTTTTGGTAAAAAAGTGTATTTAAGTCTCTCTGGTCTCATTCAATAATAGACTGCACTATAGTTTGACATATGTAACATGAAGATCCACCAGAGAAGACCATTCATTACATTGTTGCCAACATCCCAGTACTGCATAGAAATACAAATGACCTCCAAATAAATGTCTTTAAAGGCAGCTGACAACCGACTAGTAAAGGTTCAATAAAAATATGAATTTTATTACAACATTTAAAATATATAAATTATCTGAGAGGATCCATTATGGAGACAAAACTCCATTTATTGTTGCCAAATATCCCAAATATATTGTATGTGGAAAATGAGTCCCCCCCTTCCCCCCGGTACTAAGGGACATTAAGGGTGAACTTTTAAAGACTCCGTATTTTCAAAACATAGAAAAATGTATTATTTCATAAAAACAGTGTAACGATCAAAGATAACAGCCATACACAGGGCCGTAGGAGAAGTGCTCTTTTCTTATATACGATATATGGATATTATGTATCACTTTGTGTATAGTTGTTATCATTAACTGTTACACTGTTTTTATGAAATAATACATTTTTCAACGTTTTGAAAATACTGTGTCTCATTTTCCACATACATTTAAAATATATAGCAACAATCCAGCGTTTTAACCGCTTCAGCCCCGGGAAGAATTTACCCCCCTTCCTGACCAGAGCACTTTTTTGCGATTCGGCACTGCGTCGCTTTAACTGACAATTGCGCGGTCGTGCGACGTGGCTCCCAAACAAAATCGGCATCCTTTTTTTCCCCACAAATAGAGCTTTACTTTGGTGGTATTTGATCACCTCTGCGTTTTTTTTTTTTTTTGCGCTATAAACAAAAAAAGAGCGACAATTTTGAAAAAAAAAAAAAAACGCATTCTTTTTTACTTTTTTGCTATAATAAATATCCACAAAAAAATATATAAACATTTTTTTCCCCTCAGTTTAGGCCGATACGTATTCTTCTACAGATTTTTGGTAAAAATACGCGATTATTGATTGGTTTGCGCAAGTAATAGTGTTTACAAAAATAGGGGATATATTTATGGCATTTTTATTAATATTTTTTTTTACTAGTAATGGCGGCGATCAGCGATTTTTATTGTGACTGCGACATTACGGCGGACACATCGGACATTTTTGACACATTTTTGAGACCATTGTCATTTATCCAGCGATCAGTTCTATACAAATGCACTGATTCCTGTGTAAATGACACTGGCAGTGAAGGGGTTAACCACTAGGGGGCAGTTAAGGGGTTAAGTGTGTCCTGGAGGGTGTTTCTAACTGTGGGGGGGCGTGGCTACGTGTGATATGTCACTGATCTCTGCTCCCGATCACAGGGAGCATTGATCAGTGTCAGTGTCACTAGGCAGAACGAGAAGATGCTTGTTTACATTAGAATCGCCCTGTTCTTCCTCCCCGTGAGACGATCGCGGGGATCCCCGCAGCGATCGAGTCCCGTGATCCGACTCACAGACGTCCCAGCCGGCGCGCACGTGATGGCACAGAGGCAAATTTAAAGGGACGTACCTGTACGTCCATTTGCCTGTCCGTGTCATTCTGCCGACTTACATCTGCGTGCGCCGGTCGGGAAGTGGTTAAAAGTGTTAGGAGGTCACGGCTGAGTACTTATTTTACAGATATGTGCAAAATGTAAAAGTACCTCCTCTTCCTGCCGACGCGTTTCAGGAAGAATTCATTCCTTTCATCAGGGGTAATGTAGAAGAAGAGAGATGACCGAATTGTTTCTATAATAGAGAACAACATTCATCAAAATTCAATACATCATATTGACATCGATTCTGTTACTGGTTGTAGCGAAAGTCACATGCCATCAACAATGAGCAATATCTCATGCAGCTGTTAGAATATAAAAAACAAAGTGCACTCTTGCCACCAGGTAGAGATTATTTGCATGCCCCTAGGAGTGGGGCCCTGGGAGACTCATGCCAAGATCCCCCAATAAGGGGTCAATCACATCGGGAACCCTTTCACACTGGGGGCCTTTTTCTTGCACTTTAGTGCTGTAAAGTCTCTGAAAAAAGCCTCATCTGCAATCCCAGTGTGAAAGCCCGAGTGCCTGGGGCGATGTACTTTCTGGGCATCAAAAATAAGTCCTGCAAGCAGCATTGTTGAGGCTCTTTAGGAGCGGTGTATACTCCTAAAGCGCCCCTGCCCATTGAAGTCAACGGGCAGCACCTATCACGTCATCACTTATCTTGCCGAAGGATCCCGATCTGAGACGACCACCGCCAGCGCCATCTTAACACAGGAAGTCTTGTATGAGCTTGCCTTCCAGCCTTTCCTTCTTCTTCTCACCGGCAACTCCCCCGCTCAACTCTGCATTGGTCAGCCTCTTGCTTCCGAACTCTGCTACCTGGAGGTGCTTCCTTTGAGATCATGACAATGGGCAGCACTTTTAACCCTTTATTTGGCTGCTAGCGAGGACTAAAAGTGGCCCCACTGGTGCCCAAAAAGTGCCGCAAAAAATGATAGCAGTGCAGCCATTGGCTCCCGCTGCTGTCAATCAAATCCAATGATGTGGGCGCTGGGGGGGGGGGGGTGCGAGTTCTTCTCCTAGTGCAGTGATGGTGAACCTTGGCACCCCAGATGTATTGGAACTACATTTCCCATGATGCTCAACTACGCTGCAGAGTGCCAGTGCATCATGGGAAATGTAGTTCCAAAACATCTGGAGTGCCGAGGTTCGCCATCGCTGTCCTAGGGGATTATCTGAGGCAGTTAGGAGCTAGCAGCACCGCCGGGGGACCCCAGAAGTCGAGAATCGGGGCCACTCTGTGCAAAACTACCTGCACAGTGGAGGTAAGTGTGACATGTTTGTTATTTAAAAAATAAACCTTAGCTTTACAATCACTTTAAAGCCCCGTACACACGAGCGGACTTTTCAACATCCAAAGTCCGACGGAATGATTCCGTCAGACTATTCGATCGTGTGTGGGCTGCAATGGACTTTTGATTCGCAAAAGTCTGACAGACTTTAGAAAATGGAACATGCTTCAAATTTTTCCAACGGAACTCTGCCGGACCCAGTTTCTACCGAAAAATTCGCTCGTGTGTGTGCTATTCCGAAGGACTAAAACCGACGCTAGTGCAGCTATTGGCTACTGGCTATGAACTTCCTTATTCGAGTCCAGTCGTACGTCATCACGTTCGAATCCGTGTTTGGTGTGATTGTGTGTGGCCAAGTCCGCTCAGTCGAAAAGTCCGTCAGAACTCCGTCGGAACTCCGGCAGAACTCAGGCAGAACTCCTTCGGAAGTCTGTCGGACATAAGTCCTCTCGTGTGTACGGGGCTTAAGATGTCTCAGAATTTGCATTATGATGGAAGCGTAGCCCCTTGACATTATATGAGATTACCTTTAAGTGATCCCCAGCATCTGAAGGAGCCATGGCTGTTGTAGTAGATAGAAGTGAGATTAGGCGGGGGCAGAACCACGTCAGACATTGCCCTGTTGGATCAGGTATCACTGTGGCTTTGGTAGAATCCTAAAAAGCTATGAGAAAGAATAAAGCAATCAAACAAATACATGAAACAACCGGAAACTGGAGAACAAACCTCCAAAAACATCGGAAGTACTTCACTTTTTTCCCCATTGAGTACACATTGAGGACACCGCCCCTCCCCCCCCCCAGCCCCCAGAGAGTGCTTCCTCTGTAACCACAGATATAAAACAGCTCCAAGGGGAGGGGGTGCAAAAGAAGATAGGGGAGGGGAAGGGGAGATAAGTAAAGGAGGGGGAAAAAGGGGAGGGTAAAGGAGAAGGAGAGGGAGGAGGGGACAGGGAAAGGAGAGGAGAGGGGGAACCAGTATCAGAGCAACGACAACAAGCCAGTGAGCCCAATGCTTCCACAGAAGCCCACTTCTGTGCTTCTGGGAGTCCTATGATACGCAGATTATTTCTCTAGACCTTTAAGGACCACTTGATCCATGGCTTTGGTGACCATGAGGAGGGTTACCACTGCCTGGGCATTACCAGGTGGGGAGGCTGGGTTCACCTGTGGCATTGCAGTGGGGGCTTGAAGGAGCGTATGTCCTTCTGCAGCACACGATTCAGCAGAGGGAGTGAGCTCCATATTAGCTGCAGCATGTGCTATGTCCCTTGACTAGTAATGGCCGAACTGTTCGCCCGACGGTCGTTTCATGGCGAATTTCGCGTTTTTTCGCTATTTGCCCAATCGGCGGACTATTGCCACTGTTCGCCCGGTGGACATATGTGTTTACAGTGTAAAAAAACTTTGATCCATGATGACACATCCATCATGGGGTACAGGACAGCCAATTGAGACATTTCATCACATGGACAATTGGACATTCCCCCTACCTTATAAATAGACCTGATCCGGCGGCCATTTTACATTCTGTCTTTTGTCAGTGTAGGGAGAGGTTGCTGTGTGGAGCAGGGAGAGATTGCAGTGACCCAAATCTCTAGCTATTAGGTCCACAAAAGTCCTTTTAAGGACTGGTATGGTATAGGTGTAGTACAGGATATAGGGTTGTACACGTATAATATACTTTCTTCCAAATATAGAAAGAATATTATACTTGACTGCTGCCCTATTCTGCAGCAGTCCTTTATCAGTGTAGGGACTGAGGTACAGTCTGCACATCACTAGTAGAGATGAGCTTCGTGTTCGAGTCGAACGTATGTTCAACTCGAACATTGGCTGTTCGTCCGTTCGGCGAAATCCGAACACTTGGTCCGTTGGCGTCAAAATTTGCGTGGCGCTCACGGCCCACAATGCACTGCGATGGCGCAGTGCATTGCTGGCTCATGATTGGCCAAGCATGCACTGTGACCTCGCATGCTTGGCCAATCGCAGCGCCAGCAGCGAGGAGAGCCATGATTGGCCACAGGCAGGATGCCTGTGGCCAATCATAGCTCAGGCTGTGTAGTGCACGCCCCACACTATATAAGGCCGCCATTGAGGCGGCCTCGTATAGTATGTTGGCATCTGAAGCAGTGGGTGTTCTGTGTACCTTCAACACAGTACACACCGATCGTTTTTGGCTGATTTCCTATCTTGCTGTTGTGTAGTGGTTATTGTCTGTGCCCTGACCGCAGTATACACCACTATATTCACCTCACCTATATAGCTAGTGATCTATCTTTAATAATAGAGCTTGCAGTCAGTAGTGTTAGGAGATAGTGCGTGCTGTCTGCGTGCTCTGTACCCAGTACATACCGCTATATCCACCTACATAGCTGTTCTCTATTTGAGCCCAATTGCCATCTGCAGGAGTTATTGGAAGTTGTGTGTGCCTCCAGCACAGCACAGTATACATCTGTATATACCCCTTTATCTCTGCTGTTTTATAAAAAAGGCATCTGCAGGAGTTAGTGGGTGTTCCTCCAGCACAATATAAACTACCCAACTGCTGTTTTACCCAACTCCCTTCAGGCCATTACCATGTCTGGAAGGCCAGCAAGGAGAGGCAGACAGGCGCGAGCCGATAAAAGAGGGCAAGCAGGCTCTGTGTCTAGAGACAACAGTGCTGGTCGTGGACGCGGTGCATTGTCATCAGCACGTGGCCATGGGACATGCTTGTCCTTCTTTTCGGCAGCTGGACATGTTGAACCGCAACATGCCAACGACTTGGTAGAGTGGATGACCAAGCCCTCTTCATCCTCCTCATCCTCTCTCACCCAGTCTCAGGGTAGTAGCAAAGCAGCTGCCAACGCATCGTCTTCCCTCCTCTCAATGTCATCATCAGTGACTCCTTCCCTAGACCCACCACGTCCTCCTGAGGAGTCTCCTGAACTCTTTGAGCACAGTGTTGGGTACATGCTCCAGGAGGATGCCCAGTGTTTGGTGGGCTCTGATGATGACACTCAGCTAGAGGAAGGCAGTAGCGTGAGCGCAGAGAGAGAGGATGCTCAAGAAGGACAGCAATCTGGCAGTCATGTTCCACAAGCTGCAGCATACTGCCAGGTTTGCTACAGCGATGAAGAGGGAGGGGATGATGAGGGCACTGACTCCACGTGGGTGCCTGGAAGGAGGGAGGAGGAGGAGGAGGAGGAGGAGGCACATGTCCAATGAGGCAGGATGCCCTCCGGGGGCCAGCTTAGGGGCTGCACAACGACTGAATCACACCGCAGAGCTCCGCCTGTGCAGGGCGCTGCCTCTGCGCGTTATTCTAAAAGTTCTTTGGTGTGGGCCTTTTTGAGACGAGTGCATCAGATCGCACCGCTGCTATTTGCAACATATGTCTCAAGCGTATCTCACGTGGCCAAAACATCAGCCGCTTGGGCACCACATGCTTGACCAGACATATGTTGACCTGCCATGCAGCTCGTTGGCAAGCGTACCTCAAAGACCCACACCAAAGAACAAAGCGGACCTCTCCTTGCTCCTCATCAGCAGGCATCTCCAACCCCACTAGACCTTCAGTCCTCTCTGAAACCTGCTCTGAGAGGAATGAAGGTGTAGAATTAGGTGTGTCACAGCCAAGTGCTCCTGGGAACTCTGCTAGTGGTACACCCACGTCCGATTATAGCAGGCAAATGTCCCTGCCCCAGCTGCTGGACCGGCGGAAGAAGTTTACTCCCAGCCATCCACATGCCCAGCGGTTGAATGCTAGCTTGGCTAAATTGCTAGCACTTCAACTGCTGCCTTTTCAGTTGGTAGACTCGGCCCCCTTCCGTGAGTTTGTACAATGTGCGGTTCCTCAGTGGCAGGTCCCCAAACGCCACTTTTTCTCACGAAAGGCGATTCCGGCTCTCTACCGGCATGTGGAAGGCAATGTCCTTGCCTCGCTGGACAGGGCGGTCAGCGGTAAGGTGCATATTACCGCTGACTCATGGTCCAGCAGGCATGGACAGGGACGTTACCTGTCTTTCACGGCCCATTGGGTCACTCTTCTGGCTGCTGGGAAGGATGCAGGACAAGGTGCAGTAGTGTTGGAGGTTGTTCCGCCACCACGCCTCCAAAATGCTACTATTGGTTGTGACACACCTCTCTCCTCCACCCCCTCCTCTTCTTCTTCCTCCATGGCCTCTTCCAGTGCTCTGTCCTCAGAACCAGCGGTGCTCCGTAGGCGTTCCAGGGGCTACGCAAGTACGCAGGCAAAACGATGCCATGCCGTGCTTGCTCTGGTTTGTTTGGGGGACAGGAGCCACACTGGGGCGGATGTTTTGTCAGCTCTGCAGGGGCAGGCCAAGAGGTGGTTGACGCCACGCCAGCTTAAGCCAGGAATGGTGGTTTGCAACAATGGCACCAACCTCCTCTCCGCCCTCTGACAGGGACAACTGACCCATGTGTCCTGTGTAGCTCACGTCCTTAACCTGGTGGTGCAGCGGTTCTTAGACAGGTACTCGGGCTTACAGGATGTCCTGAAGCAGGCCATGAAAGTCTGTGTGCATTTCCGCTGATCATTTAATGCCTGTGCTCGGCTGGCTGAGCTCCAAAAGGAGTTGAACCTGCCCAAGAACCGCCTTATATGTGACATGCCCACCAGATGGAACTCAACATTGGCCATGCTGCAGCGGCTGCACACACAGCAGAGGGCCATCAATGAGTACCTGTGTGACTACGGCACCAGGACAGAGTCAGGGGAGCTTGGTTTTTTCTCACCACTCCAGTGGGGCATGATCAGGGATGCATGCATTGTCCTGTCACCGTTTGAGGAGGCCACAAGGATGGTGAGCAGTGACAGTGCATGCATCAGTGACACTGTACCTCTTGTCCACCTCTTGGAGCATACGCTGCGTGGAATAATGGACAGGGCACTTGAGGCAGAACAGAGGCAGGAAGAGGAGGACTTCCTTGCCTCTCAAGGCCCCCTTTATCCAGACAGTGTTCCTGCTGTGCCACCCATCACACAGGAAGAGGATGAGGAGGAGGAAGAGGAGGAGGAGGATGATTGTGTCAGCATGGAGGTGGAGGCTGGCACTCAGCATCAGCATCAGCAGCAGCAGCAGCAGTCTTATAGGGATGATTTACAGTCCCAAGAAACACGTGGACTTGTACGTGGCTGGGAGGAGGTAGCTGCCGATCATGTTGACCTTAGTGACCCAGAGGACTCCGGACCGAATGCCTCAGCTAACCTACACTGCATGGCCTCCCTGATCCTGCAAAGCCTGCGGAAGGATCCTCGTATTCTTCAGGTCAAGGAGAGGGACCATTACTGGCTGGCCACTCTCCTTGATCCACGGTACAAGGGTAAGGTTGCCGACCTTATCTTGCCATCGCAGAGGGAGCAGAGGATGAGACATCTCCGGGAGGCCTTGCAGAAAGGTCTGTGCAATGCGTTCCCAGAGACTGGGAGGTTACAAACTCCTGGTCCTGGACAACGTGTTGCTGAGACATCGGTCAGAAGGAGCGGTGGAGAAGGTGGCCGTCTGACTGATGCTTTCAGACAATTTTTTAGTCCGCAGCCCCAAGGTATGATTGGTTCCAGCACCCATCACCAGCGTCTGATTTACATGGTGCAGGAATACCTAGGGGCAAGGTCAGACTTGGACACCTTTCCCACCGAAAATCCTCTGGCTTACTGGGTCTTGAGGATGGATCACTGGCCAGAGCTTGCACAGTATGCAATTGAGCCACTGGCCTGTCCTGCATCCAGCGTTCTTTCGGAACACACCTTCAGTGCTGCTGGTGGCTTTGTTACCGATCACAGGGTGCGCCTGTCCACCGAATCAGTTGATCGACTGACCTTCATGAAGATGAATCAGTCTTGGATCACCCACAGCTACCAAGCACCTGAAGCTGATGTAACCGAATAATTTTTTTTGAAATACCACATCCCTTCAAGACTGCCTATGCTGATGCTGAGTGACTGTCCTGTTATATTGATTGTCTATCCTCTTCCTCCTCCGCTGATATGTTGGAAGAACATTTTTGGTTCTGGGTGATGCCAGCAGCCCAATTTGTCTGCCCCTGTTTAACAGGGGCGTTTAATTACAATTTTTGATGCAATGCTTTGCAGCAGGGCTAATTCCTGCAATAAAACTAGAGTATATGGCAGAGGTTGCAGTGTGGTGGCACCAGCACCAGTGCCTAAGGCCCAATTTTTCTGCCCCTGTTTAACAGGGGAGTTTAAGTACAATTTTTGATGCAATGCTTTGCAGCAGGGCTAATTCCTGCAATAAAACTAGAGTATATGGCAGAGGTTGCAGTGTGGTGGCACCAGCACCAGTGCCTAAGGCCCAATTTTTCTGCCCCTGTTTAACAGGGGCGTTTAAGTACAATTTTTGATGCAATGCTTTGCAGCAGGGCTAATTCCAGCAAAAAAACTAGAGTATATGGCAGAGGTTGCAGTGTGGTGGCACCAGCACCAGTGCCTAAGGCCCAATTTTTCTGCCCCTGTTTAACAGGGGAGTTTAAGTACAATTTTTGATGCAATGCTTTGCAGCAGGGCTAATTCCTGCAATAAAACTAGAGTATATGGCAGAGGTTGCAGTGTGGTGGCACCAGCACCAGTGCCTAAGGCCCAATTTTTCTGCCCCTGTTTAACAGGGGCGTTTAAGTACAATTTTTGATGCAATGCTTTGCAGCAGGGCTAATTCCTGCAATAAAACTAGAGTATATGGAAGAGGTTGCAGTGTGGTGGCACCAGCAGCAGTGCCTAAGGCCAAATTTTTCTGCCCCTGTTTAACAGGGACATGTAATTACAATTCTTGATATAATATTTCACAGGAGGGCCCCTTCCTGTGCCCACCCAGAGTAATGGTGAGGACTTATAGTGTTGTGGCACCAGCACCACAACCACCAAAGGTCAATTTTTCTACCACTGTTCAACAATGGCATGTAATTACAATTCTTGATATAATCGTTCACAGCAGGGCGCTCCAGCGCCCACCAAGAGCCACTTTGAGGGCTTACAATGTTGTGGCAAAACCAACACCTTGTTCCGCCATTTCTGCAGAGCATATAGGGCAGGCCCCTACTTTCAAACATCCAACTTACAAACATCTCCTACTTGCAAACGGAAGGAGACAACAGCAAGTGAGATGAAAAAAGACGGACGACAAAACAAATTATACAGGGGTGATAACCCTTCCCTATGTTTTCCAAAAAGCTTAAAAATAGTTTTTTTGACTGGAGCTACACTTTAAAAATGTACCCGTTGAAAATTACAAACAGATTCAACTTAACACAACAAACCTACACAGTCCCTGTCTTGTTTGCACCGCCTGTATACTGCTGTTCTGAGTATATAGGGCCTGGGGGCCACACGCATTTCCTTTTTTTAATATGGGTACGGGGTTCCCCTTAATATGCGTACAAGACCCAAAGGGGCTGGTAATGGGCAGGGAGGGCTACCCATGCCATTTTTCTGAATGATTTTCAACCATATTGCAGGAACCAGATATAACATTAAAACCGCAAGCAGTTTTAAATGGTGTTATTTCCGTTTAATGTCATTTTGTGCAGGGACTGTTCTAAACACGAGAAACACGTGGCACTTCACAGGCATCCTACAGACACCCCCCAGGCAGCATATTTAAAGGAATATTTCACTTTTTTTTTTCACTTTAATCGTCAGTAAAATCAGTGCTCCCGCCAAAACGGCCATTTTTAAAAACATTTTAGGCATTGACCCATGTCCCCTGGGGCAGGAGCCAGGTCCCCAAACCCTTTTTAGGACAGTATCTTGCATATTAGCCGTTAAAATTAGCACTTTCCATTTCGAACGTTCGAGTCCCATAGACTTCAATGGGGTTCTAACGTTCGTAACGAACGTGGGGTCCGTTCGAAAGTTCTGGTGCGAACCGAACCGGGGGGTGTTCGGCTCATCACTAATCACTAGCTACTCGGTTCACAAAGGTCCTTGTAAGGACTGGTATAGGTGTACAATATATAGGGTTGTGGTGCACTGCTGTGCTGCAGATTGCTGCCCTATTCTGCAGCAGTCCTTCAGTGTAGGGACTGAGGTACAGTCTACACATCACTAGCTAATCGGTCCACAAAGGTCCTTGTAAGGACTGGTATAGGTGTACTATTTGGTGTGCAGTATATAGGGGTGTAATACATTTATAAAAATACTTGCACATATAGAAAGCATAGTATAGTGCATTTCCACTGTGCAGCATTGTGACTGCTTCAGCGGTTCTGCAGCGATACTACAGAGAGCGACAAATGCAATAAAAAAAGTATTATAACTGGTGTGATAGACCAGTGGCCCCCAAAAATAACAGATTGAATCAGGGTGTTATATACCTTCTTCCACATACATACTGCACTTCTCTAGAGACTTTTGTCACAGGGTCATTTAAAAAATGACAGGCAGAGGAAGAGGCAGGCCCTTCCGCAGGGGTGGTTGGGGTAGGGCAGGAGCAACAGACTTGAGCCAAAGTGGCAAATTTCAGAAGGTGTGTGCGATTACGTCAAAGGACGCACCAGACTTGGTTGAGTGGCTCACTCAGCCTTACTCTTCTGCACCCTCCTCATCCTCTCGATCTGCACCCTCTTCTTCACTCTCTGCTATGTGCACCCTCAAAGACACTACCACCAACAACACCACCACCACCACATACCTTCCGCTTGAGTCACAGGAATTATTTTCCGATCCATATCAAGAGGACATTTCTGATGCCCAGCCACTCTTGGTATTGGATCAGGAAGAGGAGGTAGCAACAACTGCTACTCAGCAGTCTGACGCCAGTACCCAGATCAGCCCAAGGAGGAGGTTTGTCCCCGCTGTTGCTGCCTACTCCGAGATCTCTACTTATAGCGGTGGGGAAGGTGACGTCGATGATGACGTGTCTAGTGATGCCACGTGGGTGCCCACAAGAGAGGAAGAGGAGGGGAGTTCAGAGGGAGATATGGACCAGCAGATAGGGAGGAGAAGCAGGAAGAACTTAGATTGTACAGGAGGGACAAAGCAGAATGCGAATGTATCAGGAGCGAGTCATCGACCATGTACGGTCACATCTAGCGCTCCCAGGACGCCGGCACATGGCTCCGCAGTGTGGGCTTTTTTTTAATGTGTCCGCTAATGACAATAGCATTGCCATCTGCAATCTTTGCAGTCAACGCATAAGTCACAGTAAGCCCAACACTCACCTAGGGATGACCGCCTTAAGAAGGCACATGAGCAGCCATCACCGAGCCCAGTGGGAGCAACGGAACACACAAAGCCACACTCCAGGCTCTCACCGTCCAGCATCGTCTTTTACTTCTCCTTCTCCTCTCTCCTCACAATTGTCCTCCACTCCACCTTCCATAATGCCATCCTCACGTTTTTCTGCAAAAAGGCAGGCTTCCGTGGGCCAAATGTTCAAGCATAAAAAAAATGATGACCCCGGATAACCCTCTTGCACAACGGTTGACGGCTGGCTTGTCAGAACTCATAGCCCGCCAACTACTGCCATATAAACTGGTGGACTCGGAACACCACAATGGAAGGTCCCAGGAAGGAAGTATTTCTCACAGAACGGCATCCCAGAGCTATATGGCCATGTTCAGCGGCAAGTGAATGTATCTCTGGCACACAGTGTCGGTGCCAAGATACATCTGACCACAGACACGTGGTCTAGCAAACACGGGCAGGGAAGGTATATCACTTTTACTGCCCACTGGGTGAACCTTCTGACGGCCGTCAAGCATGTAACCCGTGGTTTTACCACCATGGATTTCATGCAGGCCTGGCTCTTCTTATCCTCCTCCTACTCCATCCTCCCTCTCCTCCTCAGCTGACTCCTCCTTTTCCTCTTCTAGCGTCTCTTCCGCTGCGCTGCCCAAGCTCCCCAGAACCTATTAGACATGCCAGGTGAGACGTTGCCATGCCGTGCTGCGTCTGTTGTGCCTGGAAGCCAAGAGCCACACTGGCCCGGCACTCCTTTCAGCTTTGCGTTCACAGGCAGATCAGTGGCTAACACCGCTCAATTTGACAGTTGGTAAAGTGGTGTGTGACAATGGTGCCAATCTGCTTAGCACATTGAAACAGGGCAAAATGACGCACGTGCCATGCATGGCACATGTCTTAAACTTGGTCGTGCAGCAATTCGTTGTCAAATACCCTGGGGTCCAGGAAGTCTTGCGGCAGACAAGGAAAATCTCGGCCCATTTCAGAAGATCTTACACAGTCATGGCTCGCCTTGCTGACATTCAGTGGCGACACAATCTGCCGGTCAGACGTCTTATTTGTGATTGCCCGATGCGATGAAACTCAACCTTCTACAGTATATGCTTGATAGGCTGCTCCAGCAGAAACGTGCAGTTAACATCTACCTGTACGAACTCTGCGGCAGAACAGGTTCTGGGGAGCTTGGTTTTTTTTCACCGCGCCAGTGGCTGCTCATGGGCGATGCATGCAGACTTCTGCAGCCATTTGATGAGATCACCAAACTGGTCAGTCGCAGCCATGGCGCCATCAGTGACATGGTACCTTATGCCTTCTTTATGGAGCGTGCATTGCGTCGTGTCATTGATCAAGCTGTGGAGGAGCAGGAGCGGGAAGATGAGGAAGTCGCAACACTGGATGAATTCCCGGGGGGGCTACTCTATCTGAGACAAGTGAACAACAGGAGTCTGAAGAGGAGTCAGAGAAGGATGGTGCCGGGGCGGATGAGGAGGAGCAAGAAGAGCATGCTTTAAACCTTTCTGGGATCCCTGTTGTTGTGCGTGGATGGGGAGAGGAGAACGAGAACGACATTATCCTGGATGATGAGCAGGAGCCAGGCCACCACACCGCTTCCAGTTTAGTGCAAATGGGGGCCTTCATGCTCCAATGTTTTAACAGGGACCCCCGTATAAAAAGCATAAAGGTCAAGGACCAGTACTGGGTGGCAACATACTTAGACCCCCGGTACAAACACAAAATGGCGGAAATGTTACCACCGTCACAGAGGGCTGTCAGAATGCAGCACTTCCAGGCCTTGCTTCGAGAAATGCTGCATTCTGCTTTTGCGTGCGCTGGCAGAGGAGGAATTTCCACTCCCAGAGAAAGAGTTGCGGGTACCAATCCAACAGCGCCTGCAAGAAGAGGCCGGTTTGAAGATGTGTTGGGGACTTCTGATATGAGGTCATTCTTTCAGCTGATCTATCGACAGGTGTCATCTGGATCCAGCATCAGGGAATGCCTAGACCAACAGGTGTCCGACTACATCGGGTTAACGGCCGATGTGGACGCTCTGAGGAGTGATGAACCCCTGGACTACTGGGTGGGCAGGCTTGACCTCTGGCCAGAGCTTGCCCAATTTGCAATGGAACTGTTGGCTTGCCCCTCATCCAGTGTCCTGTCGGAAAGGACGTTCAGCGCAGCAGGGGGATCGTGACCGATAAGCACACTCACCTAGCTCACGACAGTGTTAACTACCTCACATTTCTAAAAATGAATGAGGCATGGATCTCGGAGGAATTCAACACATGTGACCAGTAGACCATGTATATGTCTATAAACAATTTATTTAATCAAACACACAGACCTTTTTTCTACATTTGGCTCACTTCCTTGTACAAAAAAAGCACACCGTACTATATGCCCGCACCCTCCTGTTTGAAGAGGTTGATCGGTGTCATATTTTTGGGGCCCAGTTGCTGGTATCAGTGCTGCTGTCAGTGCTCTCTATCTCAGTGCTGGTGTCAGTGCTCTATATCACGGTGCTGGTGTCAGTGCTCTCTATCTCAGTGCTGGTCTCAGTACTCTCTATCACGGTGCTGGTGTCAGTGCCCTATATCACAGTGCTGGTGTCAGTTCACTCTATCACGGTGCTGGTGTCAGTGTTCTATATCACTGTGCTGGTGTCAGTGCACTCTATCACGGTGCTGGTGTCAGTGCTCTATATCACAGTGCAGGTTTCAGTGCTCTCTATCACGGTGCTGGTTTCAGTGCACTCTATCACGGTGCTGGTGTCAGTGCACTCTATCACGGTGCTGGTGTCAGTTCTCTATATCCTGGTGCTGGTGTCAGTGTTCTATATCACAGTGCTGGTGTCAGTGCTCTATATCACAGTACTGGTGTCAGTGCTCTATATCACGATGCTGGTGTCAGTGCTCTATATCACGGTGCTGGTGTCAGTGTTCTATATCACAGTGCTGGTGTCAGTGCTCTATATCACGGTGTTGGTGTCAGTGCACTCTATCTCAGTGCTGGTCTCAGTGCTCTCTATCACGGTGCTGGTGTCAGTGCTCTATATCACGGTGCTGGTGTCAGTGCACTCTATCATGGTGCTGGTGTCAGTGCTCTATATCATGGTGCTGATGTCAGTGTTCTATATCACAGTGCTGGTGTGAGTGCTCTATATCACTGTGCTGGTGTCAGTGCACTCTATCACGGTGCTGGTGTCAGTGCTCTATATCTCGGTGCTGGTGTCAGTGCTCTATATCTCAGTGCTGGTGTCAGTGCACTCTAGCATGGTGCTGGTGTCAGTGTTCTATATCACGTTGCTGGTGTCAGTGCTCTATATCTCGGTGCTGGTGTCAGTGCACTCTATCATGGTGCTGGTGTCAGTGTTCTATATCACAATGCTGGTGTCAGTGCTCTATATCATGGTGCTGGTGTCAGTGCACTCTATCACGGTGCTGGTGTCAGTGCAATCTATCATGGTGCTGGTGTCAGTGTTCTATATCACGGTGCTGGTGTCAGTGCTCTATATCACGGTGCTGGTGTCAGTGTTCTATATCACGGTGCTGGTGTCAGTGCACTCTATCATGGTGCTGGTGTCAGTGTTCTATATCACGGTGCTGGTGTCAGTGCTCTATATCACGGTGATGGTGTCAGTGCTCTATATCACGGTGCTAGTGTCAGTACTCTCTATCACGGTGCTGGTGTCAGTGCTCTCTGTCACGGTGCTGGTGATCATCTCCTGCACCCTCTTCATAGCCTGGCCTGACCTTTCCTCTCCTCCATGGCCTTCATGCGCTCCTGAGTCCTGAATTGGCAAAATTTCACATATAAAAAAAGAATGCTTGTAGTTGTCGATCCCAGATTCACTTCATACATGTGTTATGTCAGTGTCCATGTGATGGGACTATGTGTGCACAGCTAGTAATTATTTTGTGGCTGGAAATATGACCTGTAGGTTTTTAAAGTTCGCCTGCCATTGAAGTCAATGGGGCTCACAGCGAACTTTGAGGTTCGCGAACATTCGACCGCGTTCGCGGAACGTCCCATCGGAAGTTCGTCCATCTCTACCCCTGAGTCGGAGCAGGAACGGGGGCTGCTCAGGAACAGCATCACTCCACAAAGCGATCCATGATGGTTCCCCTGGGTAGGCGGGAGGTAGTGGAGGGGCTGGCCTGGATGCAGGTTACAGAAGAGCACTGGCGGGAGCTGAAGTCTCCTAGCTCCTCTCGATTGCAATGTCAGAAATGGAAGCCGACCCTTTTTGTTTTTACTAGTCACCCCGAGAACTGGATCTTGGGGTTTTCTTAAATTTGCTGGAAAAAGGACTCATAAAATACAATTATAATATTAAAAAAAATATAAATAATTTTTTAAGACAATCTAGCCAATATAAAGCCGTGTTTGTCCGTTATTGATATATCGTATTTATGGTCATAATAGTCATAGTATTGACAAGTGTACATCATGATCAATAAGGGACAAGCAGCTGCCACACCTGAAGTGGTTAATAATTTCAGTATAATGGAAATGAGTCAGCGGTTGTGTTACACGGGTTGTTCCGTGCTTTACATATCGGCATTGCAATGAAATCCATCACACTTATGCAAAGTCAACAAGACAGATCTGTAAAGACTTTTTCCATAATTCCCACATTGAATACATCATTCTGTCTGCCATCACTGGACGCGTCCCGTCATCTCTGTCCGGAGATCACACCAAACCTCAACATGTTGTCCCCGGAAATATCTATTTTAGTTTCTTCAGTCTTGGGACTCGGCTTGGCAATCCCTTCTAACGCTTGTATTGTGATGGGTAATCTGGACATCATCAGAAAGAAAGGGAAGTTGAGTCCCACCGATGTGATCTTTCTGGCTAAAGGAATTGTGAATCTTCTCCTCCAGTGTGTGCTAAGTCTACAGGGAATTCTCTATGTCTTGTCTCCAGAAACCTTATATATTATACAAGTATTTGTGTTTGTGAACACATTCATTAACTTGTTGACATATTACAGCTTCTGGTTGACCTTCTGGCTCTCGGCTCATTACTGTACCACCATCACCAATCTCAGCTATGGGTTCTTCATCTGGTTAAAGAGAATTGTGTCCAATTTCCTGAGTCACCTTCTATTTTTAACAGCTCTTGGTACAATCATTGTGAGTGTCCCAGCCATCTGGGATGTACAAGCAGAAAGTCCTACACATTCTTCTGAGAACAGTACAGAAGACTCTGTTACCAGGTACCATTCCAGTCTTACCTATTTTGTGCCTACAAACACCGTAGGCGTCATTCTTCCATTCTACCTTAGTCTTCTGTGCCTGGTCCTCACTTCCTCCTTTCTGCTCAGACACGTCTGGAGGGTGAAGAATAACGACTCTGGATCAACACGTCCAAATCTTCAGGCTCATGTCACTGCACTGAGGACAATCTTCTTCTTACATCTCATGTCCACATTTTTCTGCATTTCTCGAATACTTATGTTTTTTAGAAATCCCACCAAGTTCATTGAATTAATGCTTACAGTCAATTTGAGCTTACGATTATTATCTCCATCGGTGGAGGCTGCCGTCATCTTCCAGGCCAGCAACAAGCTGAGAAGAACCATTCTGAGTAGATTCTGGACCAGAATCTGGAGGAACACAGATGCATAAAATGTAGAGGATAGTTACCTTGAATATCTCAATATTCACTACAAAACTGTTATAGAAATTAGTATGATAGCGATCTTATAAAAATGTAAGATGGAGTGTAGAAAGATTATATCTCCTGTCAAGTTTTCATTTCTGTCTGTGTTCCCCTCTTGAGACATTCCCCCTCTCCTGGAGATAATTATCACTGGGGCTGAAAGTTATGAGAAAACAATGCATAACCTTATGAGAAAAGCCAACACACAACCCTTACAGAAATGAGGATGTATGCCGCTACTACTGTTTTAGAAGCCCAAAAGGCAGACCCGGAACATCTACAAAGCGAGATTACTGCCTTTTGCTCCCAGCTGGAAGATGTAGAGAATAGAGCCAGGAGAAGCGACATAAGAATCAGAGATCTCCCTGGAAAGTATTACAGATTTGAAAGGCTCCATCCTGGTCCTCCTGCAAGAACTGGTCCCCAACATCCCTGTCTGAAAATGGACCAAGTCCATAGAGCGTTATCTCATAGACGACCTGATGGCCTGAAGCTGTAATGCAGGCTGCCAGAAATGCCTGTAATCTATCCTTCCAGGGACACCCCTATCAAATCTGTGCAGAGCTGCTGCAATCAACGATTTTGAATCCCCATTTACAGATCCCACAGGCCAACAACATCAGCTTTGTAGGTTTCCCTTTTAAATTGTCCTCCAACTACAGGGAGGCCCATTGTGAAGGATCTACCTTCTCAGAGCTCCACAACTGCCTTCAAAGTAAAGGCCTGGAAGTTCCCATGGAATTAAGTGGACAGTCACGGCAATGTATCTCCAAGGCAGTCTCCATCCAAATCCAACTTGACCTGGCTTCCAGAGGTCACAAGCCCTTTTCTACTCTCAAGCTTACTGGGGGCACATCATGCTGTGGGATGACCTCTATTTTTGACCTATGGGCCCCATTTCTCAACAGCCGAGGCCCATTGTCCTTTTGTGTCCCACCCCAGACGACGTCTACTGAGACGAAATGCGTCAGGAGGACTCCACTGCTGCCAACTTTTTTTTACAAGCGCTTGAAACACTTTTAAAATGTAAGTGTGTTACTTTTTAATAACATTTTCATTGTCATATGGAATTAAGCGATATGGTCTTCTCTATCCTTTTCCATTTTACCGGTTGAAACTTGACTCCTGTTTGTAGACGAACCTTCTCTAAAAGGTTTGGGGACGCAGTTCCAGAAATCGTATCCTATGTTGTCAGGTGACACTTCTAAGCTCTATTGACTCACAGAACGTAGGTTCTTTTGGGTCTGAGCTATCTGGTAAGCTCACATCTTTATAGGTGGTGGTACTGTCACATTAGTGATTGCGTGTCAACATATATTGCTTGGTGTTCCCGAGGAACGTCCAAATCAAACCACGTGGGATTTTTGCATGTTGGACTTTTCCACTTATAGACTTTTTTTGCATGCTTTATATTTATGTATGTTGTAATAATTTGTTTTTGTTTTTTGTGCACGTTCACTACTAGCCTATTCCAGGTTTATATATGTGAGATGTTAATGTCTGCGCTGGTTACATTCTTTACATCTTTTAAATTTGATACTCATTTTTCTTGCACTGGCCACATTTTTTTGTATCTTTGAATTTGATATTATATTATTTTTTGTATCTTTTATATTTGATACCACTCTAGTATAGGTCACTCGTTTTATCATATAAATATTTCTTTGCACTTTTGCAAGTTAGGTGGTCTTGGCACTTTCCAGCCAGACTATCACATTTAGCACTACACTTTATATACCAATTCTCTTTTGTGTGTACAGGAGTACTTTGGTATGTTTTCTTCTGAGATATTTGTCTACTCCCTTATTGCTTCTGTTGACTTCATCTGCACATCTGATATTTGCATATTTCATGACTAGAGTGGTCACCCCCTACCATGTTACTTTGTGATCGATGGACACCTTGGTTTAACCAGTTCCCGACTGGCACACGCCAATGTACGTCGGCAGAATGGCACGGGCAGGCATATTGGCATACAGGTACATCCAATCTTCAATGCCGCACTGCCATCGGGACCCCCGTGAGTCCGGTCGCGGGTCCCGTGGACTCGATCGCTGCAGGCATACCCGCAATCGTCTCACGGGACGGCTGAATGGAGGAAATGCCGTGTAAAACAGCATTTCCCCATTCTGCCTAGCAACTAGTGACGCTGATCACTCGTGTGCCGGTCGGGACCCCCGTGAGTCCGGTCGCAGGTCCCACGGACTCAATCGCCGTGGGTATATCCGCGATCATCTCACGGGGCGGCTGAACGGGGAGATGACGTTGTAAACAGCATCTCCCCGTTCTGCTTAGCAACAAGTGACGCTGATCTCTGCTCCATGTGATTGGAGCAGAGATCTGTGTTCACTAACACAAAGCCCAGCCCCCCCCCACAGTTAGTAACATGCCCCTAGGAACACTTAACCCCTACACTGCCACCCACTGGTTAACCCCTTCACTGCCCGTGTAATTTACACAGGAATCACTGCATTTATATAGCAGTGATTACTGTATAAATGACAATGGTCCCAAAAATGTGTCAAAAATGTCCGATGTGTCCGCCGCAATGTCGCAGTCACAATAAAAATCACCGCCATTACTAGTAAAAAAAAAAAAATAATAAAAAATTATTAATAAAAATGCCATAAAACTATCCCCTATTTTGGAAACGCTATAACTTTTGCGAAAACCAATCAATAATCGCTTATTGCGATTTTTTTTACCAAAAAATATGTAGAAGAATACGTATCGGCCTAAACTGAGGATGAAAAATGTTTTTTTATATATTTTTGGGGGATATTTATTATGACAAAAAGTAAAAAATAATGTGTTTTTTTTCAAAATTGTCGCTCTATTTTTGTTTATAGCACAAAAAATAAAAATCGCAGAGGTGATCAAATACCACCAAAAGAAAGCTCTATTTGTGGGGAAAAAAATGACGTCAATTTTGTTTGGGAGCCACGTCGACGACGCGCAATCGTCAGTTAAAGCGACGCAGTGCTGAATCGCAAAAAGTGGTCTGGTCTTTGACCAGCAAAATGGTCCGGTCTGTAAGTAGTTAACCAAAAACCCAACAGTTTCCTTAGTAATAGTAAGAGTTCTAAACAAGTTCAGTCACTTTTGTAACTGCCTTCTCCTTGGAATTTAATAAAATTAAAAACATTATAGATAGATATTTACCAGTACTTTCCACGGATGGAGATTTGACACCAACACTTAGGTCGGGCTGTAGGTTTTCAAGCCGCCGTGCTAAAACTCTAGGAGGCCTAGTTTGTTTGAGTCGCAGCAATACAAAAGAACTTGGTTGAACACTGTGGGCTCTCACATTTGTGGGAATAACACACGCCATTTCTGTAATAGACACTCTAGACAACAAAAGACAGTCGTTTCTTGTGCCACAGGAAAAGAATTCACGATTCATGAATATATCAACTGTGGCACTCGCAATGTTGTATATGTTGTGGAATGCGATAAATGTAACAAACAATATGGGGGGTCGCACCATGAGACCACTGAGAACTCGAATCAGCGAACATTTTCATGGTGCATCTTAAGCCCTGCACACATGATTGGATTTTCCAATGGGAAATGTTGGAGGTCAAGCTGTTGGCGGAAAGTCCGACCGTGTGTACGTTCCATCGGACAATTGTTGTCGGGCTTTCCGCCAACAAATGTTGGCTAGCATATTCTCAAATTTTCCTCCAACCGATGTGTGTTGTCGGACTTTCCGATCGTGTGTACACAAGTCGGTCAGACAAAATTCCAAACTATAAACAAGCATGCTCAGAATCAAGGACGAACCGGAAGCGATTGGTCTTGTAAAATTAGCGCGCGTAATGGAGATATCACGTAAATCTTGTACGTCCCTACGTTCGTAATTGTTGGCCAACATTTGTGTGTCCGTGTGTTTGCAAGACAAGTTGGAGCCCTTCGAACAAAATTCCCACGGTTTTGTTGTTGGAAAGTCCCATCGTGTGTACGCGGCATAACAGTAATGACAAAGGCTTATCCAATGTGTCTAAGCACTTTAGGTCTGAACATAACGGCAAAATGGCATCCTTTTCACACTCAGGCTTGGAAAGAGTTAAATTATCCTCACATGGGGGGGGGGGGGGGCATCCACCGCGCACTTCTTTCCCGTGAAGTCTGGTGGATTCTCCACCTACAGACAAGGGTACCTTGGAATGAACAACCAATATAATGTGGACCTTTTTATGAAATACGTTCAAAAAAGTCCTGGCGCTATGGGCTTTGTACTATGCCCATCCCTTGTGATACAATTTGAATGTGTACTCTCTTGTATGCATAGTCTTTATATTTCACGTCTTTTAAAATTTTTATATATTTTTTCATTAAAGATTCTCTCATAGAGCTTTTAATATATGTATTTTCTCACATGTCAAGATAGACTATGTAGATATGGGCACACTGAAATATTTAGTTTCGGAATTTTGTCTTTGTCCAAAAAATAAATGTATTTAGTCACTACTGAAATTTGTTTTTATTTATTTTATTTCGGAAAAAAATGCATTCGTCTGAAAATCTGAAATAATTAAGGTGGAATCTGTCATTGAAGGCTTATGGTGTCTGTCGAATGTTCTGAGAAGATTCGATGGAGCAGCGAAACTGTACGACGGCCGCAATCGTACATTTCCGGCCGAATGTTCCCCCTACAAGCTATAGTAGAATTCTAATGTTGTATGACACTAGTAATAATTATATTTATTCATTATTATTACTAGTCACCCAACATTAGAATTCTTCTATAGCCTATAGGCGGATCATTTGACCATAAATGTCCGCTGGTGGCGACTGCTTCATCGAATCTTCATGTCGAATCTTTTCTCTCTATGTTGAATCTTTTCTCTCTATTAGGGATGAGCTTCGAGTTTGAGTCGAACTCATGTTCTACTCGAACATTGCCTGTTCAGCGAACAGTGAACAATTTGGGCTGTTCGCAGCAAATTCGAAAAGCCGGAACACCCTATACAAGTCTATGGGAGAAATCTAAAGTGCTCATTTTAAACGGTAATATGCAGGTTACTGTCCTAAAAAGTGTTTGGGGACCCGGGTCCTGCCCCAGGGGACATGGATCAATGCAAAAAAAAGTTTTAAAAACGGGCGTTTTTTCAGGAGCAGTGATTTTAATAATGATTAAAGTGAAACAATAAAAGTGTAATATTCCTTTAAATTTCGTACCTGGGGGGTATCTATAGTATGCCTGTGAAGGGGCGCATGTTTCTGGTGCTTAGAACTGTCCCTGCACAAAGTGTCATTTGTGCAGGAAAAAAAGTCTTTTAAAATCACTTGCGGCTAAATTGTCGGGTCTCCGTAATACAGAGAACACTCAATGAGTGTTCTCTGTATTAGCCGACAATTCATTCATTCATTGATTAAAAAAAAAAAAAAAAAGCGTGGGGGTTCCCCTAAATTCAATTACCAGGCCCTTCAGGTCTGACATGGATATTAAGGGGAACCCCGTGTCAAATTAAAAAAAAAAAATGACGTGGGGGTCCCCCCAAATATCCATACCAGACCCTTCAGGTCTGATATGGATATTAAGGGGAACCCTGCATCAAATAAAAAAAAAAATTGATGTGGGGGTCCCCCTAAAAATCCATATGAGACCCTTTATCCGAGCACGCAACCTGGCAGGCCGCAGGAAAAGAGGGGGGGGCAAGAGAGCGGCCCCCCCTCCCTCCTGAACCGTACCAGGCCACATACCCTCAACATTGGGAGGATGCTTTGGGGGTCTGTGACCCCTCAAAGCACCTTGTCCCCATGTTGATAAGGACAAGGGCCTCATCCTCACAACCCAGGCCGTTGGTTGTGAGGGTCTGCGGGCGGGGGGCTTATCAGAATCTGGAAGCCCCCTTTAACAAGGGGACCCCCAGATCCCGCCCCCCCCTGTTTGAAATGGTAAGGGGGTACAAAAGTACCCCTACCATTTCACAAAGAAAGTGTCAAAATGGTTAAATAAGACAAACACACTTTTGAAAAATTCCTTTATTAAAAATGAAAAAAAAAAAAAAAGATTCCAGCGGTGCTAATCCACTCTTGCTACTGGGGAACCCCTGGCTTCCCTCTTCCCTCTGCAGCGTCAGAGGGGTGGGGTCAGGTGACGGGTGGCCCCGCCCTCCCAATATAAGAAACGTCAGCGCTGTGCTCTCTGCATTGTCTCCGGAGTGGAGACAGAAGAAGGATGTATGGACAGCGCTGGACTGAGAGATCCCCCGTCGCTGGATATGATCATCCATCGCTGGACCCCGGAGATCCGTCGCTGGATAGCAAGAGTGGATTAGCACCGCCGGAATCTTTTTTTTTTTTTTTTTCATTTTTAATAAAGGAATTTTTCAAAAGTGTGTTTGTCTTATTTAACCATTTTGACACTTTCTTTGTGAAATGGTAGGGGTACTTTTGTACCCCCTTACCATTTCAAACAGGGGGGGGGGCCGGGATCTGGGGGTCCCCTTGTTAAAGGGGGCTTCCAGATTCTGATAAGCCCCCCGCCCGCAGACCCTCACAACCAACGGCCAGGGTTGTGAGGATGAGGCCCTTGTCCTTATCAACATGGGGACAAGGTGCTTTGAGGGGTCACAGACCCCCAAAGCATCCTCCCAATGTTGAGGGTATGTGGCCTGGTACGGTTCAGGAGGGAGGGGGGGCCGCTCTCTCGTCCCCCCCTCTTTTCCTGCGGCCTGCCAGGTTGCGTGCTCGGATAAAGGGTCTGATATGGATTTTTAGGGGGACCCCCACATCAATTTTCTTTTTAAATTTGATGCGGGGTTCCCCTTAATATCCATATCAGACCTGAAGGGTCTGGTATGGATATTTGGGGGGACCCCCACGTCAATTTTTTTTTTAAATTTGACACGGGGTTCCCCTTAATATCCATGTCAGACCTGAAGGGCCTGGTAATTGAATTTAGGGGAACCCCCACGCTTTTTTTTTTTTTTTTTTTTTTTAATCAATGAATGAATGAATTGTCGGCTAATACAGAGAACACTCATTGAGTGTTCTCTGTATTACGGGGAGCCGACAATTTAGCCACAAGTGATTTTAAAAGACTTTTTTTCCTGCACAAATGACACTTTGTGCAGGGACAGTTCTAAGCACCAGAAACATGCGCCCCTTCACAGGCATACTATAGATACCCCCCAGCTACGAAATTTAAAGGAATATTACACTTTTATTGTTTCACTTTAATCATTATTAAAATCACTGCTTCTGAAAAAACGGCCGTTTTTAAAACTTTTTTTTGCATTGATCCATGTCCCCTGGGGCAGGACCCGGGTCCCCAAACACTTTTTAGGACAGTAACTTGCATATTACCCTTTAAAATGAGCACTTTAGATTGTGAACGTTCGAGTCCCATAGACTTTAATGGGGTTCTAAAGTTCACACGAAGTTTAGGTCTGTTCGCAGGTTCTGGTGCGAACCGAACAGGGGGGTGTTCGGCTCATCCCTACTCTCTATGTAGAATAATCTTGCACTAATAGAGTTCGGTTAGACACAGTCGACCTTTTTTGCTATTGTCTCTATAATGTTGAATCTTTTCTCTCTATGTTGAATCTTTTCTCTCTATGTCAAATCTTTTCTCTCTATGTTGAATCTTTTCTCTCTATGTCAAATCTTTTCTCTCTATGTTGAATCTTTTCTCTCTATGTTGAATCTTTTATCTCTATGTCAAATCTTTTCTCTCTATGTCGAATCTTTTCTCTCTATGTTGAATCTTTTCTCTCTATGTTGAATCTTTTCTCTCTATGTCAATTCTTTTCTCTCTATGTCAAATCTTTTCTCTCTATGTTGAATCTTTTCTCTCTATGTTGAATCTTTTCTCTCTATGTCAAATCTTTTCTCTCTATGTTGAATCTTTTCTCTCTATGTTGAATCTTTTATCTCTATGTCAAATCTTTTCTCTCTATGTCGAATCTTTTCTCTCTATGTTGAATCTTTTCTCTCTATGTTGAATCTTTTCTCTCTATGTCAATTCTTTTCTCTCTATGTCAAATCTTTTCTCTCTATGTTGAATCTTTCCTCTCTATGTAGAATCTTTTCTCTCTATGTCAAATCTTTTCTCTCTATGTTGAATCTTTTCTCTCTATGTCAAATCTTTTCTCTCTCTATGTCAAATCTTTTCTCTCTATGTCAAATCTTTTCTCTCTATGTTGAATCTTTTCTCTCTATGTCGAATCTTTTCTCTCTATGTAGAATAATCTTGGACTAATAGAGCTAAGGTTAGGCACATTCGACCACAGGTTGGATGGACACAGATCGCTATTGTCAGCGTCATGTCAAATCTCCTATCTATATCCAACTGTTGTCACAACAAAAATGAAAATAAAGCATTTGTTCATGTCGGATTTTTCAGTTTTCGGATTCTGCGCGTTCGTTATCGTTTGTTAAAGCGATAACGAAAATACCCGAAATTCGGACGAATGCACATGTCGAAGTCTTTGTATGTTTTGTATCTCATGTGTTGTATTATAGCTAGACTCTCTGCTTCTCACTTGTCATCTTCACATCTGTTGACAATTTGTAACCAATCAGCTGATTTCAATTGAACACATTGATGATTGGAAAGGAGCAGTAGTCATGTGATAGTCTCTTATATATAAATCGTCATGCTTTTCAACATATATGTGTGCTGTGAACAAGGCTTATCGCCAAAACTAGTCTTCTGCTGACTGTACTCCTTGTGAAGGCTTTACAATAAATCTGCTCGATGTTACGGAGTTGCCGGCTGCTTCTTTTACTGTGATTTTGTTCTGCACTTAAATTATAGTTTTTGTTGCCTTTTATTTTGCTTCTATCTATGTAGAAGGTGTCCCATTTATGATCACTCCCCTAATGCATACCTTGGATGGGATATGATCACCCTGCTCTGGGTCAAAGTAGCTCCTCACTCGCTTCTCCCTCGACTTCACCGGATAACCTTGCTCCTGCCGTGAGCGCGGTGGGCCATTTTTGACCACAGCCTATCTCTGAGCGGGGCGGTCCCCGATGCATCTACTCATGTTTATTGCTGTTTTATGTGGATCTATAGCTTTAGGAAGGGACCCCCAGATCCCACCCCCCCCCCATGTGAATGAATATGAACTGTGAAGTGGTAGAGGAGATGTGCGACGGTCAGTCGTCAATGAGTACAGAGCGTTTTTTTTTTTCTTTTTCAGGTTCTGGCGGTGTGGTGGAGTCGTGATTGATGATGGATTTACATTGGGGGACACGGTCTTTATCATTTTGTAATAAAGGGAATTGTCAAATACTATCTCTGTTTTTATTACTTTTTGACACCTTTTTTCTGAATGGGTAGAGGGTAATATGTACCCCATTCTCATTCACAGAGAGAGTGGTGGGATCTGGGGACCCCCCTTGTGGTGCTTCCACATTCTGATAAGCCCCCCCACTGCAGACCCCCCCAACCACAGCCCAGGGTTGTGGGGAAGATACCTTTGCCACATTGGGACAAGGTGCTTTGCGGTGGGGGGTCCGGTGTGGATTTTTCCCCCGCCATTTTTTTTTATTATTTTTTTACAATTTTTTTACCTGCTATTTTTAAAACATTTTAAAGCTGTCAGCGGGGAAGCCAATTTAGTTATCCTGACTGGGCGTCATATGACGTCCTTCAGGATAACAGCCACAGCACCGCGGCGATCGGTGGTGTGGTGTGTCAGTCTGGCACACCGCTACACCGATCTCGGTAAAAAGAGCCTCCGACAGAGGCTCTTTACCATGTGATCAGCTGTGTCCAATCACGGCTGATCACAATGCAAACAAGAAAAGCCGGTGATCGGCTTTTCCTCACTCGCATCTGACAGACAAGTAGAGTGCAGCCGATCGGCGGTGGCTCTCCTGACAGGGGGGTCTGTGCTGATTGTTTATCAGCACAGCACCCCCTCGGATGCCCACACTGGACCTCCAGGTGAGCCCCCAACATGTGAATGGCCAGGTACATCCCCCATGGCCATCCACATGTGTTCAATCTGTACCCAATCTGTGACAATCAGTGCCCACAAATGGGCACTGACTGGCACCATAGAGTAATCGTTGAATTGAGTAACAGTATAATTTAATATATCACAGTGTTGGTGTCAGTGCACTCTATCACGTTGCTAGTGTCAGTGCACTCTATCACAGTGCTGGTGTCAGTGCTCTATATCACAGTGCTGGTGTCAGTGCACTCTATCACGGTGCTGGTGTCAGTGCTCTATATCACGGTGCTGGTGTCAGTGCTCTATATCACAGTGCTGGTGTCAGTGCACTCTATCACGGTGCTGGTGTCAGTGCTCTATATCACGGTGCTGGTGTCAGTGTTCTATATCACAGTGCTAGTGTGAGAGCTCTATATCACTGTGCTGGTGACAGTGCACTCTATCACGGTGCTGGTGTCAGTGCTCTATATTTTGGTGCTGGTGTCAGTGCTCTATATCTCAGTGCTGGTGTCAGTGCACTCTATCATGGTGCTGGTGTCAGTGTTCTATATCACGTTGCTGGTGTCAGTGCTCTATATCTCGGTGCTGGTGTCAGTGCACTCTATCATGGTGCTGGTGTCAGTGTTCTATATCACGGTGCTGGAGTCAGTGTTCTATATTACGGTGCTGGAGTCAGTGTTCTATATCACAGTGTTGGTGTCAGTGCTCTATATCACGGTGCTGGTGTCAGTGCACTCTATCACGGTGCTGGTGTCAGTGCACTCTATCACGGTGCTGGTGTCAGTGCTCTATATTTCGGTGCTGGTGTCAGTGCTCTATATCTCAGTGCTGGTGTCAGTGCACTCTATCATGGTGCTGGTGTCAGTGTTCTATATCACGTTGCTGGTGTCAGTGCTCTATATCTCGTGCTGGTGTCAGTGCACTCTATCACGGTGCTGGAGTCAGTGTTCTATATCACAGTGTTGGTGTCAGTGCTCTATATCACGGTGCTGGTGTCAGTGCACTCTATCACGGTGCTGGTGTCAGTGCACTCTATCATGGTGCTGGTGTCAGTGTTCTATATCACGGTGCTGGTGTCAGTGTTCTATTTCACGATGCTGGTGTCAGTGCACTATATCACGGTGCTGGTGTCAGTGCTCTATATTTCGGTGCTGGTGTCAGTGCTCTATATCACGGTGATGGTGTTAGTGCACTCTATCATGGTGCTGGTGTCAGTGTTCTATATCACGTTGCTGGTGTCAGTGCTCTATATCTCGGTGCTGGTGTCAGTGCACTCTATCATGGTGCTGGTGTCAGTGTTCTATATCACGGTGCTGGATTCAGTGTTCTATATCACGGTGCTGGAGTCAGTGTTCTATATCACAGTGTTGGTGTCAGTGCTCTATATCACGGTGCTGGTGTCAGTGAACTGTATCATGGTGCTGGTGTCAGTGCACTCTATCATGGTGCTGGTGTCAGTGTTCTATATCACGGTGCTGGTGTCAGTGCTCTATATCACGGTGATGGTGTCAGTGCTCTCTATTACGGTGCTGGTGATCATCTCCTGCACCCTCTTCATAGCCTACCCTGACCTTTCCTCTCCTCCATTGCCTTCATGCGCTCCTGAGTCCTGAATTGTCAAAATGTCACATATAAAAAAAGAATGCTTGTCGTTGTTGATCCCAGATTCACTTCATACATGTGTTATGTCAGTGGCCATGTGATGGGACTATGTGTGCACAGCTAGTAATTATTTTGTGGCTGGAAATATGACCTGTAGGTTTTTAAAGTTCGCCTGCCATTGAAGTCAATGGGGCCCACCGCAAACTTTGAGGTTCACGAACATTCGACTGCGTTCGCGGTTCACGGTTCACGTTCGTGGAACGTCCCAATCGGAAGTTCGTCCATCTCTACCCCTGAGTCGGAGCGAGAACGGGGGCTGCTCAGGAACAGCATCACTCCACAAAGCGATCCATGATGGTTCCCCTGGGTAGGCGGGAGGTAGTGGAGGGGCTGGCCTGGATGCAGGTTACAGATGAGCACTGGAGGGAGCTGAAGTCTCCTAGCTCCTCTCGATTGCAATGTCAGAAATGGAAGCCGACCCTTTTTGTTTTTACTAGTCACCCCGAGAACTGGATCTTGGGGTTTTCTTAAATTTGCTGGAAAAAGGACTCAGAAAATACAATTATAATATAAAAAATATATAAATTATTTTTTAAGACAATCCGGCCAATATAAAGCCTTGTTTGTCCCTCATTGATATATCGTATTTATGGTCATAATAGTCATAGTATTGACAAGTGTACATCATGATCAATAAGGGACAAGCAGCTGCCACACCTGAGGTGGTTAATAATCTCAGTATAATGGAAATGAGTCAGAGATTGTATTACACGGGTTGTTCCGTGCTTTACATGTCGGCATTGAAATTAAATCCATGCAAAGTCAACAAGACAGATCTGTAAAGACTTTTTCCATCATTCCAACACTGATACATCATTCTGTTTGCTATCACTGGACGTGTCCCGTCATCTCTGTCCGGAGATCACACCAGCATGATGTCTCCGTTCTTATTATCCATTTTAGTCTCTTCAGTCTTGGGACTTGGCTTGGCAATCCCTTCTTACACTTGTATTGTGATGGGTAACCTGGACATCATCAGAAAGAAAGGGAAGTTGAGTCCCACCGATGTGATCTTTCTGGCTAAGGGGATTGTGAATCTTCTCCTCCAGTGTGTGATGAGCCTACAGGGAATGTTCTTTGTCTTGTGTCCAAAAACCTTATATATTATACAAGTATTTGTGTTTGTGAACACATTCATTAACTTCTTGACATATTACAGCTTCTGGTTGACCTTCTGGCTCTCGGCTCATTACTGTACCACCATCACCAATCTCAGCTATGGGTTCTTCATCTGGTTAAAGAGAATTGTGTCCAATTACCTGAGTCAACTTCTATTTTTAACAGCTCTTGGTACAATCATTGTGAGTGTCCCAGCCATCTGGGATGTACAAGCAGAAAGTCCTATACATTCTTCTGAGAACAGTACAGAAGACTCTGTTACCAGGTACCATTCCAGTCTTACCTATTTTGTGCCTACAAACACCGTAGGCGTCATTCTTCCATTCTGCCTTAGTCTTCTGTGCCTGGTCCTCACTTCCTCCTTTTTGCTCAGACACGTCTGGAGGGTGAAGAATAACGACTCTGGATCAACACGTCCAAATCTTCAGGCTCATGTCACTGCACTAAGGACAATCTTCTTCTTACTTCTCATGTCCACATTTTTCTGCATTTCTCGAATACTTATGTTTTTTAGAAATCCCACCAAGTTCATTGTAATAATGCTTACAGTCAATTTGAGCTTACGATTATTATCCCCATCGGTGGAGGCCGCCGTCATCTTCCAGGCCAGCAACAAGCTGAGAAGAACCATTCTGAGTAGATTCTGGACTAGAAGCCAGAGGAACACAGAGACATAAAATGTAGAGGATACTTACCTTGAATATCTAAATATTCACTACAAAATTGTTATAGAGATCAGTATGATAGCGATCTTATAAAAATGTAAGATGGAGTGTAGAAAGATTATATCTCCTGTCAAGTTTTCATTTCTGTCTGTGTTCCCCTCTTGAGACATTCCCCTCTCCTGGAGATAATTATCACTGGGGCTGAAAGTTATGAGAAAGCAATGCATAACCTTATGAGAAAAGCCAACACACAGCCCTTACAGAAATGAGGATGTATGCCGCTACTACTGTTTTAGAAGCCCAAAAGGCAGACCTGCAAAATCTACAAAGCGAGATTACTGCCTTTTGCTCCCAGCTGGAAGATGTAGAGAATAGAGCCAGGAGAAGCGACATAAGAATCAGAGATCTCCCTGGAAAGTATTACAGATTTGAAAGGCTCCATCCTGGTCCTCCTGCAAGAACTGGTCCCCAACATCCCTGTCTGAAAATGGACCAAGTCCATAGAGCGTTATCTCATAGACAACCTGAAGACCTGAAGCTGTAATGCAGGCTGCCAGAAATGCCTGTAATCTATCCTTCCAGGGACACCCCTATCAAATCTGTGCAGAGCTGCTGCAATCAACGATTTTGAATCCCCATTTACAGATCCCACAGGCCAACAACATCAGCTTTGTAGGTTTCCCATTTAAATTGTCCTCCAACTACAGGGAGGCCCATTGTGAAGGATCTACCTTCTCAGAGCTCCGCAACTGCCTTCAAAGTAAAGGCCTGGAAGTTCCCACGGAATTAAGCTGACAGTCACGGCAATGTACCTCCAAGGCAGTCTCCAGCCAAATCCAACTTGACCTGGCTTCCAGAGGTCACAAGCCCTTTTCTACTTCTAAGCTTACTGGGGGCACATCATGCTGTGGGATGACCTCTATTTTTGACCTATGGGCCCCATTTCTCACCAGCCAAGGCCCATTGCCCTTTTGTTTCCCACCCCAGACGAAGTCTACTGAGACGAAACGTGTCGGAAGAACTCCACTGCCGCCAACATTTTTTTTTACAAGCGCTTGAAACACTTTTAAAATGTAAGTGTGTTCCTTTTTAATAACATTTTCATTGTCATATGGAATTACGCGATATGGTCTTCTCTATCCTTTTCCATTTTACCGGTTGAAACTTGACTCCTGTTTTTTAGACGGACCTTCTCTAAAAGTTTTGGGGACGCAGTTCCAGAAATTGCATCCTATGTTGTCAGCTGACATTTCTAAGCTCTATTGACTCACAGGACGTAGGTTCTTTTGGGTCTGAGCTATCTGGTAAGCTCACATCTTTATAGGTGGTGGTACTGTCACATTAGTGATTGCGTGTCAACATATATTGCTTGGTGTCCCAGAGGAACGCCCAAATCAAACCACGTGGGATTTTTGCATGTTGGACTTTTCCACTTATAGACTTTTTTGCATGCTTTATATTTATTTATGTTGTAATCACTTTTGTAACTGCCTTCTCCTTGGAATTTAATAAAATTAAAAACATTATAGATAGATATTTACCAATACTTTCAACGGATGGAGATTTGACACCAACATTTAGGTCGGGCTGTAGGTTTTCAAGCCGCCGTGCTAAAACTCCAGGAGGCCTAGTTTGTTTGAGTTGCAGCAATACAAAAAAACTTGGTTGAACACTGTGGGCTCTCACATTTGAGGGAATAACACACGCCATTTCTGTAATAGACACTCTAGACAACAAAAGACAGTAGTTTCATGTGCCACAGGAAAATAATTCACGATTCATGAATATATCAACTGTGGCACTCGCAATGTTGTATATGTTGTGGAATGCGATAAATGTAACAAACAATATGGGGGTCGCACCATGAGACCACTGAGAACTCGAATCAGCGAACATTTTTATGGTGCATCTTAAGCCCCCGTACACACGATTGGATTTTCCAACGGGAAATGTTGGATGTCAGGCTATTGGCGGAAAGTCCGACCGCGTGTACGCTCCATTGGACAATTGTTGGTGGACTTTCCCCCACCAAATGTTGGCTAGCATGTTCTCAAATTTTCCTCCAACAGATGTGTGTTGACTTTCCGATCGTGTGTACACAAGTCGGTCAGACAAACGTCCAAATTATAAACAAGCATGCTCGGAATCAAGGACGAGGCGGAAGTGCTCGGTCTGGTAAAACTAGCGTTCGTATTGGAGATATCACGTACGTCTTGTACGTCACTACGTTCGTAATTATTGGCCAACATTTGTGTGTCCGTGTGTATGCAAGACAAGTTGGAGCCCTTCGAACAAAATTCTCACGGTTTTGTTGTTGGAAAGTCTGATCGTGTGTACGCGGCATAACAGTAATGACAAAGGCTTATCCAATGTGTCTAAGCACTTTAGGTCTGAACATAACGGCAAAATGGCATCCTTTTCACACTCAGGCTTGGAAAGAGTTAAATTATCCTCACATGGGGGGGACATCCACCGCGCACTTCTTTCACGTGAAGTCTGGTGGATTCTCCACCTACAGACAAGGGTACCTTGGAATGAACCACCGATATGATGTAGACCTTTTTATGAAATACTTTCAAAAAAGTCCTGGCGCTATGGGCTTTGTACTATGCCCATCGCTTGTGATACAATTTGAATGTGTACTCTCTTGTATGAATAGTCTTTATATTTCACGTCTTTTAACATTTTTATATATTTTTTCATTAACCACTTGCTTACTGGGCACTTAAACCCCCCTCCTGCCCAGACCAATTTTCAGCTTTCAGCGCTGATGCACTTTGAATGACAATTACACGGTCATACAACACTGTACCCAAATGACATTTTTATCATTTTTTTCCCACAAATAGAGCTTTCTTTTGGTGGTATTTAATCACAGCTGGGAGTTTTATTTTTTGCTAAACAAACAAAAAAAGATGCAAAATAAAAAATAAATAAAAAATCATGTTTAATAGTTTGTTATAAAATTTTGCAAACAGGTAATTTTTCTCCTTCATTGAAGTGCGCTGATGAGGCGGCACTGATAGTCTGCACTGGTGGGCACTGATAGGCTGCACTGGTGGGCACTGATAGGCATAGTTAAGGCAGCACTAAAAGGCACAGATAAGGTGGCACCGATAGGCACAGATAAGGTAGTACTGATGGGCACAGATAAGGCGGCACTGATGGGCAAAGATGGGCACAGATAAGATGGCACGGATGGGTGGCACGAATGGGTGGCACGGATGGGTGGCACTAAGGGGCACTGATAGGTACCACTGATAGATGGGACTGATGGGCACTGATAGGTGGCTCTGATAGGTGGCACTGCTGGGAACTGATAGGCGGCACTGATGGGCACTGATGGGCACTGGTAGATGACACTGATGGGCACGGATATGTGGCACTGCTGGGTGGCACTATGGGCACTGCTGGGTGGCACTGACGGGGGGCACTTATTTATTAATGAGGTGGCACTGGCAGGGGGCAGGTGGGCACTGGCAGGGCTGGCCATGATTGGGACTGATGTCCCGATCACGGCCGCCGGTGATCGGCTCTTTTTTTTTCTCCTCGTGCTGTCAGCGCGAGGAGGAATAATAGCCGATTGCCGGCTCCATTGTATCACATGATCAGCTGTCATTGGCTGACAGCTGATCACGTGGTAAGGGGTCGGGATCGACCCCTTGCTCGGATCCGTGATCATGGGAGTCTCATAGACTCGCTGATCACAGGGCGCGCAGGCCGCTCGTACACGGGACGACGTCAATAGACGTAGTCCCGGCAAAGGAGATCCGCGCTGTAGCCATCATTTGGCTATAGCGCGGATCTCAAGAGGTTAAAGATTCTCTCATAGAGCTTTTAATATATGTATTTTCTCACATGTCAAGATAGTCTTTGTAGACGTGCGCACACCGAAATATTCAGTTTCGGAATTTCGTTTTCGCCCAAAAAATAAATTTATTTAGTTACTCCTGAAATTTGTTTTTATTTATTTTATTAAAAAAATGCATTCGTCTGAAAATCCGAAAATAATGAAGGTGGAATCTGTCATTGAAGGCTTATGGTGTCTGTCGAATGTTCTGAGAAGATTCAATGGAGCAGCTAAACTGTACGACGGCCGAATGTTCCGCCTACAAGCTATAGTAGAATTCTAATGTTGTATGACATTAGTAATAATTATATTTATTCATTATTATTACCAGTCACCCAACATTAGAATTCTTCTATAGCCTATGGGCGGAGCATTTGATCATAAATGTCCGCTGGTGGCGACTGCTTCGTCCAATCTTCATGTCGAATCTTTTCTCTCTATGTAGAATAATCTTGGACTAATAGAGTTAGGTTAGACACAGTTGACCATTTTTGCTATTGTCTCTATAATGTTGAATCTTTTCTCTCTATGTCGAATCTTTTCTCTCTATGTCGAATCTTTTCTCTCTATGTCGAATCTTTTTTCTCTCTGTAGAATAATCTTGGACTAATAGAGCTGAGGTTAGGCACATTCGACCACAGGTTCAATGGACACAGATCGCTATTGTCAGCGTCATGTCAAATCTCCTATCTGTATCGAACTGTTGTCACAACAAAAATGAAAATAAAGCATTTGTTTATCTCGGATCTTTCGGCTTTCGGATTCTGCACATTCGTTATCGTTTGTTAAAGCGATAACGAAAATACCCGAAATTCGGACGAAAACTAATTCACATGTCTAAGTCTTTGTATGTTTTGTATCTCATGTGTTGTATTATAGCTAGACTCTCTGCTTCTCACTTCTTGCCAGCTTCACATCTGTTGACAATTTGTAACCAATCAGCTGATTTCAATTGAACACATTGATGATTGGAGAGGAGCAGTAGTCATGTGATAGTCTCTTATATATACATTTTCATGCTTTTCAACATATATGTGTGCTGCGAACAAGTCTTATCGCCAAAACTAGTCTTCTGCTGACTGTACTCGCTGTGAAGGCTTTACAATAAATCCGCTCGATGTTACGGAGTTGCCGGCTGCTTCTTTTACTGTGATTTTGTTCTGCACTTAAATTATAGTTTTTGTTGCCTTTTATTTTGCTTCTATCTATGTAGAAGGTGTCCCATTTATGATCACTCCCCTAATGCATACCTTGGATGGGATATGATCACCCTGCTCTGAGTCAAAGTAGCTCCTCACTCGCTTCTCCCTCGACTTCACCGGATAACCTTGCTCCTGCTGTGGCACGGTGGGCCGTTTTTGATGAGCGGGGTGGTCCCCGATGCATCTTTTCATGTTTATTGCTGTTTTATGTGGATCTATAGCCTTAGGAAGGGGCCCCCAGATCCCGCCCCCCCCCATGTGAATGAATATGAACTGTGAAGCTGTAGAGGAGGCATGCGACGATCAGTCGTCAATGAGTACAGAGCGTTTTTTTTTTTTTCAGGTTCTGGCAGTGTGGTGGAGTCGTGGTTTGCGATGTATTTACATTGGGGGACACGGTCTTTATCATTTTTTTTTATTTTGTAATAAATAGAATTATCAAATACTCAGTTTTTATTACTTTTTGACACTTTTTTGGATGAATGGGTAGAGGGTACTATGTACCCCACACTATATTCACATATAGGGTGGTGGGATCTGGGGACCCCCCTTGTGGTGCTTCTACATTCCGATAAGCCCCCCCACCTGCAAACCCCCCCCCCCAACCACAGCCCAGGGTTGTGGAGAAGATACCTTTGCCCCCATCAACATTTGGACAAGGTGCTTTGGGGTGGGGGGTGGGGGGTCAGGTATGGATTTTTCCCATGCCATTTTTTTACTATTTTTTTACCTGCTAATTTTTTTTTTTTTTAAAGCTGTCAGCGGGGAAGCCCATTGACAGCTGATGATTCCTCGGTTGTTAAGGACGCCGCAGCCGGCTTCCCGGCCCTGCTCCTTAACCACTTCCCGCCCGGCCTATAGCAAAATTACAGCCGGGTGGTGGTTCAGTTATCCTGACTGGGCATCATATCATGTCCTTCAGGATAACAGCCACAGCATCACGGCGATCGGTGGTGCGGGGTGTCAGTCTGACCCACCGCTACACCGATCTCGGTAAAGAGCCTCCGTCAGAGGCTCTTTACCACGTGATCGGCCGTGTCCAATCATGGCTGATCACAATGTAAACAGGAAAAGCCGTTGATCTGCTTTTCCTCACTGGCGTCTGACAGATGCGAGTAGAGGGGAGCAGATCGGCAGCTCTCCTGACAGGGGGGGTCTGTGCTGATTGTTTATCAGTGCAGCCCCCCTCAGATGCCCACACTGGACAACCAGGGAAGCTGTCAGGACCACCAGGGAAGCCCCCAACATGTGGATGGCCAGGTACATCCCCCATGGCCATCCACATGTGCCCAATCTGTGCCCAATCTGTGCCAAATAGTGCCCACAAATGGGCACTGACTGGCACCATAGAGTAATAGATGAATTGAGTAATGCAAGGAAATGCCACCCATCAGTGTCATCAGTGCCACCCATCAGTGTACATTAGTACCACCTATCAGTGCCCATCTGTTCCTATCAGTGTCCGTCTGTACCACCTATCAGTGCTACCCATAAGTACCCACCAGTGCCACCCATAAGTACTCACCAGTGCCGCCTACGAGTGCTCATCAGTGCTTCCTATGAGTGCCCATCAGTGCTGCATGCCAGTGCCACCTGTCAGTGCCCATCGGTGCCACCTATCAGTGCCCATCAGTGCTGCCTATCAGTGCCCATAAGTGCCACCTCATTGGTGCCACCTCATCGGTGCCCATAAGTGCCGCCTTATCAGTGACTGTCAGTGCAGCCATATCAGTGCCCATGATTGAAGAAGAAAAATTACTTATTTGCAAAAAATTTAACAGAAACAAAGAAAACGTTTTTTTTTTTTTCTTCAAAATTGTTGGTCTTTTTTTATTTGTTGCGCAAAAAATAAAAATTGCAGAGGTGATCAAATACCACCAAAAGAAATCTCCATTTGTAGGAACAAAGTTATGAAAAATTTGGGTACAGTGTAGCACGACCGCGCAATTGTCATTCAAATTGCGACAGCGCTGAAAGTTGAAAATTGGCCTGGGGAGGAAGGTGTCTAAGTGCCCCCCTGGTATTAAAGGGGTTAACAACCACACCCTGATGTCATGTTTCATACACTGAAGGTGTCATTGTTGGTGTGTGGATGTGATAATGTATATATATATATATATATATATATATATATATATATATATATATATATATATATATATATATATATATATATATACAGTATATGCCATATTTATTTCCATGTAAATATATTCCATTTTCTTTAATAAAAAATATAGTAAAATAAAGTTGTGAGTAAATTCTAAATCTGAAGCTGTCAACAAAATAGGAATTTAACCGGCTCACGCAGATATACTGCGGCAGAATGGCTCCCCTGGGCACGTCCTTTCGCTTTTCAGCCACCACAGGGCACGTGTAGCTGCTGGGGACCCAATGCACGTGGCCGGCGGGCACAATCGCCGCCAGCCACGCGCGATCGCGTGCACGAGCGCCAGCGTGGGGATTTGTGTGTCTAAACACACAAATCCCTGTGCTGTCAGGGAAGAGGAAACATATTGTTTGTTCCTACTAAGTGATATGTCTCCTCTCCTAGTCACTCCCTGTTAGAACACACTGAGGGAGCACACTTAACCCCTTGGTCGCCCCCTAGTATATTAACCCCTTCCCTGCCAGTGACATGTACACAGTAATCAGCGCATGTTTATAGCTCTGATCAATGTATAAATGACAATGGTCCCAAAAATGTGTGAAAAGGGTCCGATGTGTCCGCCGAAATGTTGCAGTCCCGCTAAAAATCGCAGAGAACCGCCATTACTAGTAAAAAAATAAATAATAATAATAAAAATGCCATAAATCTTTCCCATAGTTTGTAGAAGATATAACTTTTGCGCTAACCAATCAATATACGCTTATTGCGTTTTTCTTTTTACCAAAAATATGTAGAAGAATATATATTGGCCTAAACTGATAAAGAAATTTGTTTAAAAAAAAAACAAAAAAAACAAACATTGGGGTGATATTTATTATAACAAAAAGCAAAAAATTATTGTTTTTTTTTTTGTTGTTTTTTTAATTGTTGCTCTTTTTTTATTTATAGCGCAAAAAAACTAAAACCGCAGAGGCGATCAAATACCACCAAAAAAAATCTCTATTTGTGGGTGCAGCGTCGAACGGGTGCGCTATTGTCAGTTAAAGCGACACAGTGCCGAATTGTAAGCAGTGCTCTGGTCAGTAAGGGGGTAAAATTTTCCGGGGTTGAAGCGGTTAAAGTGATGATCCACTGAAAAAAATATAATTCATTAAAATTCCTAAAAAAAATTAAATAAAAAAACATTTGGAAAAAAAAAATTGAACTCACCTCTAAATGCCTGTTGCTAGGGGGGTCCTTCGTAGTCTGTCTCCTTCAGTGCCTGGGCTGGTGACATCACTTCCCCTCGGCGCAGGAAGGGCTCAGCTCAGCCCCCTCCCTCCTGTCAGTCATCTGGGACACGTGACAGGTCCCAGATGACTGTGCGGTCAATCACAGGGCGTTGGAGCTGCGCTCGCATGCGCAGCCGGGTGCCCACAGTTAGGATGCCGGCGCCACCGAAAGAAGGGGGGAACGAGCGGAGCTTCGACCCTCCTTCCCCCCCCCCCCGCATCGCTGGACCCTGGGACAGGTAAGTGTCCAATTATTAAAAGTCAGCAGCCACAGTATTTGTAGTATTTGTAGCTGCTGACTTTTAAATTTTTTTAAGCATAACTCCTTTTTAAGGAGAAACCTTCCAATGAGGACACCTGTTGAGGTGACAACTCTCACAGAGGGAATTCCCCTCGGTTTGCAAAGATTTTTTTTTTTTCTAATTTCATGTTATGTGTACATTATAGAAAGTAATGACAACATTTTTTATTTTGGATTTGGATAAAAAATAAAAAAAAATCACAAATCTTTCAAATATTTTCTTCCCCATTTAAAAAAAAGGTTTGGCTTTAATTAAACTTTAACCGCTTGCTGACCAGCCGCCGTCACTACACTGCCGTAGGTGTTCAATCGGCCACTCTAAGAGCAATAGGGGGCGTGCGCGTGACACCGGCGCGACGTCGGAGCCGATGCACGTGGCCGGCAGCCGCGATGTCCGCCGGCACCAACCGCGATCGCTCCTCAGAAAGCCAGAATGGGGATCTGTCAATGTAAACAGACAGGTCCCCATTCTGACAGGGGAGTAGAGAGAGATCATCTGTTTCTAGTGAGCAGGAACAGAGATCTCTCTCCTCCTCCAGTCAGTCTCCTCCTCCCCCCAACAGTTAGAAACACCTCCCTAGGGAACACATTTAACCACTTCAATACTGGGCACTTAAACACCTTCCTGCCCAGACCAATTTTGAGCTTTCAGCGCTGTCGCACTTTGAATGACAATTGCGCGGTCATGCTACACTGTACCCAAATGAAATTTTTATCATTTTTTTCCCACAAATAGAGCTTTCTTTTGGTGGTATTTGATCACCTCTACGTTTTTTATTTTTTGCGCTACAAATAAAAAAATACCGAAAATTTTGAAAAAAATATGTTTTTTTTTTGTTTCAGTTTCAAAACTTTGTAAATAAGTAGGTTTTCTCCTTCACTGACGGGCACTGATAAGACGGCACTGATGGGCACTGATGAGGTGGTACCAATGAAGTGGCACTGATGAGGTGGCATTCATGGGCACTGATATGTGGCACTGATAGGCGGCACTGATGGGCACTGATAGGTGCCACTGATTGGCGACACAGATGGGCACTGATAGATGGCACAAATTGGCACTGATAGCTGGCACGGATTGGCATTGATAAGCGGCATGGATGGGCATTGATATACAGCACAGTTGGGCATGGATAGGCAGCACGGATGAGCATGGATGGGCACTGATAGGCGGCATAGATGGACACTGATAGGTGGCATGGATGGGCACTGATAGATGGCACGGATTGGCACTAATAGGCGGCATGGATGGGCACGTATAGGTGGCACGGATGGACACTGATAGGCGGCATTTTATTGTATTATATTGTACTGATGGATGCCAATCAGTGCCAAACAATAATGCATGCCAATCAGTGATGCCCATTGTGGGCATGGATTGGCATCCATTGTGGGCACTGATTGGCATCCATTGTGGGCACTGACTGGCAATGCTGGTGGTCTAGGGTGGCATACCTGGTGCTGGGCATCCCTGGTGGTCTTGTGGCGTCCCTGGTGGTCCAGTGTGGGCATCCTCGGGGAGGGCTTCACCGATAATCGATCAGCACAGACCCCCCCTGTCAGAGGAGCAGCCGATCGTCTCCCCTCTACTCACGTCTGACAGACACGAGTGAGGAAAAGCCGAATACCGGCTCTTCCTATTTACACTGTGATCAGCAGGGATCGGACACGGCTGATCACGTGTTAAAGAGTCTCCGTCTGAGACTCTTTACCGAGATCGTAGTTGCAGGGTGTCAGACTGACACCCCGCAACAACGATCGCCGCGATGCGCGTCCCCGGGGGGCGCGCAGCAGCTCAAAATCCTGAGAACGTCCTATGACGCCCAGTCAGGATTTTGAAACCACTTTGCCGTCGTCATTCTGCTATAGGGCGGGCGGCAAGTGGTTAACCCCTTGATCACCCCCCCCCCCGGTGTTAACCCCTTCCCTGCCAGTGACATTTATACAGTAATCAGTGGCTATTTTTAACTCTGATCGCCGTATAAATGTCACTAGTCCCAAAAAAAGTGTCAAAAGTGTCCGATCTGTCCGCCGCAATGTCGCAGTTCTGTTATAAAAAAAAATCGTAAACCACTGCCACTACTAGTAAAAAATAAATAATAGAAATGCCACAAATCTATCCCCTATCTTGTAGATGCTATAACTATTGCGCTAACCAATCATTATCCGCAATTCTTTTTTTTACCAAAAATATGTAGAAGAATACATATTGGCTGGAACTGATGAAGAAATTTTTTTTTTTTACATTTTTGGATATTTATTATAGCAAAAAGTAAAAATAAATACAGTCTTTATTTTCTCAAAATTGTCGCTCTTTTTTTGTTTATAACGCAAAAAATAAAACCCGCATAGGCGATCAAATACCACCAAAAAAAAAAAAAAAAAAAGCTCTATTTGTGGGGGAAAAAAGTCCTCACTGCAAGGATCTGGGTCCTTTCCCGTTGTAGGTCTCGGCTTGCTATATCCTATGGATGTGGCTTTGGCCAGTAAAAATGAATTGCCCGTCTGCACGGCACACATAGGGCAACCACGTTGAATGGGATGCTGCTTCTGCTTTACAGGTACATTCCGTTCCCGGGTGTGCTATCATCTTTAAACTTAACTACCATTAGGTGGGTCAATTGACCCACTCTTGCTTCTCTCCCTTCCCCTCCCCCTTTACATTTCTTTTTCTGTCCCTTTCTAGTCCCTCCATCCTTCCCCCCCTTTCCCCCCTCCCTCCCCCTTTCTTTCCCTTCTTCTCCTCCCCCCCCCCGCCTCCAGGGCCGTCTTTAATATTGACTGGATCCTGGGCAAACATTTTCTTGGGCCCCCTCTTCCACGCAATTTTGCTCTCCACATGCTCTGAGACATACAATAAATAGAAGCTAGACTCAAATTCAG